>NW_023597034.1:6162823-6349471 GCF_011947565.3 Pollicipes pollicipes | reverse complement strand
GAGGAGACCTCCTCCGTCACCTCTGGCGGTGAGCCCTAAGACCGGAGACCTCAGTACTTTTTGACAGTTTAAGACACTCTTAAGGACTCTTAATCGTCAAAAAAGGATCTCATGCATCGAAACAGGACCCCGAACTCGGCAAGGTCTCCCACAATTCAAAAACAGAAGAGGACTGAAAGGGTCCCCCTTGACCCGTTCGGCCCCGGCAGGACAAATTCCTTGCCACGTCACTGGTTGTCGGTATCATCAATTACAGTTGTGAGAATGCTTGCGTCTGGTCTGGTCCGGTAAAAATTGGAGTAATAAGCTTGGTTTGGTTTTGGCCTAAGGCCCAGCGCTGTCCATTTCGAACAGCTGGAATAAATTCAGAAATAAAAAGCACGCAATGTTTTGAAGTAAAGGGCGAAAATCGCGGACCTGTTACGGTAGAGCAACCCAATTACGCAGTATTAATATTCCATCCCGTGCCAGACAGTGGCGATTAATTTTGCACCGGCACGCGTTTTCAAACGCATCGTCAACCGGAAAACAACGCGGCTGCAATTCCGGATGATAACGGTGTCCTCAGACGACCGCAGCCTTCCTACTGCACTTAATTCTAGCCTCACCTCGAAAAGGCATTGGTTTTAAAGGAATGTTCTACATTCGAAGACGTTGGAGCAAGCTCAGATGTGATGAAATAAGCTCACTTGTAACTACTGGTATATTTTTAAGTGGAAAAGACTGTTCTAGACAACATCGTATATCTATTGAGTAAACAAGCTCATCAATACGTCATTCTTTGGTTGCGTCGTCGTACCTTGCACAATAGTGATTGAGAACCAATTGACGGCCATTATGTCTGGAAATTGTGCTCACGTACGCCAGATATGAACGAATCGACAAGTTTACCTTTCTTTTCCTTGGTGGCCGCAAGGCCAATGGAATGGCAGAATTTCAATGAAATTATCATGGCGTCATGGATGCCTGGGTGACCTTGAAATAGTATGCACATCTTCGCGGGCGTGTAGCTCAGAAGGTGGAGAGGTTTAGGTCTTAAGAATGGCAGGGCTGTGAACTGCACCGAATTATTTTCAACATGGCTATTCCAGTTCAAACCCCTATGTGAATGTTTTAGAATGGGAGGGCTGTGAACTGCATCAAATAATCTTCAGCATGACTATTTTGATTCAAAATATCATGCAAATGTGAAACATTTCCTATAAACCTTGAAGTTTGAGGTCTAATCGGATGAATGCGGGCACATCAAAAACAGAAGTAGCGTTTCACTTTCCATGTCTAGCCTGTTTCCTTTCCCTGGCGCTTTTATTTTACATTTTCCCCAATAAGAGAATCGGTGTCTTCTTTAACGCACATGCACCGAGTAACAGCGCAATATGACACAACCTACCATCACTTCGCGAACGGCTCGCACTGCAGACCCGGCCTTCGCTCTCAGACTCCGCGTGCCAAACACGTCACATCACGGTCGAGTCTTCCCCCCCTCCCCCCCTCCTCGGCAGGCCCGGGCCCGCCGCCGGCCGTCGGGGCGCCCGTCTCGTCGCGTCGCGAGGAGTCGGGCGCGCCGGCGGCGGCCGCTGGGCGGTATTTGTTTATGCCAGGCCGGCGCCGTGCCCTGGGGCGTCGCTGTGTCGGCCCGAACGCCAGCCACCTGGCGGCGCCTCAGCTATCTGGCCGGCACACAGGTGCGGCGGCGGCCGGCCCACCTGCCCCCCCCCCCCCCTCCCCGTCCCACCCGGCGCCGGTAGCTCGTAAAGCGGGCGGCCGCCGCCTGCGCCGTTCGTCGTGGCTCGCGCGCCGGGAATGTCGGGCAGAGGCCAGATGGCACCGGCGGCGCCCGCCACGGGAGTACCAGCGCCTACGGAGTGGCCCCGGGCGGCGGGAGGGGTGGGCAGGCGGGCTCGGCACCAGTGGCTTGTGTAGACGGTGAAACGGCCGTGAGCGCAGTAATCGGGGTCCAGATGGCCTCCCGCCTTCGAATGTTACGTGACAACATTTATATGAAGCTGACATGATCACCCATGTGTAGGGAAACATAGCCAAGAATTCTCTGAGCCACTCACTCCTTCAACGCCCCAGATCGCCAGTCCCTTATGAAATGATCCAAACAGGGAACCCCGGAGACGATGTTCTTCAGGCAAGGTTTGCTCCAAAACTGATTGTCAACAGTCTGGCACACCATTCTGGTGGTGATGCACATTCCACAGGCACAAAGGCTACGCTGGTGCTCAGGGATGAGCGGATATACAAGTTATTAGATGCGGCAAATTCACCGCATCACACTGCACAACGTGACTGCATCGGTCGACTTATCTGCCAATTGTCGACATTCTTCGAGCGCACAAATTTGTTAAGAAATACAGTAAATGAATGCATCGTAAAACGTTACATACGGGGAGAACGAATCGTTCAGTAGTACAGAGCGGAATCCAGTGGCATTTGTTTTATAGAAAAACGGACCCAAGTCGGCTGGGAGCTTGCTCACTTGCAAGCACAGCAAACATTTTGCAGGTCAACAGTCGAACACGTTCCTTGACATGGACTGAGATGGACAGGGACAGTGCAAGCTGTTCAACATCTGGGCTGAAGGGAAATTAGAATCTAAAATAAGACCAGATGGCTGGAATCCAACGTGTTTAAGGCTGGTAAATAATGGTAGACATGAGCCGCATGAACTCAAGATATCTCGTGAAAAGGGCCTACATGATCTTACAACCATTCCGTACGTCTATGAGTAGCTCCTCTGATAAGAAATAGGCTATCTGTCTAAAACCCCGGGCTCTGCATGTAGAAAGTAGGCGGCTTTTCTGCTATCAGTCGTCTTCTTTTTGGGCGACGGCTAAACTTCGTCGAAACAATTACATCCATCAGAAAGTGGCGGGGACAATGCAGCGAGAGACAAGTAAATCACTGCCACAATGGTATCGAAATCTGTGAGCTCTTTCCTATCCAACGGTTGCTGACTTTCACATTCATCATCTCCACCTCAGCTACTGAGCTGACACCATCCGGTCCCTGCTGCGCGTTCAGCACACGCTTTGCTTGCATCATCGGTTCTGCTCTTCTGCTTGAGTTCTGCTTTTAGACCGGTTGACTTTGCCTGGACTTCCTGGGCTTCGGGTAGCGCCGTGGGGAGAGCAGTCTGGTCTATGTTCAAGGAAAGAGTTTGTGACGGACCCGCAGAGGGGGCCCCAACAGTGACGTGAATAGCCGCCATGTTCTTCTGGCTCTATAATACCGAGTGACACGTGACGCTTTTGGGGGCGATGTAGACGCCATTTCCAGACTTTGTGAAACAAGCTGTGTCATTTTCAGAGTAACAAAATGTAAAAATATCAGAAAAATTTCCGGATAGATATTCCTGCTTTACAGAAATATGCCTAAGCCTGAGCATTTTTTTAAACCCACAAATGTACGTGATTGGTGATAAAGTTTGGCACAATTCGCAGACTGGCCGGGGGGCTACAATTTTTTTAAACAGGAATCTTCATTACTACACTAATTCAGTTGAGTGGGCTTGTAGGTTATGTAGGTGATTTCCACCCATAAATTGAGAAAAATGTATGTAAATCACCACACATGTGCAAAATCATAAGATGCAGACAAAGAGCTCATTACGCTCATCACATATAACATACTGCTGCATAACATACCACTGCAGGTGCGACAAAAATAAAATACATTGCCACCACCTCCCCGCACATACCCATACAAAGCCCCTCGCACACACACACACACACACACACACACACACACACACACACACCACACACACACACACACACACCACACACACACACCACACACACCACACACACACACACCACACACACACACACACACACACACACACACACACACACCACACCACACACACACACAACACACACACACACCACACACACCACACACACACATCAACACACACACACACACACACACCACACACAGACACACACACACACACACACACACACACACACACACACACACACACACACACACACACACACACACACACACACACACACACACACACACACACACACACCACACACAACACCACACACACACACACACACACCACACACACATACACACACACACACACACACACACATACACACACACACACACATACACACACACACACACACACACATATATATATATATATATATATATATATATATATATATATATATGTAGATATATACCATCCCACCCACTAATGCACGCCACGCACTCTTGCTGCAAGTCACACCGCTTAAAACAGGCCTGGGCTGAGGGCAAACACGAAGCAGCTGCGCGACACTGCCCTGCAAGCGGCCCCACGCCCATAGCAACCATCCCCACACAAAAGAAATAAGCAACTGTCATTACCGGAGGTGATCGGGTGGTGCGATGGCGTCAGGGACTGACCTGCCAGCCGCAAGGACGACATGCGCTGGAAACTCGGGCTCTGCAGCCAACTTCCACATGCGCCGGAACGTTTCACGGCCCGACTTCAGCTTGGACCAGGGCTTGGGGTTGCGCAGCAGGTCGGAGAGCGTGCCTTGCGAGCGGCAGAGCACGCGCTGCGCGAAGATGGCCTGCGGGATGCTGTACCGCTTCAGCTCGGCCGAGATGCGCTGCGCCAGCTCCTTGGTGTTTGAGCTCTTCGGAGTCAGAGGCGGTGGAAGAGGAGCTGGATTTGCACTGGACCTGGTGGCCGGTGGTCAGGCTCTGGCCCGTGTGCTGGATGTGGCCTCCGCCTTGCAGCGAAGGTGCCGACATAGCATGCATGGGGTCACGCAGCTGCGGCGCCGGCGAGGGCGGCGACTGCAGGTGCAGCGAGGGCGAGTTGGGTGAGACGGCGTGCGGAGAAAGCGGTCCCAAGCTACCCGCGTTTATGCTGTTGAAGCTGGGCGTAAGCGCCGAGGTGGTCAGCGTGGTGGTGGCAATGTAGCCGTTGAAGGTGGAGCTGGGGGGCGAGTGCAGCGACACCGAGGGGCTCAGTGCCGGGCTCTGGGGCTGCGCCAGGGTGGCGCGCGACAGATCCTCGCGCGTGTAAGGGCTGTTGTAGTTCTCCGGGGAGATGGACTTTTGTGGCGAGTGCATGCCGTTGTGGCTGTAGTTCTGCGGTGAGAGCGGCGACGGCTGCTGGTGCATCATCAGCCCGTTGTTGGACGAGTAGTGCGTGGGGGACATGCTCATGTGGCTGAGCTTGTCGTAGTGGTATGGAGAGTTGAGGTTCATGCTGCTCAGCCCCTGGTTGTTGTGCATGACCGTGAAGGACCCCGATACGTTACCCGACTGGCCATAGGCGAAACGGTCTGAGACGGTGGAGATGGGCGGCAGCGGCTGCAGCGGGGTCAGGGTGGCGTAGGAGGAGGAGGGGCTGTAGGGCGACGGCGACATCCGCCCGCCCAGGCTGCTCAGGTTCTGGTACATGGGCTCCTGAGGCAGCGAGCGGAAGTCGGAGGCGTCGATCATGCTGTGCACACTGGTGGGGATGTCGTCGCGTGGCGAGAGCGGCGCCGGACTCAGCTGGCTGTAGTCGTGCGCCTCCGTCTGCTCGGCGATCACCTGCACACTGAGCGGCTCCTTGTACGGTGACGACGGAATGTCCGCTTGAACTCACTGGAGCTCAGCTCGCCGGCGCCCAGTTCGCCGTGCGCCAAGTCCGCGTGCGACGCGAGTTCGCTCGAGCCCAGCGCGTGCACGCTGAGGCCCTCGGAGCGCAGCGTCTTCACACTAAAGTCTGCCGGCTCGTCACTGTCCAGGCGCACGTCGTGCGTGCTCAGGTCGGAGGGCAGCAAGTCGTCCTCCGCGCGCAGCTCGTGCCGCAGCAGCTGCGCGTCGTCGCGGAGCAGGAGCCGCACCGGCTGGTGCCCGGGCGCCACCACCCGGCTGTATGTGGGCCCGGCCGCCGCGCGGATCAGCAGCACCTGCGTGGTGGCCGCCGGTACGTCAGCCGGCGCTGCCATTGGCGCACGGCCGGCCGCGCCGAGTCCCCGCCAGAAAAACCGCTCCTCACCGTCCGCCCGGCGCGCCGCGGCCGTCGCACGCTGTCCAGGCGCCTTGCTCGGTCGCTCAGCTACTCGCTCGTGTCACTTTCGTCGCCCGCACGCTGGAAAATACCACTGTCACTGGCGAAAAATGGCCGCGCAACACTGAATCACGTCACTGTCGGCCGGCCATGTTTGGGTACGGCGGCGGCGCAGGCGCTCTGCGCGCCATCGACTGCCGGTGGAGGGTAAATCATCGCATTGAAAATCAATACGACGCGAATCGATATTATTCGTAGACAACGCACAATAGTACGCGGTGCACGCGCACAGAACACTCACCGCCAACTGGGCGCGTCGCGGCAGGGTCTGCGCTCGTCGGACGCCGTCGTCGCCGGACTATTTTGAGTGGGAGCGCGCGGCCGTGCCGTCGCGAGCGGCGGGCCGTCCTCTTTTGTCCGGAGCGTGCGGGTCGGCGGGCCGGGGGCGGTGAGACGCGCGGCCCGAGCGACGCACACGGCGCCCAGGACGCCGGGCGCCGGCCGCTCGAGCGGCACGGCCGGCGCCCGGCTAGCGGGCGGCCACCCACCCGGCATCGATTGCGAGATATCGGTCGGGAGTGGATGAAAGGGAATCGATAGCGGTTACCGGTGTGGCTGTGAAGAGCCGCGTCGACCGCGCGAGAGCAGGCTGCAGGTGTCGCGCCCGGATCGATGCCACAATCGATAGGCGCAGATTTAAAATACATCGATTTCCGAGCTCTAGGTCAGGACGCTTCATTGATCCTGGTGTCAGTGGCGTAACTCTCTCGCTCTCGCTCTCTCTCTCTCTCTCTCCCATACGGCGGCCCACACAGGCCGCGTGCAGGGCCCCGCCCGGTCGTGAGGAGGTGACGTGGGCACGCGGGCTTCCGCCTCGCACTCCGCCGGGCACACCCAGTCCTGTTGTGGACAAAGTCTTTGGCTGTGCACGAAAAATATGCACTGTGCTCTTTGTCGTGGTAAATGGCATCTGTGAGGCTCTTTCGTGTGGCCATGACCTTGCTTGTCGCACCGGTAAATCAAAGCTGTGAACTAGAAATGTTAAATCGCAATAGCAGGATGGATGCGGCTGATTTGTGACGTCAACCTATTCTAATTTATTCCATCATAAAGGCGTGCACTGACTTTTTGGTTCTTCAATGTAGCGGGTAGGAGCCGTGTGGCGTTTGCAACATCCCATCCCTCCGAGTAAAATCGTATGGGCTTTTCAGACCGGTCGCAGGGGAAGTCGAAGGTGATTTGGATGACGTCATCGGGGAAAACCAGAGGTCTGATCTCCACAGAGTTCCCAGATCGTGTGAACCATTAAAGCATGTCAGAGCGTAGCTGACTATATTCTTTTGACCAATATCAGCAAAATATTGGCTGTTTCCACCAGCCCAAGTACGTGAAATACCTTAAAACATTCCATTTTTTTTCTAAGACAAATGAGGTTCGTCATACTTGTTTCAAGTAATTTCAACCGAACGCGTATTTTTGGGGAAACTTGCAAGGGCGGTAACAAGAATTTATTAAAGAGTGTCCAGGCCATCATGAATGGTGGGTCTCTACCGTGCAAGGGCGTCCCTAGGATAAAAGGGCCTTTCATTACATCAGGGTCTTAAAGATGCCCGAAGCTGCTTTGCGACGCAGCATTTAATCACGCATGTATGTGAACCCCGGGAACACTGACGACGGCAAAGTTAGTTATGTTTTCATTCAAGTTATGTCAATATGCAAGGTCACGTGTCCCTTCCTTAAAGCGCAGGTGAGTCAGCACCTTTTTTAAAGAAACTTGGGTGCGTAGTCAAGCACGTGCCAGATCCGACGACTCAGTTAAATACCAGCGTTCATACAGTTCCATAACACCACCCGCTGCGTCTGAATTATTGAGCCCTGCGTCACTGGGACCTCCTTTCGATCTGGGCAGCTGCCTGCTTTCACTCTTGCATCCTCGCATTAAGGATACGTTCACAATGACAGAGGCTTCATACTGTGACACAGACCTCAACCATCCAGCATCTTTGTAGCACGGGACGGATGTACGCTCTCTGTTATGGTAAGGCCTTCTAGCGGGTCTTGGCACTCCGTCAAACAGAACCCTTATTTCATTATGGCCTCCAATGATTCATGACAGGAATCCCTTTGGTAGCACCCCCCTTTGGTAGCACCTCCCCTCATTCTGATCATGGATTTTCCGTTGGGCAGCGGTTGAGAACTGTCCAACTTTCCTGCATGGCTATGCTATTTACTGTTCTTGGTCGGGGCCTCCTCGATCATGGCGTGCGTGCGCTGTCGTGTCTTGGCTCTCGAACACTTAAGATCCTTACATAATTGAGGTCTCTCTCACTCATGATGGGCGCTTCCTGCAACACAATCACTACCGGCCATAGCCGGTCCTTCTGCACCTGGGGACCCCTCTTGATTACTACGACATTATGTTGTTTGCCATGGTCGGACCTACCAACCAAGCCGCTGCCGCTGACCAGTCACGTACGTTAGGCATATATCATGGCTTTCGAAAGACCTAAGAATTTCGGGGCGAGCGGAAAGATATGTCTGCCCACCCAGCGTACCCGGTGGCTCAGCTGGAAACTTGCTTGATTCGGCTTGATACTTTATGAAAATTACTACTTGAAACTTTTCAGACTCTTGTTAAGTTTTACGTGTGGTTTTGCCAGTGACCGAGTAGTGAACGCCGAAATAAATTTTGTGTTTGATTTTTAAGCTATAAATTAAAGTTGATAATGTAAAGATGTTAGGGTGATCGAACTTTTTCCTATAAATCTGAGAGCTTCTGAATTTGGTCATGCGGCTGGTTCCCATGTTTGAATTCTCCCATGTTAAAAAAAATTATTATCATTTTCTTTTTGTTGTTTTCCCACCAATTTTGAAATAGCCTTATGATCCTATGCGTAGCAGTGGGTACAGCGCAAAAATAGGATTACGACTTTTGCTGTCCTTGCAGCAAACTGCACATCCGCATCGTGGTTTGAGCAGATTTAGCAAGACTGTATTTTACTGATAAATGTGCAAAATTGTGCCCATCTTAAGTTTCATAACGATTATTTCGCATGAGCCTGATAACATTTATTCTGAGGTTATTTCAAGCTTGACATGAGCAGTAAAACCCGAAGACGACCTCGCGTCACAGTTAGCTATATTCCAGTCAGCATTTGAAGAAGAAATAATTAATATGCTAATGCTTTCCTGTTTGCTAACGAAAAAGATCATGCGTCACATATGCACCACCAACAATACAATGCAATTGTAGCCGCACATCTACCACAGCAAGAGAGGTGTGACGTCACTTCATTCAATGCTAGAGGACTGGTTAGGCTGGTGTAATGCATTTCATTTTTTTATTGATCAGATTTACTTGTCTATTTCTTCCACTGCCTAACAAAATAAAATGGCAGAATAACTACGATCACATTTTTGCACACCTTTTGTGCTTTGCTGATTGGTAAATAGGCGCCAAGGTGGGACATTTTCCGCGAATCTCACAATTTAAGAATATGGGCTGGAAACTCAGTAGTGTTTTAAATACATTCTTTTCGTCATTCAGTGATATTATGATCGACAAACGCGACCTGGTTGTTCTAATGTTGCTTGATGGTGACGCATACGTAGCAGGACCCCACTTTTTAACACGAGCCCAGGAGGTCGATTACGTGAGCGCTGCGTTCCGGTGGGGGTCGACTTTCCCCTGGATATTTCGAAATGTAAGACAATCAAATGCAAGAAATTGACAGGATAGGTGAGGCTTTTTTATAATCTCATTTATCTTATACTTTGAGGTTCCTAGATTGTGACATTCGGGTTAAATAAGACTGTAGAATATCAATTTCCATAACTCACAATCGGCGTTAAGTAATGCTTTGAGAGGCATACCCTTTAAAGCAAAATATTTAACGGGATCAATTTAAGTAAGTAACCTCACCTGCCTCTCATGAAGTCAACATAAAATTTTAAGGCCGTTTTGATTCAAGATTTCGAAACGAGCGTCAAAAGCTATCAAAGACAGCGGTTTTTTAGTAACCAAGTGGTTTGGTTTTGACTTTGGCTTGAACCCCATACCTAACCCAAGGTCAGTTGACTTTGTCGTCATCCTATTTTCAATAAGCTGATCGTTTAATAAGCCATGTTGAAGCTGTACGCCTTCATCAACCCTACATTGTCGCACCGCATTGAATGATTCCGAACGCATTGCCCTCGCTAACACCTATGGCATAGGTCAGCAATCTTACAAGGTATATAAACAACTATCGGGAGGTTCGACTAGACCCCACCTGAGCGCGTGTTAAGTGCTGCATCTGCTTTACTCACATTAATATCACCTACTTGCAAACAAGCATACACACACACAAAATGTTTGAATGAAACATCAGGCTGGTGAGATCATTGCAAATGGTACATGAAGTAAAAACAAATGTGCCTCCGCTTGACACTACTACAGTCGAACACAGAACGCCTAATTTCAGAAAAAACGCGCAGGCGACTGACATCTCGAATAATTTGTCTACTCACATATGCAATGTCAGTTGTTTGATGTCTGCCAACTTCAGTTATCGTCAGACCAACAATCACTGCTTACAGTACAGGACCATTAACCGGGGGTGTAGTTTCTTATTTAGTTGGGGACCCAGCCCCCCCCCCCCCCATCTTTGGGAGGACAGTCGGTCAAATCTGGGAAGCAGCCTGTTTTTTGGCAGCTTGGGTCATTTTAATTGTAGGTTGAGTCATGTTTCGCTGTTCAGTCCCCTCCCCGCCCCACACCCCCCCCCCCCCCCACCCCCTCTGCTCCCCCTCTTGCCCCACCTCTCCCCCCACGGGAATTTTGTGAAACTACGGCTCTGCCATCAACCTAAGATGCTTTGGAGAGCAGGCGACTTTGCAATAGTGCAAAAGCATTGCGCAGATACATTCCCGCTTATGAACTGCATATGGACTTGAAGATCCGTAGCACGCAGTCTATAAATGTATCTGGGTTAGGCTCCAGACACGCTTGGCACCACTCCGGCTCCTCCCAGCGCCATGTCAGTCAACGTCAATGCATTGTGGACCGTAATCTGAGCAACCGGAACCCACTCAACACACAGCACGTGCGAACATTTTTCTCGCCGAGATGTGAAGAAAATCACCCGAAGCTGAGAGCCTTCATAATGATTGACAAAGTGCGAATTTAGAGAGCCGGGTTCTTGAGCTGTTCTCGTATCCTGTGGCTTCTCGAAATGAGACGAAGTTCTTGGCTGCACGAGTGTTTATGGCGCGGACCAATCGGAAACTCAATCCAGTCTATACAGTCAGAGAGGCCTAAGGTAATCACGGGCACGATCATGTATGTAATCATGGTCGCGCCAATTTGTGCTATGCCATATGAGTTGGTGAACATTTCAGGGCTTCGGCAAAACCAACGGGAAACAAGCTGCTGCCAACAGCCTCCCTCCTCTCCCCCCTCCCCATCACCACCCCAGTTTCCGCCCTGTGGCGCTCCCCTCCGCGGCCTGCCCCAGTTGGGTTTGTCTACCTGGCGGCTGACGGGCGGGCAAATACGGGCCGCCGCGCTTCTGTGGCGCCGGCACACGACAGCTGCGCGCCATGACTGCTGACGTCACAGACGCGCCAGCTGTGCCGCGTCCGCGTCACGCGCCAGGAGGACCGTGCCGCGCGCCACGGGGCGCCCCGCCACCGCGACGCGTGGTGAATTTGGCGCCAGTCCGTGCCAGGGCGGATAGCGTCTTGTGAGGCCGCGCAATCTCCTGGAACTTGGGTGGTAGGCTGCGCCGCATGGCAGAAAAGTCCAGCGGAACAGGCTAGGCCCTCATTCGCAGGGACGGCTTTCATTCCATGACCGATGTGGACGGCGCTGGAGGTGGAGGGCATGCCACCAGCGCCCTGTGCATCGTAATAGGGCTCAAGGAAACACCTAGAGGCTGTATACCTTGCACCGGGGCGGTAGTTTTGCAAGCTCAGTAGGGAAGGTGGGCGGAGCGGGAAAATAACTAAACTTTTTAGCAAACTACGCCAGAAGCTGGTTTTTATTCGGATTTGGCTCACACTGTGTTCCCAGTGGACCCTTCGCAGCTGAAACGAAAACTGCACTTCTGCTTTGCACGGCTGCACAACCCCAAACGGTCCTGAATAGTTCCTACCATTCAGAATTGACCGTTATAGAAGAACGGCGTGACAGTGTGAAAGCTTGACAACATACGTCAATGTACTGCTTCGAAAAGTTTTGTGAGCACTTTGTGCTAACAGCCGCAGGCCCCATGCGGCCTTTGCCTCTGTGTCTTCCCGTGCTGGGCATGCCTTGGCGTTGCCTAGCAACGGTGCCTAGAACACTGGCGCTAGGTCGGGTCGGGCCGGGTGGGGCAAAGGTCATTGGGTACAAATCAGTGGCGACCAATATCCACAGCCGACCAATAGGGAGAAGAGGTTATAACGCAAAACCAATTTCCGACAACTTCTTGGCAAGTTGCGCTCAACAACACAGTCCCCGTCGCCAGGCACCACCTTTTGGCGATCTAAACGAGACGGCTGTCGTCGGAAATCCTGTGAGTTCATTACTCTTTCAGCAGGAAGGTCAAAGAGACCGATTTACAAAGATGTTATCAGTATTAGCGTGATGTTGCCGTGTGGCTGCGCATGAGCGCCCGAAATTTTCAAGAACATAAAACTAAACGGCTTGTGTGAAATGATATTGCTGTTTCTTCGCGCATAACGCCAGTCACAAAAATGTAAATGAACTAAGGTATGGCTCAAGATAACGCACATACGGCGTACATGTCAGAAATGTAAGCGAACGATTCAGATGAAACAGCGTCGGAATGTTTTCTCCTAGATCCGCGTAACTATATAAGTATGCCACCAAGAAACGAGGGCGATTCGCGATGAGACCATGAGGGGATTTCATCCCCGTCATCCGCTATATAAGAAGGCTCGCCTTATCCCTGGGGCAATTACGTGACGGCCCAGTGATAATCCAGCTTAATCGACTGCTTAGTGACAAGTTATATGAACAATTCAGCTTGGTTTGAATTATTTGAGAGACTCAGCTTGTTATTTCATGCGGATGTTGACCGCTAGACTTGACACCAGACCAGGTCATGTCGACTTAACTCCAACATGATTCATGCACCAATCCGTATGATGAAATGGAGCTGCAATGCAAAGGAACGTCGATAATACAATTACTCCCGTGGTGACTAGTAAAAAATGCAATGCGTTTGTATTTGTGAGCGTCTTATAATAGGTTCATCGATACAGTCGCATGCCATTAGGCCGTTTCTAAGCAGTTTCTTGGTGAGCACTTTATAAGTTTATCAATTTTAAACTAATACATGGTTTCATTGCATAGACCAACCGTCTACCCGTTCATAATTGCATTTGTCACCCATGACTTAAATGCGCAGGTGTAATAAGGGAAGCATATATTTCCGTACCAGTCTCGCAAAGAGTCACCTTTGACCTATCCATCGCTTGCCGTATCCGTCTTTCCCAATGCTTTCACATCACAGGCAATGCCTCAGTCTTGAAGATGGATTTGTCCTACTGACATTTATCCAGAGAGCTGTGTTAGTTGACTAGATCTAAAAAACTATTGTATATAGAGAGAGAGAGAGAGAGAGAGAGAGAGAGAGAGAGAGAGAGAGAGAGAGAGAGAGAGAGAGAGAGAGAGGGAGAGAGAGAGAGAGAGAGAGAGAGAGAGAGAGGAGAGAGAGAGAGAGAGAGCGAAAGAGAAAGAGAGAGACAGAGACAGAGGCAGAGAGAGATAGGGAGAGAGGGAGAGGGGAGAAAGAGGGAGAGAGAGAGGGAAAGAAAGAGAGAGAGAGTTAGATAGATGGACAGATAAATAGATAGATAGATAGATAGATAGACCGATTGATTGGTCAGAGTGTTGCAAACAAAATACTCCCCAAACCATGTTCATGGCCTCTCAGGAAGGTGGCTTGCAACTATAGTGCATTGATGATCTAGATAAGGGTGTCTTAACGTTACAAAGAAAGTTTTGCATAGTGTCATTATTTGTTCATCGTCGCAGCAGGCACAAAGAGGTAGCGTGGTAGCTCAAAAAGATCACGATCGCGGGAAGGATGAGTGCGTCAACTCACGCTTACGTCATATGAAAGAAAGAAAAAAAACGTTCTGCATTTTCAATTCACATACATAACGCAGACTTCGTAGCAGACTTCAGCAGCAGACTTCGTAGGAGCACCAATGGCACGTCCGTGACCTGGCGCGACATTCCGACAACCCGACACATGGTACTTCAGTGGCCTGAGGCGACATTCGGGGCGTGCATCACCCAGTGCCTCGGACGAGAGTGAGGGAATTTGTGTAGCGATATGCTGCACCTCAACGCATTAACGCTGAGCAGGTGCACCCCAGTCGCGTCAATTGATGCACGCCTGCTCTTGTGATGAAAGGCAATGGGCTGCGCGTGCTTGTATCTGTGTTTACACGGCGATGGCTTACATGCGATCACACCAAAACAGTTGGCCATTACAACCAGGCGTATTGTAACAGCCAACCACGGATCCCGAGAGCGCGTCCAGGTTCACAAAGAGTGGTTGGCTATAGGGTGCAGAAATCAGATCATGAGATCTTTTGTGTGGCTCCGGGACATGTATAGTTATAACGGCTATGTTGTAGCGGTATCATGCAACAAGGAAGTGAGCTTGCAATGGTTATGCAGTTACCATCAATATGCACAAAACCCAGTCCCCACGTCAAACAGCTCAAGATTGATTAAATTACTCCGCAAGTAACACACACGAAGTCAGTACCATAATAACAGCCCCAAAACCAGGTTCGCAAGACCAGCTCCGTATCTACTTTTTGTTCACAACACCTGAAAACACAATGTCCTCTGGCTCAGTCGCAAACCTTGGACAGGTTTTGCTATGAAACCTTACTGAATGATAGAAGTGAGACGTGAGTATAAAGGATAGAATGGGTGGTCGGACTTTCCCCATCCAACGTTGTGCTGGTGTCTAGGCGGTGTACTTGCTAACACGACAAACGAGGTCTATAGCCAGAACCGCCCTTTGACTTTTTATAGAAAACCGCTCAGTTGCAATTTTGTAAAGGGGTACTTACTAACGCAACAAAAGAAGACGATAGCCAGAACCATTCTTTGATTCTTTTATAGAAAATCGTGCAACCACACTTCCGTAAACAAGTTCTAGCGGCTATAAACTATTGGCCTGGACATTACGTAGCTTCCACGATGGTTTGCAGCGCCACGAGGTTTATGAAATGTGGACTCTGATAGTGAAGACCTCACGAATTGAGCTTAGTATTCGATTTCAAAAAATAAAAGGTAAGGATGTCAATCACCCGATACAAGTTTGCTAAGGTTTTCTATGCATTTCTTGTAGCCTGTTTGTTTCTTTTTAGATTTCACCCTTTCCGCTAGCTTCTGTTCAATCTTCGGTTAAAACTATCGTTATTATATAAAATGATATATATCATTATCATATAAATGTACATTGTCATTATATAGATATGTTGTTACTATATGCATATTGTTGTCATATAACATATGCTATTATTATTATTATATCAAACCCGATGTTTTTGGTAGCCAATCATTGGGCAGCATAGTGGGCTCAGCTAAGCATTTTGACATGTGTACGCATGTGAGTACGCATGTGTGTGCACTGACAAAAGAAATGTTCCGGTATAACAAACGGTCAGTCCTAGTAATGCGTCAGGCTGGAAGAGTTTCGCTGCTTCAAATGGTGGCCGCACACCTGTATGTACGCACGCACACTTACACAAGCGTGCAAATACACATGCAGACACGCATGTGCGTCCTCGCCCGCATTCTAGACCTAAAGAAGTTTTACGTAAGCTCTTTTTAAAGCGCGATATGTCCACTGTTCATAGTGGAAATGCCTCCCGCATTGAATTAAGTAAAAACAGGATTATACACATTTTGTTATTTGTTATTTTGTGTTCGCATGCGTGGGAGTGCAAGATCTCACAGCTAGCAATCAGGCCGCGTGAACAGCCCGAATCATCTCGCACCTTTTGTTTATGGATTACTGATGTTGACCGCATGTAACGTGTCTTCCATAAAAACTGTGAATATTTGATTGCTTTTCGACGTAAAATGCTGGTGACATGAGTGTGTTTTGCGTAAAACAAGTGCCTGTCAACTAACAGTGCATGTCACCTTTTGGGTGGAGATTGAGTTGTGTTCATCGGCAGCTAGATTACGTGTGCCCGAAAACAAATGTCATGCCGGGCTCCTCAAAATTTCTGGCAGCAGCCCAATTTTTGCATTTAAATAGTGCTTTGCACGAAACTCTTCCAGTAGGCTCTCTCCCAATCACCACAAAAGCAATCTTGCTCAACAGGAAAGGCTTTTGATTTTGTCTCACCGCGACCAAAATTTTTGCCCGGTATGCTTCGTGAGCGTCTTGATTTTGCTACCGTAGATGCGCGGTCTGTTATGTCTTATAGTGGCACAAGAAACATAAAGTCGTTGTGATAATAATTCAGCTGGCCGGAATCATCAAAACATGACCTAATGCCCGTTACATGATGTCCATACTGTCAGCAGCGTCATCGCCCGGAGATGCATGGCGGAGAACTGATTCGGCATTTTAAACATCTGCTCTTTAAATGCTTTCGGGCAGTTGCAGGTAAGGCAAATGCAGTGCCCTATATGGCTAAGTCCCGTCTACAGCCTTGGCCGGAATCAAAGCGATTTAACTATCTTATGCTTTGAGTGACCTAGATGCATCTTCTAGCGTCCTGTACATTCATAACTAATTTTATGGATTCGATGCAGAATTTTGTGATGGCTTCCAAGGGAGACACTCTCAATAGTGCCACCGTGGAATGACACTAATCTTCCTGCGTGCAATTGCGTTCTACGATTTATTCGCACTTCATGTGGCAATGCGATCCATACTCGCCGGCCGCTCATTCCTAATCAGCTGTATCCCACCGCCACCCACCAGCACATACTTTTCCGGCACTTTGGCTCCGAGTTATAGAATATGTTATGAAATATCGACAGCCAGACCTACTTTTTTGTGTTAATAATTGCGAAATTGAAGTGGATGGAGCTTATCATGACCAACAAGAACACAAGCGATAGTATTGCAGAGTAGGGGTGTAGTTGCCTATTCAGTTGGGGGCTGAAGTCCCATCGCCCCTCCACCCCTCCGCCAACTTTGGGATGAAAGTGGGTCAAATCTGGAGAGAAATTTGTTTGATTAGGACATTTTGTGTACAGGCCGGGTCATTTTTCATTGTTGAGTCCCTCTCCCACCCACGAACTCATTTTGAGAAACTATGCCCCTGTTGTGTGGAATTTCTTGAAGTATTCAACCGCCCTTTCGTCAACGTCTTACCTACTGCGGTATCCATAATTTTTCGTTATATAATATTCCGTAATCAACTGCCGCAATTTTTCCGAAACTGCTCGCAACCCAAACGGTTACCCACACTCGGTGGTTAACCCAGCCAGTCAACCCCCGTACCCTCCCCCATAATGAAGCCCTGCACCTCATACGCATACCACGATCTGGTATTCTCAAGACAGCTTGACAGCTTCCTGGAAGCCGAGCAGTATGTGCTTCTACAGCTCTATATTAGCCGTTGCCAGATATTGCAGTGGGTGTCCGCCGTTCGGTCGTCCAGGGACTGTGGGCTTTGACAGCAGCTTATGCACGAGCTATTCGTTTTACGGGACCGAACGTCAGCCAGAACAAATCACTTGCACGTGCATAAGGCGTGAGCCGTACGTGCACGGTCGATTGAGGGAAGCAATGCGTCACAGAAGCAATCAAAAGTTAGCCCAATTCTACCGCGACGTGCCGCGGTCCTGCCGGTGCCGGTACCGCGGTCCGCGGTCCTGCCGGTGCCGGTACCGCGGTCCGCGGTCCTGCCGGTGCCGGTGCCGCGGTCCGCGGTCCTGCCGGTGCCGGTACCGCGGTCCGCGGTCCTGCCGGTGCCGGTGCCGCGGTCCTGCCGGTGCCGGTGCCGCGATCCTGCCGGTGCCGGTACCGCGGTCCGCGGTCCTGCCGGTGCCGGTGCCGCGGTCCGCGGTCCTGCCGGTGCCGGTGCCGCGGTCCGCGGTCCTGCCGGTGCTGGTGCCGCGGTCCGCGGTCCTGCCGGTGCCGGTGCCGCGGTCCGCGGTCCTGCCGGTGCCGGTGCCGCGGTCCGCGGTCCTGCCGGTGCCGGTGCCGCGGTCCGCGGTCCTGCCGGTGCCGGTGCCGCGGTCCGCGGTCCTGCCAGGATGCGGTAGGGTCAAGTTAGAAGGGTCAAGTAGGAACGGCGTGGGTGATCAGAGAGACCCTGGCGAGGCGCACTGGCAGGGGATGACTGACAAACACGTGCCGGTATCTGACGTGACCAGAGACTTAACAGAGCTGTCGATAGTCGCCGTGGTGCCAACCAAAGGCA
The DNA here is from genome assembly GCF_011947565.3 of Pollicipes pollicipes. Lineage (NCBI taxonomy): Eukaryota > Metazoa > Arthropoda > Thecostraca > Pollicipedomorpha > Pollicipedidae > Pollicipes > Pollicipes pollicipes. The sequence continues at coordinate 6,331,035 of NW_023597034.1, read as the reverse complement.
CATGCGTTGATCGTCCCAATTAGGGCAGCCTTTTGAATCGCGATAACGGCGCATTTGAAATGTGTAAAGATTAGTGACTGTTTGGAATTGCCGTCTGATAAGTACATGAAGGTATGGACATACCATGGTTGCCATCAGCCTTTGTAAAACTGATCTTAAGGCCTAAATGAGGGTGCACGAAAAGAAATCAAATAAAAGAAGAGCCATTGCCACCAAGCTCACGCTCCTGTTGAAAGTCGGCGACGAAGAATCATCACGTGACCTTTGTCTTCAAAATGTCACATCCAACTCGACACGAGCCGTTTGATCTCAATTCCCTTCAGACGCACAGTTGCACTCTCAGTGGGCTCGGTGATCTCTGCGCCAGCGTGAGGCGGACCACACACTTACGAGAGCAAAACTTTGGGGAGAGGAGGTCATTCGACGTGTCAAATTTGCGAGTTGCACAGTCTTGCGAGGCCTCGGCAGCCTCCCTGTGGCCAGCCCCGTGCGTCCCTATAGGTGGGATAGTCTTCGGCACTCTTACAGATATGCCCGGAAGCGTCCGGTTGGGCGGGGAGCGCTCGCTTGGCTCATCAGTGTTACCGATCATCCTATGCTCTGAACGGGCTCAACATTGTAGCGCGCGCTGCGTGCTGGACAAGTCAGTAGGTGCACGAAAAGAAATCAAATAAAAGAAGAACCATTGCCACCAAGCTCACGCTCCTGTAGCGGCACCGCGTGAATCCGGTCCGAATTCGCAGGATTTCGGGGAAAATTTGACATGTTGGACCCTGGGTAGAAATTTCAGTTACGTCGTTGTCCGAAGGCTTTTAAAACACCATAAAAACGGCCCTTCAGGCATTTAAACAGGATTGCGAGCCTATGAACGATCGCGAAAAAGGGGTCCTTTAACAATGAAATGGGACCCGCTTGGCTGAAATCGCTACTTGTGTCCTGATTCGATCTCCTCCTGGACAAAATCCTGGCGATGCTACTGTGTCACACTTGCCAAGGCGATATTCATGAGTCTGATTTATGAGTGTCAAGGCGTAATTGATGAAACGCGAATTATTCGATTGAAGCTAGCAAAATGGGCGTTGCATATGCTTGAGCAAAGCTGCCTGAAGCCCACGAGTACATGACTGCACCCAAAGGGCACACACGGCTGGCAGAACCGGTGGGTGGGCGGCTGGGATCAGTCACCCACACACGAGAGCGACTCTTTAATGTCTCTAATGCTGCGTTCGCCTGAGCCGTCGGCAGAACTTAACCGGGCCGACTGGTCGGCCGCTGTCGATGCCTCATTGGATGATGGGCTCGACTGGGTCACGTGAATGCTCCACCCGAAAATTAAAAGTCCTAATGCACCGACGCCGGCGCCACCGCCAGAAACCGCGCCAGCCAGCAGCCGAGGCACGAGGTTTGGGCCAGCACACGTCACGTATCGAACATTTTGCGTACTTTTCACGTGGCAAGAGCAGAAGGCGGAGTTGCGATGAATGCGCGTCAACATGACTTAGTCATCACAGCCAAAGTGTGCTCCACCGGTCCAAAATGTCGTACAGACCAGATCTTCAGCTGACCCTGCCGGCTGCCCAAGTCTGACCCTCTCCCGCCACCGGAAACAATCGTCAACCGATGGCCCGCGAGCAGACTCCTGCTGGGGCGCCGCTGGTCGTCACCGGTGGCCCACCAGCCGACCCTGCTGGGCGCCCTGGTCGTCACCGGTGGCCCACCAGCAGACCCTGCTGGGGCGCCGCTGGTCGTCACCGATGGCCCACCACAAACCCTCTGGGGCGGCCCGCTGGTCGTCACCGGTGGCCCACCACAGGCCCTGCTGGGGGTGCCGCTGGTCGTCACCGGTGGCCACACCAACAGACCCTGCTGGGGCGCCCGCTGGTCGTCACCGGCGGCCCACCAGCAGACCGCGCCAGGGCGCCGCTGCGATTTACGAGCCCAGGGCCGCCCTATCGCCGCTGTGTGTGCGCTAGGCTTTGGCGCGAGGCCCGGCTGGTCTGTAAACGCCAGACGGTCTCCACCCGCCAGCGGCTGCCCGCCGCTAGCGAGCGTCGGGCAGCCGGCAGCGGGCGGCGGGCAGTGGGCGGCGGGCAGCAGGGCGGCACGTGCGCCGTCACGCCGTGCGAGTCAAAGGGCCGACGCTCCTGAAGCCCGGGCCGGAATGGCGGCGGCCCGGGGTTGCATGGTGACTGACTCAGCACCTGCTCAGCTGTACGGCGCCTGTCCGGCGGTGGCTTTGGCCGCCGCGTGGGCCGTCGGCTGGCCGGCACGCAGAGCTACAAACCGTCGGCCCGGACCGCCCGGCGCCACCAGCTGCGCGCCGCGTGCCGCTCCGTGGCAATGGCGACACGCTCTGAACATGGCGACCGTTCTGATGCAGTGGCTACGACAGCACGCGTGGCTCAGCTTGTGCGGCACGCGGAGGACAGTGACAATCGCCGCGCTGAGGGCGGGCTATGCTTGCTCGCGGTCACGTTTCGCCCATTCAATTGGATGTTTATGTGGTCATGGAATGTCGCCTTTGTCGTAGACTCCGATGCAATTTATAATTTGAAGCCAACTTGGTTCCGGTGATTCGGGTAGCACCTGTGTGTATGCCGGTTGTCATGGCGACGCGAGTTCAAACATTTGGCCAGCCGACCATGCGTCATTGGGGCTCATTCATTACGCTATTTACAACATTGTGCCATTACGGAGGGAGCAATTTCCAAACAGTTACCTCCTATGATAACGAACTGGCGTTTTGCATCGTGCGGGCGGCGCGGACCAGCGTCTCATGTGCCCCACCAGGAGGGCGCCGGCGGCGGCGGGGCGCGGGGGGCGGCGACGCTAGCGCCGCCGGCGGCCGGTCGGCGAAGCGCCGTATTGATCGCACGGCCGCCGCCCGGAGCAGGGGAGGGCGCGCGGCCGGCAGGGAAGATAAACTCGCGGCCAGCCGGGCCCGGCCCGCACTTGGGCAGACCGCATGCGGCCGTTGACTCGCGCGCGCCGTCGGCCACCTGAGCACACGCAGCGAGGGGCCGCACGCGGGGCAGGCGCTGCCCAGCACGGCGCACGCACTGCTGCCCGACGTCGCACGCACGGCTCGCGCGACCCCTCGCGGCCGGCCGGTGTCGGCGGCGGGGCGCCGGCTCCACTGCACGTAGAGCTGCGAAGCAGGCTTAGACAAGGAAGCAAAATACTTAAATGCATTGCCTGGCTGCCATACTGTGGGCACGAGGCTCGACGTTTACGTGAAAATGGCTTTCGCCAAATTATTTGTATGTTTACACCTGCGAATAACAGATAATCGGAACGAAGCAGTTGTACCACGCGACCATCAAGAACATGTGAGACCAGTTAAAAGCACATCAAAAAGTGAAATAAGGATGTTATCTGCCGATAATACAAAAGGCTTGGTGGCCGCGAAATGCCCAAAAACGAGCAGTGCGATGAAATGTACGAGGAGGGGAACGTAGCAGCCTCACGGCAGCAAAAACGGAGACGTGACGCTGACAGCGGTGGAAATTACGAAAACCCTAGAGTTCCTCAAACAGCCAAAGTGAATCTGGGTCCAAGCGACCAGAACGTACGTGGAGGAAGGCCATATGCTGTTCAAAAACTAGTACATTTGCACTTCTGGAATACATTTGGTGTCAATTTTCGCTGATCATTCATCACTATGATATTGTCAGATAATCACAAGAGGATAATCATTTTATTGCGTCCTGCAAGATTTGATATTCTTTTAAACGCAGTATGAGAGTGCACATAGTGAGCCCATCCCCGCGAGCTCCGGAGGCACCATGTGCCCGCCAGTGGCCGCGGCGCAAGCAGTCGCGCCGCTGCTGCTGCCACCTATATAATGGCGGGGCTTGACTAGCGCGCCACCTCCGAGAACACGAGAAGTGGCGATTGAGGAGGTAATGCGCAAGGCCTGTGTGACAGGACACGGTGGCCAGTGGGCCACTGTAGCTGCCACAACTTCACATTACCGGCCAAGGAATGAGTTTACGTTGTGGGCAGAAGGCCGGTGCTCTTTTTCACGACCATACCCGTGCCTCAACTCATACTTCGGCGGACGACGCCCGCACTTAGTAGCAGTCGAAGCGCTGACACCGCACTTACTGCGAAACAGCCCGGCAAGACTCTCGAGACATCTGTTAAGGCTTCTGTCCATGATCTTCAATGGTTGCCTGTGCGTCAAAAGCCATCTGCGTTGCCATCTTCTCAACGGGTTGCCTGTGCGTCAAAATCTGGTCGACCTTGATGTACGGCGGTACACCCTCCTGCGAATCATGCCTGACCTTAGCTGATGACTGATCACGACTCTCTCCCTGCCTGTGTGGACTCAACTTTACCTTCCGTCCGGCCATACGGAGAACGACTCTACAGACGAACGCGCGATGTCGTGCCGCATTGTTTAGTTAGGCAGGTCTGCTACTGCACCGTGGAAACGAGTTCCGCTGAAGTCACATGGTTGTGGCGGCATATCTGTCGGTAACCTCACAGGCTTAGACTAGACCAACACGCGACGCATACGCAACTACGCTTAATCTGCGATAGCCGCCGACAGCCGTCTCGGATAAGGGCACTACCACACACGACCGCATTAGTTCGCCTTCAGCGCCTCCCTCAGCTCGTTCACGCCTGCGTTCGGTACGCAAGACTCGGTGTCAGTCCGCCTGTCCTGGGGTGTCGGCGTGATTATTTCATTATCAACGGACGGGAGTCAAAGTCATCCGGTACATGTCAGTTGGCTTCCGTAAAATCTGGACGAATGTGCGTGGTCGACCGCGACCGACAGCAGCCGGCTGCCAACAGAACATACCTTGCCTTAGATCGAGGCGGGACAATTACAAGATGGCGTGATATTGTGATGTTGAACCTAGTCTTCTCCAGCATGTGGGGTTGGAATGCTCTACTTGCATCTGAACTCGCCGCCGCGGTAGCTTCAAAAGCGCCCCGGCTGACCAACAAGCGCTGCCTGGCCGTGGAGGGCGGCGCTGGACCGCGACACGTTGCCCACACCGCCCGTCCTCAGGTACACTTTATTCTACATCTCCGGTGCCACTCTGCTACGAAACCGGCTACAAAGGCGCCGCGTCGACTACGTAGGATCGTGTCCCGTACACAAAACAGTGGGCGACCGCGGGTGCGGCCGTCCCAGGGCCGTCCGTCGCTTCCCATCAGCGGCGCGTCCGCAGCCAGCCCACACAGCCATACTCACTCACGCACGCCAGGGACGGGACAGGGTGAGGAAGGGAGGACTCACGCGGACGCGGCGGCGGCCGGCGCACCCCTGGCGCGCGCCCGCGCCGCGCCCGGGGCTATGAAAGACTCTCGCTCGTGCCGCCGCTGGCCACCAGTGCGTGCGGGGTGGCCGCACAGGGATTTCCTGCACTCGCACGTGCCAGCTCGCAGGCCGACACGCACTCCCGGCGTCAATCAAAACCAGCGACCCCAGCCTACAGCTCCAGGGAAATATCATGAACCGATAAAAGGAGTCGAGTATAAATAAATAAAACTCTATGCCACTGCCCACAGTACAGTGATGTCCGTTCCATACGTTGCGACTAGTCGAAGCCATAATACAGCCGTTGGCTTCTTCCTCCAGCATAAACCACTCCGAGATGCCACATCATGCCACACCACTCTATCACGAACACGATAAAGCAATGAGAATAACCGTGCGGGAGATCTGTCCACATTAACAGCGCTGAGTTAGGATATATATATATAGCTAACAGACACAAAATAAAACGACGGCCGCTACGAAGCATTCGAGAGGTGCAAAAACTGAAGAAAGACCACAAATCCTCAGCCTGGGAGCGCCCGCGAGTGACGTTCCAATTACGCTCCACCCAACGGGAGCTCGAGCTAGCCCGTTTCAGCCATTTCGAGCCCCCCGTCAGCTCCAGCCCGCTGCCATCGACACCGCACCACGGCCCACCCTGCTGCGCCGGCTGCGAGGCACACCACGCTGTCACACAGCGCCCGGCGGCGGTCGCCCGCTTACATCCGCCGCGGCTGCCGTCAGGGAGTCAGGCCGGGGCGCCACGACACCCGCCGCGCCCGCTCACATCCGCCGCGGCTGCCGTCAGGGAGTCAGGCCGGGACGCCACGACACCCGCCGCGCCCGCTCACATCCGCCGCGGCTGCCGTCAGGGAGTCAGGCCGGGACGCCACGACACCCGCCGCGCCCGCTCACATCCGACGCGCACGCCGCGCCTCAATGCCCCGTCACGAGCGTCCGCCGGCCTCAGACCGATGGCGCGGCGCAGGGCCCAGGCCGACACCTCCGGCGGCGGCGCCCAAGTCCCGCGGGCCGCGCTCGCAGGCGACCCCGCGTCCCCCGCCGGGCCGCACGAGCGCGCGTACCACCCGGCCCCGGCGCGGCCGACGCTCGCCTAGCTGGTCTCGTAGCTGGTGAGCAGGGCGGCGTCGACGGGCTCCATGCAGCTGGGGCAGATGAAGCTACGCATCAGCCAGTCGTCGATGCACTCTGTGTGGTAAGTGTGCAGGCAGGGCAGGTAGCGCACCCGCTCGCCCACCGAGAACTCGATCATGCAGATGACGCACCTGTCGCCGGGCAGAGGAGCGGATCAGCGCCGGACGGAGGCGAGCCCAGGCCGGCCGGCCAGACACCAAGCACGGCGCGCCCGAGATACATGTTACAGTGCATTTCAGGAGGAAGTGAGCGAATTGTACCACCGCGTGAATAACCGGCGACGTATCGCTGATTGCGACTACAGCTATCCCACGTGCAATCACTGTTTTCAGGACAGATACAATGCACATGAGCACATGCATGCCCACGCGCATTTAAAAAAAACAGGAACGGCTCGCCACAAACTCCCCCCGCCGGGAAGTGCCACCTCGAGGTGACAGGAGAGTACCGCGTGCGACCGACACCGCGGCCACTCACTCCTTGTTTTTCCGCGCGGCTCCGTCGTACGTGCCCGACGGCAGGTGCTGGATCAGGCCCATCCGCTTGGCGATCTTGACCTGCTCCTCCTCGGTCAGCTGGGCGGCTGTCCGCACCACGTTCGGCGACGGGTAAAACACGGTGGCACGGTCCTGCAGAACGGAGCCGGACACCGGTCGGGGCACTGATCACGGCAGGGGTCAGGGTACAGGTCAGGGTTCAGGTCGCTGCACCATTCACAATTGTCACAATACAGACCGGGACATCCTTGAACAATGAAGGTGACAAAAGTTGGAAGAAAATATGCTGACACGAAACACATGTGGGCAGACAGCACAGGCTGGTGATGATATAGGACCCTGAAACCTGGTCAAATGGATGAATGGTGTATTATGCATGTGCTTACAGTTATCCCACTATGAGAAAGTGAGACATTTTGTGATGCTGGACTAGTATGTTGGTGGCAGTTCTTTTATCATCATGAAGTTTGTATCAAAATGAAAACCATTAAACCAGGTAAGTTTCCAACCAGCAGCCATAAAAAATGCCTGCCATAAATCTTAATCTTGTATTGCAATGCTCCAGCTTGACATTTATCTGGCGCAGTAACAACTTGCATGAAACAATGCCTAGCACTCAGTCACATGAGGGGCAATTTGCACCTGGTCCTGACCAAAGGTCAGAACTGTTGCTTTAGAGCTTGAAGCTGATGGGTATGAGGAAGGAATGAGAGCACCAAACCAAACTGTAAAAATATGCACACTTTAAACTGAACATATATGGTGAAGCAGCATCCAAGTAATCATTTGTGTGCATAGCATATCCATATCATAAATCTAAGTGTGCAGCCAAGTTTGGTGTTGTCAAATCAATTTTAGCAGTCAAGAGCCAATTCCTTATGGAATCACACATTCCATACTAAAATACTCAGAACAAGAAATATTTCTGGATCATTTGAAAACCCAGCACACCCTGACCTGACACACACCTGGCACACCTGAGCAATGTGTTCACTGCACTTAAGTATGGACATCCAGCACAGTGGACAGATTTTTGGCAGACTGCCTTACAGACATAAGTATATGTTGTATACAAGGCTTTGTTTAAAAACTTCCCAAAATACTTATCATTCCCTCAAGCTCTGAACAAGAATAACAAAATACATCAAGCAAAAACAGTCAGTAGCACCAAATGTGCTAAACAAAAAACAAAATATCACCATAATGTTGTCCCAAGGCCAGACTGTGAGGATACAAGGTACTCTGAAAATATCCAGCACAGCACAAAGCAAAATCCCAATGACAATTTCAGGAGATAGGAATTGGAAATCTGTAGGTTGTAAACTGGAAAGCTCCCTGTTACATGTATGTTCCATACTTATTTCAGTGCACAGGGCCAATGTTTCATGAAAACATAAGTTTACAAAGATCACTTTAGGCAAAGCTACTGAACAGACAATTCTAACAAAACAGGAATGAAAATGTAATGTACACTGACCACACCCGAGCCAGGCATGTGCAAAAGTGAGGCTTGATGCACCACGGTTATGTAGTTGCCAGGCACAACAGATGGATTTGTCAGAATCCACCACACCTGGTGCTTCCTGTTTTATACATTTGCATTTTCCAATGTGTGTTCATGTCTTCAAAAAAGCAAATTGTTCAGAAATGGTGCATAGATGTATTGACCAGGTGACTGATTGCTAATAACCTCATAAGCAATGAAGACTATCAATTGCAATGAAATCAGGTGGGGCTATAGCCATGCTTAACAATTTTAAGTGGTATGAGTACAAAGACTAGAACTTCCCCAATCTGACTTTTGGAAAAGGGGTTTATAGAGCCCCCCACTACAAACAAAAAGAGCATACCACGCTTGTGTTGCTTACGCACCACTGAATTTACCTCAGGTGCATATGAGGGAGGAATCCCAAGTTGATCAGAAGATGCTGACAGCCTTCCCACATCCGCACCAGGAAGCAGTGACATGTCATCAGCTGCTTGAGCCTTTAAGCAGTTCCCCATTGTCTTTGTCTTACGCGATCCGCATCAAGTCACAACTCCACAACAAGCACGCAGTTCATCCAACACGACTAGGATACGGGCAGTTATCTCCCTTTCCCAGGTATTACGACTATTGATGGGTTTCACGCCACAGCAGGGTGGCCCCACGATGATACAAGTACCCCATGAGTCACAGAACGTCCACCCGCACACCGCGACTAGCTTTGTGTTGTGGTCGCGCCGCGCCGTAATGGTCTGTTTTCATGTTCATGAAAACAGCTGATGAACTACGCACACAAGTAGTACAAAACAAGAAACTTCTTTTTTCGGTGAGAAAAAAGTCAATTTGCTAGCAAATGGGTGAAGAAGTTTAAAAAGTATAATCTAGGTGCTCCATTGCTTAAAATTTTCCATATTTTTGGGAAAATTGAAATGTCGCGTATGAACATTTTGCGACAAGGTTGTTGCCAAACACAAGCGGAAATTATTTCAAGGTCAATGGTTTAGGGGCGAGAGAGAGGGAGGGAGAGGGATGGAGGACTAACCCACGAATATGTCTTATCATTTCTCATTATCGGCCTTCGTTTCGTTCTTCTGAGCTACATGTGCAGCGAATGGCATAACTTTATCGATGTCCAAAAAAGCGACCAAAGTTAGAGGTTCTTGAAATTTGTTAGATTCTTGTCATTTTCGGTCACGTGAAAACGGTGGGTAAAGGAAGTTTTACCTCGCTGGTTTGGCGGCCTGATCGTCATTTTTCGCCATTTCTTTTCAGTCATCGCGTACGAGACCAACGTAAAGTTTTCGGAAAATGATTGGGTCAGCATCCCATCCTGGGTTCCTGCGTTGCTGACGATAACTACCAGGATCGGCTCACTACTCGCCTTCCCAGTTCAAAGAACTTCATAACTTTCCGGGTAAGACCGCAGACGCCTAATCAACCTTAGCGGAAATCCACCGAAAAGTGAAGGGAGAAGATGTTTTTCGCACGGTGAAGACCCATTCACCAAGACGCAGTCCAGCGATCCCGTCGCGCGCTCACCTTCCACGCAGTTGCTTGAGTGTTGTCGCAGTTATGGTACGAACGGTGGTCGCACCGATGCGCTGGGAGCCGTATGCTTGTTCGCCTTCACACCACACCCGTTTCTCTCCACTTCACGTTTCTCGAAAAGTTTAGGGCGTCGAAATTGCCGATCAGTCATCAACCGCATGTATTGCACCAACATATGCGTGATCTAAAATAGTTTCGGACCAGCATACACAGTCATGTGCACGCAAAATCGTGAACTCTTGGCCGCTAGCACAACAACTCAGACCACAAAACATACCAATGACTGGACGCGTCTGTCTTCACAACCACCTCAATACAAAAGTGCATGGACCAAAACCAGATGGTAATGTCTATGATTCAAGTACATCTGCAAGGCCGGCTTGAGCTGGTTAGTGCTGTTTATACTGACTAGCAATAACACAGTAAGCATTCTACTTGCAGTGGTTCAAAACGCAGTGAAGCGGCCTAGTCGAATGGAGCAAGCCACGTTCAGTTATCATATATCCGATGATGTAAGGGACAACAAACTGGCAAAGGCCAGTAATAATAGCTGCTAGGGCAATGTACCCGCTCAAACCGGGCAGATCCACATAAAGCGCGGCGGGACGGATTTAGCACAGCTTCAGTTGCCCCCGCAACAGCGCAGTCGGTTGGACCAGGCATGAGTCAGCGGCCTCAATCCCCTTGGCAGGGGACAGGCGTGTCCTGACCGCGTCCGACGGTCGACCCCCCCCCCCCCCCGAGCCCGGCCGGCTCTTCCGACCGGCCGCAGAGATTCACACCGGCCGACCCGTACAGGTCTCATTTCGGCGTGACCTCGGTGATGCCCGGCCACAAACCGCTCCCCATCCCCCTCGCCCCACACCAGCCGGCCGTCTCCCAAACCCACGCCGCGAGAGCCGGCACGGACTGCCGGCTGTCGACCCGTGACCTGTGGCACGTGACCGCCACCGTCGGGACACGTTACGACGCCGGCCGGCCTCCGCACTGGACACACACCCGCCGGCGAGCGCCCTTCCCGGTCGTAGCGGTCTTCGCTGCAGCGAGCAGCAGTCGCCGGCGGAACCTGGGCCTTCTGCAACGGCCCCCTCTGCTCCTGGACGCGACGTTTCGGTGGGACGCGCCCCGCCGCCGCACCGCGACGCCTTCCCGCGAAACAGCGGGACCCGGAACGGAGTGGAGCACGCGCACGGCCCAGCAGGCCACCTCCCCCGCCGGGGCGCCAGTCGGCCGGCCTATTGCAGGCAGCAGAGCTCGGACGACACGCGCATCTTGCTGGCGGTGGGCGGCCGGGGCAGCGCCGTCTCGGGCCGCGGCTTGGCGATCTGGGCGCGCACCACCGGCGTCACGTGCTCCATGTCGGCCCGGGTGAGGCGCGCGCCCAGCGTCACAGCCGCCAGGTGCTGGAACACCTGGGCCACCTGGCGGCGGCGGGGCCGGTCAGACGCGAGGCCGGGGTCGCCATGGCCGGCTGCGATTACCGCAGCCGGCCGTGGTGCCACGGGCGATACAGCGAGGTCACTTTGATATTGCAAGTCACTTGTGTTGCGGAAAACGTGCGGCCGTTGATCTTGAGACGTGTAACACGCATGTGATGCCACTTTACAGCTGTGCGGATATTACCCGGTGATTTTTGTCAAAAAGACTGCAGGAACAATGGCGCAGGGCCGCGGGAACATCCCCACAAACAGAATTAATCACGCGTCATTTATAAGTCCATCAATCGCTTGAGGATGTGATTTTTGGAAGCCATTTAAATTATCTGGGATATAACCCAGCTGAACTCTTGCTAAGTCCATCGATCGCATGACACAAGCACGGGTTAGAGCCATGCCACTCCGCGCACCTAACGGCTTCACTCAAAAATGCCGGAAAAACGGTGTGAACACGTCCATTAAGCAATCGCCCGCCTAAGCATGTTTTCAGATAAGAATGTCGCTGATAGCCGCCGTGCTGCAATTTTGGCTACACCTAAGCGCTTTTCCTGGCCACTTTTCCCGCCTAGCTCGTGCTGATCAACACGCCAATGGCGTTGCAACAGGCATCGGGCGTGCCGGCCCGTACGCCCCTTGGTCTGCGGGTGCACAGTCATGTTCACATTTAAGCGCGGAGCAGGAGCCGACAGCTATTTACGACCTACGTGTTTGTCCTCTAGAATTGCGAGGGGGAGGGTGCTGCGGCCCGGGATGAACCGCGTCGCTCGCGACCCTCCCAGATCCCAGTTCACGACCTACGATCATGAGCTTAGACAATGGTGGCGTGCTTCGGTTATTTCTGTGTGCCACTGCGCTCCGTCCCCTTTCACAGTAACGAAAGACCGCCTTGACTCGATAAAACGGAAGTCTGACCACGTAACAGTCATGTGTGTATAGATCTCAATCCAAGTTTTGTGAGAAGCGGTGTGCATGCTAAGGGTCACCGCCCTGTGCCCGTTCTCCGTGGGGCAAAAGGCGAGCAGGGCGGACATGCGCCCACGGGTCATCGCCCTGCGCCCGCGCTCCGTGGGGCAAAAGGCGAGCAGGGCGGACATGCGCCCACGGGTCATCGCCCTGCGCCCGTTCTCCGTGGGGCAAAAGGCGAGCAGGGCGGACATGCGCCCACGGGTCATCGCCCTGCGCCCGCGCTCCGTGGAGCTAAAGGCGAGCAGGGCGGACATGCGCCCACGGGTCATCGCCCTGCGCCCGCGCTCCGTGGAGCACAAAGTAAGCAGGGCGGACACGCGCCCACGGCTCATCGCTCTGTGTCCGCGCTCCGCGGAGCACAAGGTGAAGCAGGGTGGACACGCGCCCACGAGTCATCGCCCTGTGCCCGCGCTCCGTGGAGCAAAAGGTGAAGCAGGGTGGACACGCGCGCTCACGTCCACAACCCTGGCTGGCTTCCACGGACAGCGCCGTGACCAAGGCAGACTCACGTGTTCGCCACTCTGCGCAGAGACCAGGAAGGCCAGCATGTCATGCTCGGCCGCGAAGCTCTTGTGCTTGTCGACGCGCACCGCTCGGATGTGCTCCAGGTCGGCTGGAACGCAGCGCCGGGTCGATAAAACGGCTCACGACGGCGGCGGCCGGCCCAGCGGCATCCTCGCCCGCTTCCCGCCCCCCCCCCCCCCCCACACCCACTCCACCCAGCCCCCTCCCTCCGCGCCGCCGGGCCCGCGCCAGCCAGCCGGGCGGCTCCGGCGGCGGCGACACAGAAAAACTGGCACCTTTCCAGGCGCGATAGGCGTGCTCTGACGACGGCGGCTCCGTAACGGCCCCCCGGTTTTGTTGTGCGATGAGTCATGTGCTGGATGTATGTGACGTGACGGCCGACAGCCGGCTCCGGCTCGGCACAGCTGCAGATAGAAAGGAGCACGGAACGGCACCGCGGCATAGTTTTTGCCGGGCTTTTCAGGGGATTTCGTCGCGGGTGCGGCACAGTCGACGGTACGTAGACAATATTGCATTGAACAGGTTGACTTTTCATCTGATCCTGGGGACTGTTACGAGGGAGCGTAGCTTGGCGTCAGGATTGTTAAGACCGATTGTTAATGATGATAATGATCGTTAATGAAATCCGAGTCCCCGGCCGTCATCTAAGTCCACCCTTTTCATGTGACATGAGTCCGGATGCCGAGTTCTAGGGCTTTGGACAAGTTCCTTCACTTTCATGGCACGTGAGTGCGAGTGAATCGAGCCGCAGGAGATCATGTTCGAGCCTGGCAGCCTGGCCCAATCCAACGCAGTCCCAGCCAACCCTACCGGCTACCTGCCCCTCTTCGCGCCCCCCCCCCCCCCCCCGACACACATCATTCCTACCAACCTGATAATGCCTTATCTACGCAGGCGTGTCACTTTTTGTCTCCCCGCCTGAAATCCGGGCGTGAAAATAGCACCCCCATATTAGCATCACTGCACAAACAAAGCTGTCTGTTTCACGAGTATACGTCAAATACTGCTTTGCTTAGGGACAGAGTCCAGGCTTGTATGTACCACGCTCGGATACTGTGTGTGGGGGGGGGGGGGGCGACTGATGCACGCTGCTATAATAAACGACAGACTTGTTTGGGGGAAGTGCGGAACACGCCGTCACCCATCCTCCCATGGCGTGTCAGCGACTAAAACGGTCATAGTATCGTCCAGAGACCACCCCCGCCCTCAGACCGGACGCGAGCACGGGGCACACGCGGAGGTCAGCATCGTTAACCACGGAAACATTTCGGGCCTGAAAGCAATCCAGACGCACACATTCAACGGTCTTGGCCCAGCTTTAACAGAGTTCACCACTGGCCTACGTGCCTAGTAAGAGGTAATGCGAGCCCGATGTAGCTGCAATGAACCGACCACAGACCCTGCAAACCAAAACAATAACAACATCCGCATTCACGAAGAACTTCACCGGCATTCGCGTAAATTACATTCTTGGGGCAATGCCCGATACAAGTTGGGCGTCATTTCCCACACTGTCATGTGCATCAGAAGGACAAACATCCTTGCTCTTTTCACCAGCATCCAACCCTCCAGCATACCGCATGTTAACCATGACGTCACACTGTGTACATTCCAGCGACCGTCCACCGACCACCGACGCTCCACATCGAGGGAGGGTGCAGCGCTCGTCCCGTGCTCCGTTCCCGGACGCCACGGCAGGTCGGTCGCGCACAACTCACCGCGTTCACAACTGGTTTGCCCGCCGTCGACGTCTCAAGGCCGGGGCGCCGCGCCGCCCCGTCGGGGCCGCCACAGACACGGCAGTGACGTCACGGCCGGTGGTCTGGCGGCGGGGCCCGCCCGCCCGCCGCGCCCCGCGCCGGCGGAGAGGCGGGGCAGACGCGGAAACGGAGCGACTCCCGGGCGGAAGCGGCGTGTCCTGTCTTACGTCACGGCCGCCGCCCGGAAGCGTTCACCAGTGCGGTGCTGACTCTGACCAGATTGCTTTGGGGTGCTGCGACTGTTTGACCAATCATGTCAAATCATCGACGGCATGTCTTTAACGTCCGGTCGTCGTGAAAGCGCGGGGAGCTTGTGCAGCTGTGGAGGGCTACGCATTTATCGATTTTGATGGCTACACGACATCGCAGCGATTTTCAAAACAGCTCACAATTACTTGAAGGACGGTATTTTACTGCCCCGAGGTCCCAGAAGCCCAGACGTTGCTGGATGGAGTGGCGTCGATCGATAGTTCGACATGCCGTCGGTCCGGACGTCGGTCTAATAAACCGTCCCGCACCGTGGACGAGACAGGGCCTTGGCCACGCCCCGATGGGTCTAAAAACATCGCGATCGAAGACCAATTTACCCAGAGCCGATTTCATACGAGAAGTATGCAAACTGCCTGGCCTGGGGGCAGTTGCCGGTCACATTAGCCATCTGCAAGGACCGTGATCACAGGACCCCACAAACCTTCCCGTGCCAATGCTTCGCCACAGCAGCTGCTACGCGAGGTCCTCTAATGCTTCCCCACAAAACCGCCCCGGAGCGCCACCGACGGCGCCTGGCCCGCCATGCGAGGGTTCCTTCGCTCTCGCGCCTCGGTCCACTCACATTTGTTGGCGATAAGGATGCGGCGGAGCGGCCGGCTCTGGTGGCGTGTCGCCTCCGTGACCGCCATCAGCCACGTCTCCAGGTTCTCAAACGACGTGTAGTTGCTCACATCGTACACAAACAACGCCAGCTGAAAAGACGTCACACAGGGTCCCGAGTGACATCACACAGGCTAATGTGAGGTGATGACGTCAGCGGTGACCCCTGGAGGACGGCGCGGCTGAGCGATAACAGGCCAAACATACTTCTGCGGGAGACATTTTCGCTGTGTCGCAGATTGCTGATACGGCGAGACACAGGGTACAAGTGGACTGCTAGGCCGCGCATCCTCCACGCAGGCAGCGGCTGAAGACCGCGTACTTTACGAGGCCCCGATTAACCCTAAATCAACGCGATGCAGAGGTTGAATTGTGCAATAATACTGGATAACGGGAACAGCGATACAGTAATGCGTGACGCTTACGACGCAAAACACTTATATTATTGATCTAATGTCACTGCTAACGCAATTCAACATTTTACACACGGTCAGCAGTGTCAAAGACACATGCGAAAGCAGGCAGACTCACGTGGGCGCCGTACAAATATTTGTCGAGCATGCCCCCAGAGAGAGAGGTGCCGCCGACATCCCAGAGCTGCAGGGTCACTGAGCGTTCCTGTGTCAGGCGGATCCGCTTCAGGTAGAACTCCACGCCCGACGTGTACGAGTGTACCGGGCTGAACGTGTCCTGGGTGTACCGGCAGCATAGCGCCGTCTGTAGAGAAAGCCGGCAACTAGGGCTTACAGGAACGGGCACTGGGCGACCATGCATCGTATGGTGGACGCTCCCACGTTGAAAACACGACTGAAGTGCTGGGACGCAGGTTAGCGGTCATCGTAGGGAAAATACGGCCAAAAACTGCAGCGCGAAACGTCCTGACATGTCCCTTTGGCTGACCACTATACAAAGCTCCTGCGTGAACTCAACTACCGTACAAAATTTCGTCCAGTTTAATAATAGGACACCTTTATGAACTCCCAAGGACAACAACAGCAGCCAAGCTGACAACAGCCAAAGACGAATACTGACGATCGTGGAGCTAATAAACAGCACACCACATCCCATTTGCGTTCACTGATGTCTTGCCTGTTCCCATCCATCCTTTCCCACTCAGTTAGTTGCTCGTTGCAACACACGCCGGAATGACCAAAGGGTACACAACGCTTTCCTTGTCGAGATACATGACATGATGGGTCTGGCCCCGCTGCATTTAGCACGGAGTTCAATTTCCTAATCTTCGAGACCCTTTGCTAAGAGCCCACATAATGATAGAAAGAGGACAAAGCCAAACACAGTTCTACCCCGTCTTGTCCTCACAGCTTCCAGCAATGTTAACATTTACCCTAAATAGTGGTAAATAGAACACCTCTTCTTGTCCCTCCAGGTGGACTACGTGTCCCGAGCCCGTGTTTTGTTCCCTTGATGACCAGTCAAAGAACACCAGTTCAGATTTCTCATATGTTATAAGTACAGGTGTCAACTTGATCCTTTCTGTAGATTTACAATTTTTCAATGGCTCAGAGAATGATGTAGGAAAGATCTAACCATGATCTTCTTTTGCAGAAAGGCTGATGGTACAGTTACCATATTGGCATGTTCCTTTCACAACAACCTCATTGTAAAATCATTGCAGGTGCTAATTTCAATATACACATAAACATAAGCATGCAGGTGTTTATGGTATATGTATATAAACATATGAATTGTGCACTGTGTAGCCCCTATACCACCGCAACTGCATGCTACGAAACATGGTGCATGGATGCCACATTATCAATAGCCATGCAAATCTCACAATGTGTTCAGTGAGATTTGGATTAGAAGATAATCCTGTAATCTAATACAGTGACATGGCATCAGTGACATGCATGGCAAGCTTCCAAGCCTTTCATTTGTGTGTCATGTGTGATGAATTTAACAGCATGTCACATGCTGCGGGCTGCTGTGCATTAATGTCAGCCCAGTTTGCTGTGCACATCTCATTTCAAATGGGTGTTTCTTAATGGCATGAGATAAAAGAACAAGTGCCAGCTATACAAAGTTACAGAAGAAATTTTCAGACAATTACTTTTCCAGAGCCTGAGTCTCCAACAAGAACAATTTTCAGCTGCCCCTCTGATATGCCACCTTCCTCTTCTTGGCTTTCCATCATCTGAGAAAAAGGAAGCATTGAAGAAAGATACTGAACACATCCTCAGTCTACAACCAGTGATTTTAAGTGAGTTCCATGAGGCCTAGCAATCAGCTAGCCCGCATGACAAACTTTCTGGTCAAATCTGTCCTTTGGTCAGGGTTAAATAATGCAGTAGTGCACTTAAAACTGGATTTCTTAATGGTAACATCATAGAAGAGTCTCTTATATAGTGTACATAGACATAAGACTATCAAAGCAAAAAATGCAGCACATCACACTTGTCACCTGTGGTTGAGGAGGATGATAGTGGGGAAGACCAAGGTGATGTGATTAACAACATTAGGGCATGTTTCAAAGCACAACCTGCCTGAGCAAATCAATAACAGCTTGCTAAGGCCATGAGCTGATCCAACTTTGATAATCAGCAAGGCTTCCTGCCTAGTGGGCTCAACATCATAAATCAAGAGTCCTGTGTCATCACCTCCAGTATGCACCCAGCAAGCAGGGATCAACCTGGGAATAGCATGCTTGACAAGCCCAATCAGCCTGAAAAACTTGCTCCTTTAATATGTAGGCATTGCAACAGCATATTGAAAATACCTCCTTCAAACAGGCAAAAGGGTGTTGTGAGTGGGGTGTGGTATGCAAATGAATAGTCATACAAGTCCCTTAGGACATTATTAGCTGCTAAGTTCACAATGCCTCTACCTTGAAAATCCAAAGCAAATGGCTAGCTTTGATCTGTTGGGATGGTCATAAAGCACAGGTGCTGTGCTGTCAAGAGTTAGGACCTGAGGTGCCCAGTTGGTATCACAATCATCATGTGTGCAAGATAAGATGGTGCAATGTTCCTGTTCTGATATTCAAGTGTTTTCTGCTCAACAGAGCTCAATGATACACAATATGTTGGTGCATAGCAAGGAAAAATATTTAGCAAGGCCCCAGTACATACTGAATAAGCAACACCCCACAGCATTGGTTATATCTCAGTACTCCACGCACGATGTGTCCTTATATGACATGGCAGGTTAAAAACAATCAAGCTTTCACCCACGAAGCAGGTGCATTACCAGGCTTTTGCCAACAGAATCTTTGACACGCCTGCAACCGATGTTCACTCTACCCCCTCAACTAGAGCACACTCCATCAGAAGCTTATCATCCCATCATACCCACTAATACCAGAGCAGATAATCGATCTGCTTATTATGACTACAATTATTACCGATTATGACCTCGGCAACCCCCAGGGCCTTGTTCTAGGGCCTTGGGCAACCCCACGGCGATACCACGGTCTTCGACTGATCATTTCAGTTTGGGCATGTAAAGTGACTTGCCAAAGCATTTGCATCAAGGGCGCCACACATGTAACATGGTCTGCCCCTTGTTATTTTCAAGTCAGCTCTGTTGTTGAGGTTAGTATTTGCTGATTCAATTGGTGAATATTTGCTTGCATTGCTAAATAGCAGCAAGGAAAGCTTTAGCGTGATCATTGCGCAAGTTGCATTCCAATTGGCCTAAGGACCGAGACGGTGCGCTGATTGCTCGGTCTGCTGGACGTGAGCATAATACAATGCCGTGTTCCCGCTCACAATGATCACCGTAGCTGTGTGAGTTCGGTGATTGGTCATCGGTGCCTCATTTGGACAGCTGCGGGCAGGGAAACGAAAGCAAAGAAATATTTAAAAGAAAGGGAATGCATGCGAGCACACGTCAAATCCGCCGCTGTAGCCCCGTGTTATTTACACGGTGGAAGGGGTTACGTAAAGCGTCCTGGCAGGTCGGCTCCTTTCTTGCAGTGTGGATTCCCCACGTTCGCGAAGGGTCTGGAGCAAGGCCTGAAAGAAAAATACGGCATAGCACTACTATTGCACCTTCTTGTGAGTATTTTGTGTTTTTTATAGTTCTGCAGTGTCTGTGAGCCAGTCTGGGAACCACTGTGGCATAGCATCACGCCGGACGCTTCAGTGGCGAGGCCACGCCAAACAAACTGGTGCATGTGTGCGATGAACTTGGCTCAGACCAATTTGTGCTTAATCTTACATTATTTTGGTAGATTCCTAAGTGTGTCACTGGACTACATGAACATATTGTACATGAATCATGCTTAGAGCAGAACACAATGTTCATCTTGCAGAACCAGCAGAATTTTATCATTTTGTCTGGTAAATATAACAATTGTGGTTGCAACTAGCTATATAGATATTGCAGCACCTTAATAGCCTTTATAATATTGGTAAATAATTGGATGTGATCAATAAAGCAAAATTGGTGTAGTAAATAGCATTTTCCACCATACATGCTTTTTTGACACCATTAACATTGAACATTCTCTATACATGTTTAGATTGGTTTTGGTATGCTTGAGGCATTCCAAGGGATAAATGCTTTAAACATCAGGTTTCAGGCAATAGGGATCAGCAGACCTGGTCCATATCAATATCTGGTGACTCATGTTGATATATTGGATTCATGTATCACAAGTTTTGTTGTTAGTGAACTTAACTTCTTAAATGTCATCCATGCTATGGCATTTACCATACAACTTATCACATGTGTGATGCACTCCATGACTTATCTTATGACATGCATTTATCTGCAAATCATTATTTCATGTATTATCAATAGGCCAATGGCTATTAATAATTTTATATCACCATCAATGGCTATTAATAATTGTATATCATAGGACATCAGCTTGTGCAGGGCATTCCAGACTGGTTATAAAAAATATTCCAAGAAGTTTTTATCAATGTTGTTCAGATATATAATATAATGATGTGCATGGTTACTCAGGTGAGTACAGGGTACTAGCCCAGCTTTAGTCATCAGGTGGTCATCAAAGTGCCCATGTGCAATCAATTTCAGGTGATTGCTATTGACAACAGCATAGTGATCTGCAGTTGATTCCAGCATGCAGGTCAAGTTTCCATATCAGTTAGGTGGTGATGATTGCTCAGTGGCTTACAGACTGTGTATTTTCAAGTGCCACACAACTGGCACACCGGTGTAGGTGTACTTTCCGTACCTGACGTTACAAAAAAATCATTGCACACCATTCGTCATGTTTAAGGCGGCTCATATCGTAAATAATCTCAAAACAGGTAGAATCATGCTCCTACCTTCGAAATTCAATAACTTCGATGGCGGGCGGCTCCCGAGCCCCGCGCGCACCGCACCGCCTGGACTCCCCAGCGCCGTTTCTGCGTTGCTGTTGCGTAAATACAATATTTCTGCTTACCAAGAACTCTACAAAATGTACGGGACCAAGGCAAACCATTCGTCGTGTTTAAGGCGGAACATATCGTGAATAATTTCAAAACAGATAGAATCATGCTCCTACCCTCGAATTTTAATAAATACGATAGCGAGCTCCCGAGCGCCGCACGCACCGCACCGCACCGCCTCGACTCCCAAGCGCCGTTTCTGCGTTGTTGCGAAAGCACAATATTTCTGCTTATCAAGAACCATAAAACAGGGACCAAGGTAACAATAATAAAGCAACCAAAATCGTTTCTTATCGAGTTTAGGTACATTTATGAAACACACAGGCCAGAATAGTCCAGAACATATCCTAAAGTAGCCTAACCTAACCTAACCTAACCTAACCTAGCCTAACCTAACCTAACCTAACCTAACCTAACCTAACCTAACCTAACCTAACCCAACCTTACCTAACCTAACCTAACCTAACCTAACCTAACCTAACCTAACCTAACCTTACCTAACCTTACCTAACCTAACCTAACCTAACCTAACCTAACTAAGAATAGACCAGAACCTAAGCTAAGCTAAGCTAAGCTAGCCTGACCTAACCTAACCTAACCTAACCTAACCAAACCTAGCCTAACCCAACCTAACCTAACTTAACCTAACCTAACCTAGCCTAACCTAACCTGAGAATAGACCAGAACCTAAGCTTAGCTAAGCTAAGCTAAGCTAACCTAACCTAACTAACCTAACCTAACCTAACCTAACCTAACCTAACCTAACCTAACCTAACCTAACCTAACCTAACCTAACCTCCCCACCCTATATCCCCTTCAACCCAGCATCCCATTGGCGTCCATGTTCCATGCCATATATAGGTGCCATATAGTGAGCTTTTATTTAGCTGTCATGTTCTCATTTTGCTTTACATTCCCCACCCAATCCCCTGCAACCCATGGTCCCGTTGGCGTCGAGGATCAAATTTCATGGATTCTTTTTACCTTGGCCCGGTACATTTTTGTGGTTCTTGATGCTGCTTGATGCGCAGTAATGTTGTGACCCGCGCAGTAATGGCGCCGGTGTCGCGGGTGTTGTGTGTGTGTGCGGCGCTCGGGAGCTCGCCATCGTAATTATAAAAAAATTGAAGGTAAGATCATGAATCTGCCTGTTTTGTGATTATTTACGATATGTCCTGCCTTAAACACGACGCATGGTTTACTTTGGTCCCGTACATTTTGTAGAGTTCTTGGTAAGCAGAAATATTGTATTTACGCAACGGCAACGCAGAAACGGCGCTGGGGAGTCCAGGCGGTGCGGTGCGCGCGGCGCTCGGGGGCCCGCCATCGAAGTTATTGAAATTCGAAGGTAGGAGCATGATTCTACCTGTTTTGAGATTATTTACGATATGTCCTGCCTTAAACACGACGAATGGTGTACAATGATTTTTTCTAACGTTAGGTAGGAAAGTACACCCTGACCGGCACACCCTCTAAATGTAACCTGGTTTCCTGATTCCAATGTCAGCTGTTATTAAACAAAGTCATGTGGGTGTGTGGCTTCCTCTAATATAACGTGCATAACTGTCTGGCATACTTCCATGCTGATGTTGGGAACACTGGATGCCCTGCCCTCTGGGTCATCAAAGGTGTGTCTGGTGTCACCATTTGGGACCACCAAAATAGGGGCCATGTTTGGTTTGCTTGTAGTTGCTGACATTTCCATTTCTGATCAAAGGATAGGGTATGTTTATGTTCATGATGTTATATGGAAAAGTCACCCCTGGGCTAGACATGGATATGCAGTGCATGTTCATTATGGAGCTGTTAGAGAATTGCTAGATTTGTCAGCAATAAGGCTGCCAGAATTGCTGTTAGAGGACATTCATCTTGCTGAAAATGGTTGAAGCACTCGCATGGTGTTTTGTCATACATCTTTCTCTTTTTTAATGTGTAGCAGATACTAGCTACAGACTCTTCCCTTGTTCTCCTGGGAATAAACATATGCTATACTGAAGTTATATTTGCCTGTAATTCTTATGTATAAATCTCAAATGAGATCGTGGGTTTTCTGAGGCACCACTCGCAGGCAGATGAAGTGCTCGCGCCCCACGGTGATTGTCATTTGTTTTCCATTCATTAATTTTTACTTCTTTTGTTGTTTCATTCTCTCCCCATTTGTGAAGTGTGAAATGTTTCAGTTGTGAGTCATTGGTGCGATTTGAAAAGTTGCCTGGTCATTTAATATGTTCCATGTGTGAGGTAAATAAGAAAAAAAGTTTTGTGATGGTCTGGCCCCTTTAAAGAGCACTTGCTTCAGTGCTGTTGATTTTTGAAGGGGACGGGGAGCCGCATGGTCAAGCTGTTGGTCAGCTCCCAAGCACAGATGTTCATGATCACGTATCAAAACAACCTCAAAATCAGGGGGTGATCTAAAATGTGACTTGCTGTGATCAGAAACTGATCGGACGGCTACGCTGTTGTGCCTTGGATCACCTTATCAGTGCCCAATTCATACCTTCGTCACTTGTGTCATGGAGGGGCGGCAGCCGACCCCTTGTCATCAAGGGGGGGAGGGGGGCAACAGGGTTGACGGGGGGGGCCTGCTGACAGTGAAAGGGGCCTATTGCTCCGGCCTATTGTATTGTATATGTGTATGTATATGTATATATATATATATATATATATAACATTTTCCTTTTATAATGGATATAGCCAGACGCTATAGATCAATCGCTTAAGTTGTGAAATACTAAACTATAAACTAGATCAGGTAAGTGACTGCATGAAAAAAAAATCGCCGGCACTCTTCGTTTTACAATGGTCCAGTGAATTTTTTTAACCCGATAGAACTCAGAAACTTTGTCAGAATTTGTATCTGGGTTGTACAGAAAAAGCAAGGATTCCGCGAATGTAGATTGAAGACCAAAATGGGACAACAGTTTGTAATAACATGCCACGGCATGTTTGTCTGGATATCTTCGACATTCAACCAGAATTGATTAGTGGTACAAATTATGGAACATAGTTCTGAGCATGCGCGCTCGCATATTCGAAACGAAAAACTCGAAGTCAGGCGTTGCAGTCTCCCAAGGTTGCGCAGCGTCGGTTTCCCAGACGCGCAGTGATAAGCGCAGGCGCGTGAGCCACTGCACTGTCGGCTCCCGGCGCGCAGGTTCAAACATTTTTATGGCATTTGTTTCACTAGTCAATTCTGCAAAGTAATGAATGTTTTCGGGAAGGCATGGAATGGCCTATGGAATGGTGCGTTTTGAAGCCATTTCGACCTTATCCATTCAGCACTAATGAGACTTCTTATTTCTTTCCGGTAAAGGGACCCCCTGAGTACAGCACTACGTGCTACATCGTTGTACCCGGTCAAGAGCTGAATGGCCATTCTGTCCCACCGCGGTGTGTTTTCCGGCCGTCATTCTGGCGACACGGTGCGGCATCCCCTGGCCAATCCAGAGGCCCTTAGAGGGATACGTCATGTCACATTGGTCTGCTCCCTGACGCGGGAGGCCTTCTGACCTGCGTAGTTGACCGCGAATCGGCGCATGAACCGTTTTTAGCGCGACAACATCCCTGCGCACCGCAGGTGGTCAAATACTCCACACATAGACTCCGGGCCCACCGTTCGGTAGTGGGACTCTGACTGGCACAGGACTCTTCGATTACCTCAAGTTGAGCACTCATCATAAGTTCTTGTTTTCTTCCATTGGCAGAGAGCCCCAACCAACGTAAGAGACTCTCTGTTATTCGGGCTTCCGTCCCTGTCCCTGTTTAGCAAATATTCCCCTGACCGATTCGAGGCCCATTGTTGACACAGAATGCCCTGTTAAGAGCTGTGGGCTCGTGAGCGATATAGGAGCCCAACCGGTGTAAATCGTGGGTCTGGCCTTGACCCTGCTTGGGAAATGGGCCCCAGAGCTTAGACCAATACGGAGACGACTGTTTGTTGTCCGTGATCCCTGGCCGAAATACAGGAACGCTCTGTGTTCCTCTATTTCGCTTTGTGTTCCTTTATTTGTGCATGGAGCGGGCTATCGGTGCAAGAGATCATCTTACGGAAATTTGGGATCACGACCCTATGGGCGGATGGTCCCTAATGTGACCTGCAGCCAGCACTTCGGACCCTTCAGCTTTCCCATCGGCCCTTGATATTTGGTCTCAAGAGACCCTTCGGCCCCTCTTCGGGCCCCCTCGAGCACCGCTCCGGCTCGGCGCCTTTTGCTGTTGCATGACTCCTGTTCCGTACAAATCTGCCTATACACGGTTTCCTTTTTATGAAATGTCGGCTCTGCTTGTCCTGTCTCTGAGCTTCTGTTTTATCTCTATTTCTCGGTCCCCTGTCGAGTTTCCCTGTAGATATATGTCTTGTTTAGTTTACCGTCCCTACGGCCAGCCCGGAAACTGCGCCACATGTGTCGTGTTCTGTGCGGGGCCGCGCCGCCCGGTGACTGGGCAGTTGTCTCGCGAGCGCCGCCAAGGAGAGGACGCGTATGTCCTCTTCCTGGCCCGATATTCAAACCTCAAAATATAGCATCAGCCGACGGATGGGTGTTGCCGAACGATCGAACGATACCGAACAAAATGGTCCTCCGGGCCGGATCTATTAGTGACTAGTGATTGGCCTGTGGTGCAAATCCGCTAATTATCCGGTGAAACCGAACTGTGATAGACTGACTCTGTGATTGCGAACATGAGTGAGATATCGTTGAGAACGAGGAGCGAAGCTTCGGCCTCATCGAGAACCAGCGAGGCTCGACAAAAGGCGGCACTCGCCAAGCTGCACCTGTCACAAAAGCAGCAGGCGAGTCAACTAGAACGGCCGGAGATGGAGCAGCAGCAGGGGCTAGAGAGACAAGTGGAACAGAAAAGAAGGGAACTGGAGCAGCAGCAGCAGGAACTGGAGCGGCAGCAGCAGGAATTGGAGAGACAAGTGGAACAGCAGAAGATGGAGGTGGTAACAGGAAGGAAACTGCGTGTCATGACTTTCGAAGCCGAACAGTGTTAACTCCAAGCGCGTGTTATCGAGGAGGAAGAAAATGGAGAACTACGCCCGGCGTTCATCCGAGATGTAGCTGAAGCTCCACCACTAGCGACCGCTGTCAACGTGCGTGTGGAAGGCGCACGCAAAAGGACCAACAACAATGAGCAGGCACGACCGACTCCAAACGACGCCAGCCGAACGGCAACGCTGGGTGAGTGACCAGGTCCTTCAGATCGAACATTCCCGCGAGGTGACACACTCGCGCTGCACCTGGATCGATGCCTTGGAAGCTCATGCCCAGAAGACAGGTGATTCAACACCATGGAAAGGAGGTGGTATGCTCCCGTGCCAACTGCCACGGCTGACATTGGAGAAATTCGACGGCGATCCTCTGCGCTGGCCTCGATGGATAGCGCTCTTCGAAGCGTTAGTGCATGACCGTCGCGAATTATCTGATGCGGAGCGCCTGACTCACCTCCAATCCAGCCTGACCGGACCAGCGCAACATGCTCTCGGTGGGCTCCTGTGTGACGGCAGCCTCTACAGCGAGGCGCTCCGAGAACTATAACGCCAGTTTGGAAGCCGGACCACCGTGATTCAGGCAAGTTTGAGGAGTGTGATGGATCTCCCCGCTGTACGGAACAATCACACTCCAGGACTGACCGAGCTATCGCGAGCCCTCCACTCAACAGTGAACGTGCTGAAATCACGACACTACGACGCGGACCTAGCTGCATCCACGAACGTGACAGCGATAGTGACAAAACTACCAACATCTCGCATGGAAATGGGGAGAGCATCTCCAAAACATTCAGCATCGAGAACCCACGATGACTAATCTGGACGAATGGATCCGAGTGCAGGTGTCGGCGGCGCGTGCTGTGGTCAGCGGAACGGCCGCCCAGACGGACGGTGGACGAGAAACGGGACGCCGTAATTGGGGCCATAAGGCCATCTGATCTGACCGGCCGGCCGGCGTGTCGGCGACGGCCGCGACCCTCCCGCTGGACAAAGTCAAGGACGGGCAGTGCGGTTCCTGTGACGGGGCACATTGAGCTGGAAGCTGTGAAAAATTTGCTCGTTTGTCGGTGGACGAACGTGCGATGGCCGCGATGAAGCAGGGCATGTGCTCCCGCTGTCTCGATCTCAATCATCGTGTCCGGAAATGCGTCTCTGCCCAGAAATGCTCCGTAAACGGCTGTGACAGCCGGAGACATCATCGACTGTTTCACGGTATGCAGGAATTCAACACTACGCGAGACAAGAGGACAACTGGCCACCAAAAGAAGAATCTCAACTGGTCGGCGTTGCTTCAGTGGGACGAAAGGACCAGATGC
Organism: Pollicipes pollicipes; assembly: GCF_011947565.3. Classification (NCBI taxonomy): domain Eukaryota; kingdom Metazoa; phylum Arthropoda; class Thecostraca; order Pollicipedomorpha; family Pollicipedidae; genus Pollicipes; species Pollicipes pollicipes. The sequence continues at coordinate 6,303,845 of NW_023597034.1, read as the reverse complement.
TGCTGCAGATCGTGCCCGTTTGTGTGCACGGACCACGCGGGACAAAGAAGGTGAACGCGCTGCTGGATATGGGGAGTCAGATGTCTCTCAAGGAGGACACCGCATCGCACCTGGGACTTGACGGACCTGTCCAGCCGCTGAGCATCAGCACCATCGACAATAGCCAGACGAGACCCTCACGCCAGGTGGACTTGGAAATTTAGTCACTGTCATCTGAAGATCGATTCCGAGTGACGGCTGCACAAACAACCCCGCTGTTGAACGTACCAGGTCACGCAATCGACTGGCCGAACGAAAAGTTGAGGTGGCCACATCTTAAAGATCTGAACCTGCAGCGAACGGCATCTGATGAGATCGAGGTGCTGTTGGGCATCGATGCGTTCAGTTTGATCGTACCCAGAGAAGTCCGGGAGGGTCCACCGGGCAGTCCGGCCGCAGTTCGAACCCGGCTCGGTTGGGTGGCTTCCAACCGGCTTCCCGGCAGATGCAAGCACGGCGAAAGGGTTCTGCATGTGAACTTCACTCACATAGTAGATGAAGACGACATGCATCGGCAAATTCAAAACTTCTGGACAACTGAGTTGTTTGGAACGAAGTATGACGAGCCGCCAAGAAGGTCACGTGACGACGAACGAGCCCTGGAAGTGCCGGATGACAGTATGAAACTGACTGATGGTCAGTATGAAACAAGGCTCATGTGGAAGCGTCCGAACGGCAGGCCGCTAGACAGCCGCCGCGCCGCTCTGATACGTCTCAGGCACACGGAGAGAAAACTCGAGCGGGAAAAAGAAATGTCACAAGTGTACATCGGACGCGTTTTCGATGCGGTCGACCGAGAGAATTGTGCTGCCGAAGTCGGATGAGTGGCGATGCATCTTGTAGCTGCGGCATGATTTGTCCGATCTGTCTGTGTTAGCACAGAAGTGATCCAAGAACCGTGGATGAATTATGGTGCGGCTGTGTTCCGTACAAATCTGCCTTTACACGGTTTCCTTGTTTTGTGAAATGTTGGCTTTGCTGTCCCGTCTCTGAGCTTCTGTTTTATCTCCATTTCTTGGTCCCCTGTCGAGTTTCCCTTTAGATTTATGTTTTGTTTAGTTTACCGTCCCTGCGACCCCGGCCCTACGGTCAGCCCGGAAACTGCGCCACATGTGTCGTGTTCTGCGCGGGGCCGCGCCGCCCGGTAACTGGGCAGTTGTCTCGCGAGCGCCGCCAAGGAGAGGACGCGTATGTCCTCTTCCTGGCCCGATATTCAAACCTCAAAATATAGCATCAGCCGACGGATGCGTGTTGCCGAACGATCGAACGATACCGAACAACTCCTGTTCAGCACTATGGCCTTTAACCAACTTATGAGACCCTCATCGTGTTGGGGGCCAGAACATTGCAAATCGCGGATCCCGGCCTCTTTTCTGTTTGGGAAATGGGTCTCAAGGGCTCAGAAGGACATGGAGCCGACTGTTCGGTATTCTTAGTCTCTGACCGACGTAGGCGCCCGCATTGTCTCGGGTGTTCCTAAAACGATGTTCTACGTACCTTTGACTGATATTTCAGGTCACGGCCCTACGGGTCGCGATTCTTTGTGTAATCCACAGTCAGTCCTTCGGGCCCTTATGCCCTCCAATCGGGCCTTTGATCGTCGGTTCCGGTGGGCCGCTCGGGCCCCTCTTTGGGCCTCATCAAACACTTCCCTTGGCCGGCTCGGGGCCCTTACGAGCGCAGTGCCCTCTGTTGGGCGCTGTGGGTCCCTAAGAGATGCATGACCCCCGACCAGTGTAAATCGCTGGCCCCGGCTTTATAGCTGATTGAGCAGTGGGTCCTCAGGCCCATGCCGACACGGGGCCGACCATGTGGTACGGTGGTACCTGACCAACATATAGGCCCATGTCGACTCAGGGGGTCCCCGATCGGCGCAGAGGGCCCTCTGACCGTTATTTGAGGGTCCGTCTTCGCAGGTCGGGGCCCCTGAACGAGACTCCGGCCTGTCCTTTATGCCCTAAGACCCTCCAATCGAGCCCATGTTCGACGGACCGGGTGGGCCCTCTAGGCTATTCGGACCTGCTCGAACGCTGCCTCTGGCCGACTCGGGGTCCCTTGACAGCACAGAGCCCCTGTTAGGCGTTGTGGGGCCCAGAGCAATGTAAATCAGCGGCTCCGGCTTTGTCCCTGGCTTTGTCCCTGCTTCGGAAATGGGCCGTGGGTCCATGTCGCCACGGGGCCGACTGCGCGTTACTGGTGGCGTCTGACCGACATATACGCACTTATCGACTCAGTGGGCCCCTGATCAGCGCACAGGGCCTCTGGCTGGCGTTTGAGCGCCCGGCCCTGCGGACCGGGGCCCCTGAATGAGACCCAGGGCTGGCTTTTTAGGCCCTTCGGGCATTAGATCGGGCTCTTAATCGTAAGTTCCGAGGGGCCCGAAGGGCCTCTCGGAACCTAAGGCGGGGGGGGGGGGGGAGCGAGCCCCCTGTGCCCCCAGCCTGCGCTAGTGCTCGTCATACCAGTCCCGTTCTTGGTTCTGCGGGCTCGACGTAGGCTGGCAGCGCTGACGGCTGCCTTGCTGAACAGCCGACCAGCCAGGTTATTCTCGGGGCTTACACCGTCCCTGATGATCACTCGCGCGCCCTTGTGATTCAATCCGAAGATCGAAGTTGCCGCCTGATAGAGCGTTATCTGGCAGGTGCGTACCATATGCTCACTTTACGTGTTTGTATGTTGGTTTCCGCTGATGTGTTAACACGCGACCGGGTGGCTGATTAAATACCTTTCGCTCGGGTGCGGGGTCTATGTGACCCTCCCCTGGGATCTTGGAAACTAAGAAAGCTTGACATCAAATTCACAGGGCTATTGGCTTGTATGGGAACTCACTTCTGGCGAAATTGGGGGTTCCTAGGTCATTGCCTTTGGGTCAGATAAGGTCAAAAAGATTTAACTCCAAATTGGTGTTTAAAGTGACCCCAGAATCTAGAAACCTGTTCTGAGCAAAAGGTCGCTGATGCTCATTTATTGTCAGTGATCTTGCTTAACACGCGCTCGGGTGGGGGTCAGATTGCCCCCCCCCCCGCCCCCAGGAGATTCTTCCAGAATTGTTTCCGAACGGCGCGGCGTAGCCGCGCCAAATTTCGCATAGTTGTAGACAATTGAATAGCGGATCGGTTGGAATCAAAAATTTAGATGTATCTTGCAAGGTCGCCGACCTATGGCAGGTCAAATTCAGGCCAATGTTTTCAGCGAAGGCAATTTCCAGGGAATCCTTCAATCTGATTCAACAACAGAGTGTTAGACGAAGTCATACATCTTTAAGATGCTTTCTTGGGCACCACAACAGTTGAATGAGCAAATTACATGGACTAAGATCAGGTATGAAGGTCACACCAAGGTCAAAACCAACCTGTTCTGTTACTCTATGGCTTGTTGTAGGGGATAGTTTCTGGTGCTCATTTCCAATTTATTGATAGCAGGAATCGCATTATACATCTTCCATGGACTTTTTGGAGATCAGAATAGGCATTTGACCTAAAGTGACCCAGGTCAACATGTTGTTTTAGGAACATACTGTCCAGCGTAATCTTTGTTGCTTAGTCAAATGCAAAACCAAAGCAATCTTGTATGATTTTGGTCACCTTGACCTTCAAAGGGTCAAACAAGGTCACTGACCTTGAATGATAATGGCCTTTTGCTTAGAAATGGTTATCTAGGTTCTGGAGGCGTTTTGGAGACCAACCTGGAACTTGACCTTGTTTGACCTTTTTGATCCAAAGGTCATGACCAAGAAACCTGAAACTTTGAGCTAAGTGAGTTCACGTACAGGTCAACACACCCCGTAAACCCGGGTGCGCCCGGTCACCCGGGTGCGTGTCAACCTTTGCAAGTCATGGTGACCAAAATCATACTCGACTTTTTGAGTGTTGCATTTGAATGCTCGTCAAAGATTACGCCAGGAAGTATGTTTCTGAAAAAGTGTTGACCTGGGTCATTTAGGTCAGTGGCCTTTTCTGTCCTTTAAGAAGTCGCTGGAAGATGATATAAGATGATGATATATATTGCGGTTCCTGTTATTAACAAATCCGCAATGAGTACTAGAAACTACCCCATGCATCAATTAGTGTAGAGCAATAAAAAGTTTAGACCTTGATCTGACCTTCATGCCTGACCCAAGGTCAATGAAGTTTGCTCATTCACTTGTTGTGTTGCCCAAGAAACTATCTCAGAGATGTATGGCGTTATCTTACATTTCGTTGTTGCACCGGATTGAACGGTTTCCTAGAAATTGTGTTCGCTGAATCCATGACCTGACTGACCTGCCGTAGGCCAGTGACCTTTCAACGTACATAAAGATTATTGATACCAGACGATCTGCTACTTAACTGTCAACAGCTATGTTAAATTTGACTCCGCTACGCCGCGTTTTTCGGAAACTGCTTTGGAAAAACCTTAGGAGGGGTCAAATTGACCCCACCCGATCGCGTGTTAACGAAGCAGTGATCTAATTGCACCTTTACCGCTTTTGCAATTTGCTTGTGTGGTATGGAACTTTATTTTTGATAATTCCAATATTTGGTGTGTTATATCAGTTGACTGTGGTGTGATCTCAGTCATGATTCTGAGCCGGCCCATCTCCCGTCTAGGGCCGTGCCTCTCGGAGCCACCATTCCACCACTCAACTATTGTCTGATGATGAAGTTTGCTTGTGCCGCCGCATTTAATGGCACAACGCGCCGCCTATCTTCTTCATGATCTCTGCTGCCGGCAGGAGCGATGGAGCCAGCTTTTGCGGCAGCTACCGCTCGGGAATTTGGACCAGAGTCAGCCCCGGAGTCGGCCCCGGAGCCCGTACCGGAGCCGGCTCCCGCTATCACGTGGTTCGACATCTACCAGCGCGTCATGACAGTGGTGACGTACGTGGTGTACGCGGGCATCATCGTGTTCGTGCTGGTGATTCTGGCGTGGCCGACGCCGCAGCGGCCGCGGCCGGACGGCCGTCGCCCGATAAGCCGGCGCGAATGGACCGCCAAGTCGCTGGCGGCCAAGCGGCGCGGCGCGCTGTCGCCGCCCTGCCGCGTGCTGCTCACCAGCTTCGCCGACGCCTTCGCCGACTTCATGTCGTGCAGCATGAAGAGCTCGCGCCCGCTGCGCGTCTGCCTCAAGTGCATCGACACGCGCTACGCCATCGAGAAGGCCTACGGCAACATCTTGCACGGCACAAGCCCCGCTGACGAGGACTGCCATTACGAGCTGATGAACCAGGACGACGTGCAGGTGGTGGCGTTCAACATGCGCTACTACCACCGCATCATGGACCTAAACCGCTGCGACCGCTGCATGCTGCGGCAGCCGTATGGTGGCTACCGCGTGCATGACGAGGTGCTGGACTACAAGCTCAAGCACGACGAGTTCCGCGCGTGTCTGCGTGCGAACGACCACCGCACGGCGCCGGGCGCCGACGGCACGCCAGAGGTGTGTACGCTCTGCTCGGAGCATCTCGTGCGCCAGTCGAACCAGCTGGAGGTGGTGGCCGAACAGCCGCTGCACCCGGTCGTCAGCTCGTGCAAGGACGTTGAGGACATGGCCAACGTGAGCAGCCGCATGTGGCGGTGCCGCGGCTGCCGCGTGCCGGCCGAGCTGACCGAGCGCGCCCGCTGGCGGCCGCTGGCGCCAGCCGTCGCCGCCTGCTTCGTCGCCACGCTCTTCTACGGCGTGCTGGGTTGGCTGGCGCGCCGCCGCCTGGCGCCGCAGGGACCGGGCGGCGCGGATGCGGCGGCGGCGGCGCTGGAGGAGCCGGAGGAGTCGGATGGGTTGGATGAGTCGGATGAGTCGGATGAGGACGCGGTGCCGCCGGGTGGGCCGCGGCGCCGCGTAGTACGCGTGCGTCGACCGCAGGAGCTTAGACGAAGGTGACTTGCCTGTCCCGGGGAACAGACAGACGTTGCTTTAAGCGCGTGGTGGGCGATCGGAAGCGTTCGTGCCGTGGAAAGGAATGGAAAGCGCTTATCTTGCGGGGATGGTGCTGGAGACTCGTGGCCAATGTCGCCATCGTATGTGGTCGCTGGGTCATTGCGAGCCATGTGCGGGATGTCATCGCTTGCTCGCCGCTTCTGGGAAGGACCGCTGGACGCAGTTGCTGTACCGCAGTCTGGATGGCGTGGAGGAAGCTCTGTCTGGGCAGAGGTCTAGGTCAGTGGTGTGGGCGGTGACAAGCGGACGCGGTTGAACATTCCTTATGACCTGTATGTGTAGAGATGGTGTCTATATCGTCATATGGCGGGCGCTCCGAGGCGGCATGCATCCTCGCAGCCGTTCAGAAGCTGCCACTGCCGCCCCGGACCCGGGAGCTACGCCGCGTGTCTTTCAGCGCGCGCCGGTGGTAGGCGGTGCGGGTGGGAACAGTCGCAGCTCGTGCGCGTCGGAGGCACCCGCCGCGCAGCCGGTGCCGGGCTCGTAACTGTAGGTCTCGTGTTGGCGCTGGTCGTGTCTGGCAGTGGCTTCGCGGTGACGCGGGCAGCCAAAGCCGGCGCCGCTGCGGTCGGTCTCTGGATTTGTGACGTCGGGAGCGAGCGCTGTGCGTTTTTAATGTATGCGGGCTCAGGCGGGTGTTCGCTGCACACCTTGTACATGTGTTCAGTCCCGCTGGGGCGCGGATGCTGGGACGGCACTGAGACTTGCCAGTTGTATTGTGCTCTACTTACGAGCGATGATTTGCAGCCGCAGCGCATCCAGTGGTGTGTTTTTAATTGAGTGAATCGCATTTCCAAGGCGTTTTTCAAGAGCGTGTGACGTACGGAAGCTTGTGAAGTGGTGACGTCTTTCAAGCTTGCGCTTAAATGACTAGTATTTACCAGTATTTACCAGTATTTACCGGGCCAGTGTTCACTTCCGTAACCTGAGCGTGACACTAGATGTACGTGTTATCCTCCATTTAACGTGGTCCACCATCGCATAAGTCCGCAGCGATGGACGAAGGGTACCTCACGGCTGGCCAAAGTGTGTTTTGAAGAAATGTAATCGCCCATTATGTAGCGCCGTGTGCATACCGTACCTGCTTCACTGCCAGTGCCTGTGTGCGTGCGTTGGGAGTCATCGTGGCAACGGTGTTAACAGTTATCTATTGCTATGGTGATGTCTCGCATCATATCACGGTGACAGCTGGCCTCCTCTCGCTGATGATCTCCGGTTTGCGCGTAGTAACCGAACATTGTAATGTGAATTCGCCTGCCAGTTCACGGGTTTTGCACGATGGGCATTATTTCAACCATTTTGCCGTCGTTGCCGATGGCTGGAAACCGTACTATGCTCATATCACACAATTTCGTGGATTTGTACCTTTGAATGGCGTCAAAACTGTCAGAAATCAGAATAAACATTGCATATATTGGTTCGACGTTTGTTGTCAAAGGCGCAGACATGGTTGTTTAGGGAACGAGGAGTTGGAGTTCGGTGAGTTTTCTGCACGCGATTGTTGGCTTTCTGTCGGAAAACATCGAGGTTGATAAACGGAGAAAATGCGGGCCTAAGGGGGCGGCTACTTTCCTCACCCCCTTTGGTTGCCCGCTGTTTGGTGTGTGAAGTTTGGAAATGTGCACAGGGCAGATAAGCTGGGGTTATGGTAATATGAACACGTATGCTGGTTGCTTGAACGATGATAAGCTGTGCGGTGCCTATGCGCCCGCCTTTGGTCGGATGTTAGCATGTTGCCAAATTTCCAGGGGGGGGGGGTTTAGTGTCAAATTTGTTCTTGAATACTGCGAACCTGTATCAAATTCCTGGTAAACTGTCCATTGTATATCGTAGATCTCTTGACTCCTGCTGGGAGCACTGACCCCTAGGCCCTTTCCTTGGTTACGTCCCTGGTTGGTTTCTTGTGCGGTATTTCCGAGCACCTTCGACAAACGCACGATCAGGAATTACAACCACAGGCAACACCGCACCGTCTTATCATGTCTTCGCTCCAACCCTAATCGGAATACCCGGTGGGGCCAATGATTCAAGCTCCAGAATCCACCACATCCCGTTCCCCATCCCCCTCGGGGGCGACTTTCCGCCGCCCGGCCGCTGCCGATCCCGTTATCGCGTCGGCACGGGACGGCCGCTGGTTTGCCAGTCGGCCGCTAGGTGTCAGCTCGACTGTGGGCCGGCCCGGCGGTTGCGCCGTGCTGCGTGTTGCGTCGGCGCGGCGGAGCGCAGGTCAGTGCACCCACGTCACAGGTAGGCCGGCATCGCGCCGAAACTGAGACCGAACTGAGCCCGGTCTCCTGACATGTTGGTCCCATGCCTCTTGCCATGGATAGCTGTGGGTTGACCCGTGGGTGTGGCTCGCACGTTGGCTGTTCCTGTGGTTGGTTATTGATCTAAATTGATCTCGGCGTATTGTTTCTGAGCGTCACGTGTGGAAGGAAACGTGGCGTTCAACGTTGGTCGGTGGGGGCGGAAAGTCTGGATGAAGTGTGCTGTGGGTTAATTAACATTTGCATTAGGAGTACTATAATTGCATGATTTTGAAGCAGATGCTGGGTGGGGATCATTTTGTCTCACTTGTCAGAGCGTGTGTTGTGTTTGCATTGCGCTTACGCCTTCATACAATGCACGCTGTAGCATTTTTCTACTGAGCTCTCGAATCTGAGCTGTCGACACTGGGCTTCTGTCTGCCACAGCTGCATGGCATGATCCCGGAAGTTCTTCGGCACTGAGGAGGCGTAGGATCTAATATTGGTTTCTTTCCACGTTCAATCGTAACCGTGATTGAACGTGGAAAGAACGTGAATGTGAGTTTTCGTCAATTGTGGGCAGGATTAGGCTACTATGAGGCTCAGTGTGTTTCCTAATTGTGTTACGATAGCAGCAGTTATCTGGTGCCTTACTCCCAGCAGTTCTGCCACCCACCGTGTTGCGTTGATGTGACCTGCGACCAGTTCCTACGGCGCACATTCAGCGGCCGGCAGCAAATGAAGTTTCGTCACCACACTCGTGACTGCGGCTGAGCTTATCGGTGCTGAGTCTTGCCGCCCGTGCCTCCGCGCGCCTGCGGGATACGGTGGCGGTGCGGAGGCCGCCGCGGCGCGCTGACCGCGCAGACGTGGGCCGGGGTCCGCCGAGTCTGACGCGTCTCCGACCACCCGTTCTGCCAGTTTGGGTCGGCTTGGGGAGGGTCGACGACCAGCGCCGCCCGCCCCGACGCGGCCTCAGAGCGGGCCGGCTGCTTCGCCCGGTGACGAGATGGCCCGAGAGATAGCTCACCCTCGACGATGGCCCGAGAGATAGCTCACCCTCGACGATGGCCCGAGAGATAGCTCACCCTCGACGCACTTGTCAGCGGGAGGTGGTGGACGGAGACGCTGAACCGGCGGCTTAGGCGGGCGGACAAGCTGGCAGATCTCAGCGAGGCGTCAGAGTGGCGGCGATCCCTGAGAAATACCTTCGTGCTCCAGACGCGCTCGATTGGTCCAATTCCCAGTTACGCCACCTGCTGTACATCTGCCCGCGGATTGGTTTATGAGTTTCCCCTGCTTTCTGCTTGGCTCCAAGCACCGACGTTAATATTAAACGATTTATCCAACTTAAGTACAATTAATTCAATTACTAACGTTAATTTAGCACTCTTGGTCGATGAAGTGAACGAAGAAATATATGATTAAGTAGGGTTACGGCTTCGATGAATTCCCGCGTGGCGCCGAATCAGGCATGCGGCATTCCTCCAACACTACGTGTTTTAGGGGAAGCGACCTTAGGTCTAGTGGATTCTACTGCAACCCATGCCACCAGTGACTCAGCTGTTGGGCCGACGGTCAGCTTGTAGTGATCTTCACGTCCATGTGCCTGTTGCAGCGCTATCTTATGGTTAGAAAGATCAGAATGCCAGCATGCAGTCACAAATGGGGCGTTCCGTTTCCAGATTACCGATCTGGTCAGGCTTCGGTTGATCCTAGATACTGATTACCACGGGTCGGTCAATGAGGGTCAGAATGCTGGCACATGCAGACGGCATTATGTTGCTTTGATGACATGAAGTTCAGGTAGGTTTTAGTCTTCTCGCAAGTGACATTGAATCGTTCGAACCCGCTGTACGCCTCCGGGACTCACCCACCTGCCTGTCGGGGATTCTCACCGACCCTCTGTCGCCCCCCCCCCCTCTCCCGGGGGATTGGGGCAGGTACAGTAGTCGGCACCCGCCCCCACGTCTGCACGTCTGCAGCTCCCCCGGCTTCTGACTGCTAGCTCTCCGGCCACAGGCAGAGGGTCGGTGACCCGGAGAGGCCCTTCGGAAATTGGACTTTAGCTTACTGGCATGCCAGGCGGCGATCCTCGACCGCACTTGGAGTCGTTGCAGTCGTAATGTGCCGTAATTATTGGCGGCCTCTCGTTGAAGTAGTTTTAGGCCTCAGCGGGTCTTGGTGTAGAAGTTTACTACTGTTTCGTGTTGGAGTGTCTGGCTGCTCCGCGACAAGGCGAAACGACATTCCCGCTTCCCACGTCGCTGCTGAGTGTCGACAAACCCGACCGTTGATTACCCTTTTTGGCGTAAGTCCTCGGAGACGGCGTACCAACAATGTCATATCAGTCCCCTTTCTGATGCGTTCCGCGACTTAGTCGGCGATGCGGCAGGCTCGTCATTTTTGGACGTCGTGCACTTTGCGGTGGGAAAGGTCACAGCACTGGTTCGCTGGAACGCCTCCTATGGCAGCCTTGTTCTGGTGGGAAGGGTTGTACTGCTGGCTTTGCGTGCTGCTTCTTCGCGGCCATGCCTGCGACACCTGTCATTCACTCTTTCGGTAGGCGTGCCGTATCACCGGCGCCACGTCCCCATCACGGTCAGGCTCGTGACACGCGTGCCTACGGTCACTGTTGGCACTTCTCAGTAACCGTCTCCGACGCTTGCTTTGCAGTCAGCAGCCAGGGCGGGAGAAACCCGAGCGGTAGGCGGTGGTCCGATTGGCTGGCTGGGGCCCCCTGACCTTTGGGCTGACCTCTGCGGTGTCTCGCGAGAGGCACTCGCTAGGTGCGAGGTTGTGGTGGAGTAAAGGCGGAGGGCCCCGGCCGTAACGGCTGAATTGCAAAAAGTAGCGTCTGGTCTTGCAGCCCAGCAGCTTAGACAAGGTCAGCACTACCACCATTGGGCAGCGTATTTATAGTTGTTTGTTGTTTACACAGTAAGTGTTTACTTCTTCGTGACGTTCGATTCGTTTTGTTCTGTGACAAGAGGGGTGCTGAACTGAAGTTAATTAACTCTCAGGGACTGGCTTACACCATAGTTGGTATGGCTTGCTCTCATTTAAACGTGCGGACTGTGCATAACTACGTGGGGCGCTAAGCGCCGCCGCAGACGACGTCATTGCAGAGACGGCTGTAGGCTCCTGCCATCGTGTCTGTGTTTTAAACACAGTATAGAATGTTGGTGCGTGTGTATTTTCACATGCTTGACGGGGCGTTGCCGTCGAGCTCCGGAATGCCGAATGCATGTTGCACCGCGTAAGCGATAGCCGACAGCCCACTGCGCCAATTTCTGGCGTTGGATGCAATATGATCCGCTTGGCTGCGGCGGAGGTCAGGGCCAGCGCTGAGCACGAGGGAAAGAGCTGTGACTGGGCATCGGCCGCACATTATCGCAGCGCCGATCTCAATAGAAACATAAACTACGCTCGTCGCATCCGGGAGCAGGCGCTTGTGGCTTATCTCCATCGCTTCCATGATAAGAACAGCATGGTCTGCTACGTTGAGTACAGCCTGGAGGGCAGCTTCGGCTCGTGGACCGTCCCCCGCCTGCGTAAAAACACGATACATGTCCAACCGCGGCATCCGCGTCAGGCAGTGCAAAACACCGCCCAAAAACTGGACCGCGCAGTACCGCAGGGACTGGTGCTGACTGAGGTCCGGCAAAACACGTGGCTGGTGCCGACCAAGGCCCGGCAAAACACGTGACTGGCGCCGACGGAGGTTCGGCTTAACACGTGACCTCTGCGCAAAGGGCAGGGGCGGCGAAGCGGTGGCGATCGGCCGGCTTACAAAGGCTCGATTAAGTAGCGTGTAGAAGTGAACAACGCGATGGGTAATGTAATATAACAACATAGATATGCTATAAAAATATGCCACGTGCGGAAATTCTGATGATGATGAAGAAGATGATGATTGGCGCTTAAGGGTGTCACACACATAATTTCCAAACTTATCAAAAAAGTCCCATGAATAACTGGCACGGTTGTGCGTTGTGTTCCGACGCGTTTTAGGATGTTCTTGACAGCTGGTCTATTCGCATTAATAGTTGAACAGGAGTGAGACTGGAGGGACCCGAGTAAAAGCGGTGTCCTTTTAAAGCAGTGTCACGACTCCTGTTTTGGCGGCAGTTATTTGTAGTGGGCGTTGCATGTGTGAGGTCAGTTAGGCACCTCGGTTAAGTTTGTCCTTTCCGTTGCAGGTTTTTCCCTCGGAAGGTTCTCAACAGCCGCCATGGCATCAGGAGATCACGTACCGGAGTGGGGCTGGTGAGTGGCCATAGGCCTCTGCCACGTATCGTAAGTTTGGGGCTTTCCAGTTTGCATAATGCGTTTTTTGCATGCAACGCACGCAGACGTGGTGATTAATCTCGAAGCTTTGGTGAGGGGCCGGTCCTCGCCGTAGCCCCTCTCCTTGTGCTGCAGTCCTTGAGCAGCGGCGTACGGACGAACCTGGTCGTGAATGGGGAGATCACTGTTGGGCGCCATATGAACAGGGTAGTCTCCACGCCCCAAAGCCCAACTCGACTTCTTTGGGGAGGTTACTGGAATCTGTGCCTATGTGTCAGTGGGGACCCTGAATTGGCAAGGCGACATACAATCAAGCGGTTCAGTTAAGCACATGAGTAAACACAAACAGCGTATTAGTCAGTCAACCTTTACAAATCATTTAGGTTATTATAAGGTACACCGACTGACATTAACAGCAGGATTTGCTGATTAAACATGTCTCGATGCTTATCCAGGTATTTAATTCGAAGATTGGTTTCTTGAGTACTCAGCTGCGCCCACATGACTATCATTTAAGATGTCTGTCCGCCTCTTCATAAAGTCAGCACTGTTCAGCCACCCGACGTTGATAGCTCACCGACTTCTCCTGATGCCAAAAAAAAAACTGGCAAGCGCCCAATTGTGACAGCGTCCAATTGCAGCTACACAAAAGTTTCAATGCGGCGAAGAGACTCAATTTTCCGTTCATCGGTAGCAGGCCCGAAAACGACTGTCATATCAGCATATACAATCGAGCGGTGTAAGTCACAATCCGCCGGACCCGGACGGTCTGGTCCGACGACCGCCGCCAACAGCGGAACGTGCTCGTTTGTTCGTTACTCTCTTCACCGTTTCTGGCAACTTGCCAAGGCAAGGCCTAGTGAACGCAAAAGTTCGGTCGAACTCAGAGCCGTTTCCCGTGACTTACACGATAAGGTGAATCTGTGCTAAAGTACCGCTGGTGCTTGAGTTCCGGGGCTGATATCTCAAGAGGCCACGGTTGCTGATATAGCAGATTTCGAGACAGATCTCCCCACAGCGGGCTGCGCTAAGTCAGAAGACCTTCGGGATGGCTACCATATAATGGCACCACTCAGACGGCATGCATCAAGGATGCTTGGTCTCCGGTCGCTGTGGCGCCAGAAAAGTTTACTTCTGCGGTTCTTTTCTGTCATCTCCAGTCCACAAGGTGTCCGTGCGCCCGCAAGACCGGGGGCGCACACCGCAGGCTTTTCCAATCGTCATAAACGTCGGGCGTCATCCTTATCCCTTCTTGTCCACCCCTCCGTCGCCCCCCCCCCCCCCTCCCCTCCATCCCACTGACCCTTCGGTCCCCTGCAACCACCACGCCGAGCGAATCATTGTGTCGTCCCGTCTCGTCCCGTTCGACACTCCACTCGCCCACAGCCTGCCCTGTCAGGTGGGCCTGATCCCGCCTCCCGTCACTGCCCACCGCACCGGGCGAAACGCCGCCACCTCTGACCCCTGTCCGCCTCACAGCTCGCCGTGTCTCGTGGGGAGCTCTATCCCTTTGCTACCCGGAAGCTCGCCCGCGTCCCCACCCCCCTGACCCTCGACTGCCCGCAGCTCGGCGTGTCTCGTGGGGAGTTCTGACCCTCTGCTGTGCGGGAGCTCGCCTTTGTCCCCTGACCCTCGGCTGCCCGCGGCTCGCCATGCCTCGTGGAGAGCTCTGACCCTCTGTTGTCCGGGAGGTCTCCCGCGTCCCCCTAACCCTCGGCTGCCCGCAGCTCGCCGTGTCTCGTGGGAAACCCTGTCCCTCTGCTGTCCGGGAGCTCTCCCGCGTCTTCCCTGACCATCGGCTGCCCGCAGCTCGTCCATGCCCCCTTGACCCTTGGCTGCCCGCAGCTCGCCGTGCCGCGTGAAGGGCGTGACGGACCTGGCCGCGGCTGACGCCGACGCCATCGTCCTCGTCACCGACTCCGTGGAGAAGTTGCCCGGCCACCTGGCGGCGCTGCAGGCGCCGCTGACGGCGCTGCGCGCGGTGAACGCCGCGCTCGACGCAGAGGGTGCTGTGGTGCCGGTCGAGCTCCCGGCGAAGCGGCTGGTGTTCGCGCCGACGGGCCCGCTTAACCGCGACTACGACGATGTGCGCCGTTTCGCCGAGGCCGCCGAGAAGGGCATCAAGAGGTCCGTGTGTGTGATGGGGGACGGATGACGGGGGAGGGGCTCCGGGCAGGCCGGGGCGGTTGAGAAGCGATGGTGTTCGGCGGTTGGGGTTGTCGGTGGGATGCTTTCTTGGCGCACTTAGACACGTTTTGGGTGGCCGCCGACGTAATGCTTCGGCAACGTTCATGCAACACTTTTAACTCTCCATGCCCATGTCCAATGACAAAACACATCACTGATGTCATCTGAGCGAGTTATCGGTGTATCAGTGCGAGCCTCAGTCCATGTGAGCTGTTCACGAGCCTGTCCGACTGACGATGCTGCGACCGCGTGTTTGAATCGCTCCCCTGACGCTCTCGCTGCCGCCCTCCCAGAGCGATAGCGGCCGGCAGCCGGGCGCCCCTGCTGGTGACTGTGCCATACCCCAAGTACCAGTACTCGACGCTCAACTCGCTGCTGGGAGCGCTGCACGCCCTCTATGTGGTGAGCGGGGGCCGCCGGCTAACGGCCTCTGGCGGCGCTGGGGTGCTGGCTGAAGGGGACGGTGCGTGTGGGGTAGTCCAGCGCGAGGTATCTAGAAATTGCTAATTAACAACAGGTCTGTTGCAGCCTATTATGAAAGTTATGGTGGAAGCAAAGCATATGTCTCACGCCTGAATCCTTGCTTCTCCGTAATAGAAGCCTGTTCATTTGTGTCACCCAGCAGCCACCTTGACCATCCCAACGTCACCGCCTTTTACGTCATGCCTCCATTTCACGTCATGCTCATCTCCAAACCACATTATCATCCAGGTGGTCTCCACATCCTACTCAACACATTCTCACCTATCTACATCGTGCGCATTCTGTGCTCGCCCCACATCGTCTCTTTCTTAACCCTCCCCGACACGGCCTGTGACCCTTGTTGGGTGACCCCTGGTCAGTGAAATCACCCGTGACCTCTGTGATATGATCTGCGACCCGTGACCCGACCCGTGCCATGTAGCAAGTGACGGTTGGCCCTTGACCTCTGGCTCGTGACCTTTGGCACGCGGGCTCTGGCCCATGACCTCTAGCTCGTAAGTCAGCACGTGAATTGCATCCCGTGACTTAAGGTTACCTGACCTATGACCACTGGCGTGTGGCTTTCAGCCGGCGACCCGTGACTTCTCACTCGTCACAGGTGGCACGAGACTTTTGACCTCTGATCTTTGATCTGGTCCATGGCCCGTGATCTGACCTGTGACCTTACCCGTGGGCGCAAAACGACCCCTAAAACATGACCTCCGACTCGTGAACTCTGGCCTATGACCTCTAACACACGACCGATGACCTGTGACCCCGTGTGTTCGTCAGCCTATCGAGGTGCGTGAGCACGCCGTGAAGACGTCGGACACCAAGCGACTGACCAAGGTGGACCGGCTGCTCGTGTTCGGCGAGCAGCGCGCGGCGCTCGAACGGGTCATCCAGTCGGCGCTGGGCCTGGAGAGCGGACGGTAAGCGCCAGCAACACCACCTGGTCAACCAGCGCGACACTTCGTGGGGTGGTAGTGTAGCCAGCGGAGCTGCGTCTGGGCGATCACGAGGCTGGGGACTGGGAGACAAGATTTGAAAATTGTACGCTGTTGGATGTTTTTGATCCTCATGCACTGCTTCTCGCAGCCTTTGCCATCAACGATTCCCGTAAAGGCAAGGCCATGTTGGCTGCACATGAGGATCAGCGTCCGGCGTAGAGCTCATCGTATCAGTCCAGCCCCGTTCTTCACGCTCCCCGCCCCTGCCCGCTGCCAACCGCTTGCTCGCCGTTCGAACCTTCTGCGTGCCTGGCTCGTGGATGACCTCGCGCGCCTGACCTGTGACCTCGGCCGCCAGGTTCGTGGCGCGTGACATCGGCGGCAGTGACCCGGAGCGGATGGCGGCGCCGCGTGTGGCCGAGTACATGCAGCACGTGCTCAAGGGCAGCCAGGTCAAGATTGAGGTGGAGCAGGAGGACGACAGCGACACGCCGTTTAAGGCCAAGTATCCGCTGCTGGCCGCCGTCAACCGGGCGGCCGCAGGTGCGTCGGGCTGACCTTCCTCGATGGCCGGGGGGGGGGGGGGGAGGGAATGATGGGATATTGCTACCACCGAGGCCAGGCTATTGGGACCGTCCGGGCTTGTGGATCTACCGAGCTGTTTAAGGGATTCTTGGTGGGTGGTTTAGTAAGTCTGGCGTGGGAACATTGGCGCTTCAGACTGTTCGCGTTAGTAACGTAGACCAGGTCTCGGTTCACAGCTGTTAAGATTGTGGTTTGTCCGGCTAGTGACCGGGCAACTGACGGCGTCTCGGACACCGGCTGATTTATCGGGATGCTCTATCGGCGGTTATGGGCTGACCTTAAGAGCAGCCGGCGAGTACCCCCACTTGGCTCCTGCCGTCCCGCTTGAACTTTGGCATGTTGGCCGCCTGACGGAGAGCCCTCCAGTCGGCTCGAGACCCGCAGAGGCGGGCGCGTTCAGGTCGGTGGTGTTGGCCCCTGACCGAAGGTCGTTAAGCACGGACCGGCTGTGGTCGGGCTGAACCACTCCGGGCTCCGCCGTCGTCGTGTCGGAGAGCGTGAAATACCTAAGCTCGTCCCGAAGATGGAGTGTTTCGCTAGAGCTTTACTTCCTCGAAACGAGCGTTGATGTGTCAAATTATCGTACATTTTAACTCGCAAAATGTACGACTTTGATGTGCCTGATGTGGGCTTGCAGTGAGTTATCATATGCTTATTGCCTACCTTGGATTCCGCTAGCGCTCTCGAAGTGTTGTCAGCTCCTCGCGTTCAACTACGCCCATCAGACATTCATCAGAGGCCAACTTATGCCTGCGCCTTTTCTCTCAGTTGTGCAAAGCTTTGCCAACTCAAGGTTAGCGCTCGCCCACGGCTGCATCAGACCCACCCCTCGTCCGTTTGCAGTGGTCCCACGCCACCGTGCTCGCGTCATCCACCTGACGTACGAGGGTCAGGGTCCCATCACCCACACCTACATGCTGGTCGGCAAGGGCATCACCTACGACACAGGTCAGTGGCCGCCGCTCGCGCGCGGTCATCGGCTCGCGCGCCCGCGCCGGGGCCATCGCCATGGACTGCGTGGGGCTGCGCTGTTGTTAGAATGCCGGCTTGCAGAGATGCTATTGTGCGGCTCGCCCGTCTTTGAGGCGGCAAGTTGTTGGAATGTGCCCTGTTCTTGCTTGGCTGCGACTGTCGGAGCTGTTTTGTCTCCGAGATCTCCTCGCGCCAGGCGGATGCAAATCCCGTGATGAAGTTAAGCGTCCCAGAAATTATTCGGCACCACCGAAACGTTACTTTTTCCATTTTCTTCTGCTAGTGGCGCGGCATATCGCATCTTGAGTCGTCCTCTGTAGGCTTCTGGTCTCTCAGCCAAGCGATTGGACACGTGTTTTTTTTCGCTTCAGGCGGTCTGGACATCAAGGCGGGTGGCGTTATGGCCGGTATGCACAGGGACAAGTGCGGAGCGGCAGCGGTCGGAGGCTTCTTCAAGGTTCGTGCTCTTGTTGCTGGAATTTGGATAGACATCGGCGGGCATGGGTTCGTAATGTGGGCTCAAGTCCGCCAACCTGGCTTGTATTCTCAGTTGTACCTGTTTTATTGGTAAACTGGGAGAACATGCCCCTTCCCTCGTCCAAGGCAAATTTATCCGGTGAAACTTGTCACGTCCCGTTCTTTGCTTTCTTAATGTACTCCTTAAACTAAAAAATGGAAGAATATTCGTCAAAACGTCACTCCCTCCCCCCCCCTCCCCTCCTCGTTCCTCCCTCTCCGTCTTCTCCCAGGCCCAATCGATTCTACCCTGTCTGCCTCACCTCCGCCATCGCCATCACCTGCCCCATCCTCCGCTCCGTCCCCACAACCCGTAACCCCGCCTCCCATCAACCTGCCGTCAGCTGGACAGTCGCACCACTGTAGCGTCTTCAACCGCGGCCCGCTTCGTTTCCGACGCGCGCCAAGTTCGCCGCCGCGCCGAGTTGGCCGACAAGTCAGCGGGCCGGCGGCCACGAGCCACGCGCGCGGCGCAAGTTTCCGGCAGATTGTTGGAAGTTGGCCCCGCGCCCCGAATAACCCGCCGCCGGCGTTCGTCGCCGTCGCCGATCGCCGGCGACTCCGCTAACTTCCGACGCGGCGGCCGAGCGCCGGCGCTGACGGTCGCTCGGGGCCGGCCGGCGACGGCCGCAGAGCCGCCAGCGCGCCCGCGTCCGCTCGGCGCTCCAGTTAATTCGACGGCGACAGGGGGCGCCTGTTCTGGCTCGCTGCACGAGACGGCGATTTGTGTCGACGCTGTTGGAACAGGCCCCGTGCACGCGGTGCTCGAGTCGAGCGATTTGGGCGCGCTGTCTCGGGACTAAGTCTCTCCTGGTCCACGCATGCTGAGCGGGTGAACTCGTGAGTGCACCGGTGCAAGGTTCAAATAATTAATGCAGCAATTAGTTCGTGATCGATCCCATTTATATGACCTTCTCATGTTTCAGGGGTCATTGAATTACTGGGACGACCTGTTGTAGAACTGACAAGAAAATTGACTAATATGGGCTTGAGTGCCACTATCCGAAACCTTATTTGCCAAGCCTGACATTACGCCCGTTACGTAGGCGGTTATGTTTGTCCCGTTTGTCACATGTTTGCAGCGAGGAATCTCAGATTAACTGACCATGGCGCCACATGTTGATGCGCTGATCCTCGTCTACCATTAGAAGCTGCTAAGTCCATTATTGACTTGCGTCTTGCAGTGTTGCACAGGAAATGTTCGTGTACAGCGTCAATTGAAAATGAAACAATGAAATTGCTTCGACGTAAATGTCAAAACATGACTCCATTTTAGATAACACTCACCCATCTGTGCATTAAGGTTGTGAAGCTGTAAGCCTCCTGAGAGCGTTTGACAGCGTTAGGTCCTTGCGCTCGTTAAAAAAGTTACATTTCGCAAAGTGTTATCATCCGCGTTGTGGTTCGCCAACAAACACTGCGATTCTGAATATCCAACACGGTCTCTTGCTTTTCTTTACGGGGTTTATTCTTGTGTTTAAACGTCAAGCACAGCAACAAAGCAACCATCTCCAGGTGCAGGTTCCCGTGTGTGATGTTTGACCTCGGCGCGACCTGTGACCCGCAGACGCTGGCCGAGCTGCGTCCGGCCGGCATCAAGGTCATCGGAGTCATGTGCATGGTGCGCAACTCGGTGGGCGCGGACGGCTACGTCGCGGATGAGATCATCACGTCACGGGCGGGCGTGCGCATCAGGTCAGTCACCCCCTACCGTCACGCTAGAGCTTCCCCCTGCCAGGTCAGAGTCACCCCCCACCGTCACGCTAGAGCTTACCCCTGCCAGATCGGAGTCACCCCCCACCGTCACGCTAGAGCTTCCCCCTGCCAGGTCAGAGTCACCCCCCACCGTCACGCTAGAGCTTCCCCCTGCCAGGTCAGAGCCACCCCCCACCGTTACGCTAGAGCTTCCCCCTGCCAGGTCAGAGTCACCCCCGCCGTCACGATAGAGCTTCCCCCTGTCAGGTCAGAGTCACCCCCACTGTCACGCTAGAGCCTCCCCCTGTCGGGTCATAGTCACCCCCGCCGTCACGCTAGAGCCTCCCCCTGTCAGGTCGAATCACCCCCACCGTCACGCTGGAGCCTCCCCCTGTCAGGTCAGAGTCATCCCCATCAGCACGCTAGAGCTTCCCCTTGTCAGGTCAGAGTCGCCCCCGCCGCCACGCTGGAGCTTCCCCCTGTCAGGTCATAGTCACCCCCACCGGCACGCGAGAGCCTCCCCCTGTCAGGTCAGAGTCACCCCCGCCGTCACGCTACAGCTTCCCCTGTCAAGTTAGAGTCGCCCCCGCCGTCACGCCCCCCCCCCCCCTGTCAGGTCAGAGTTACCTCCTACCGTCATGCTAGAGCTTCCCTCCTGTCAGGTTAGAGTTACCTCCTACCGTCACGCTAGATAGAGCCTCCTCCTTCCCTGGTCAGGTAAGAGTCACTTCTGCCGTCACATTTGAGCCCCATTTCCCCTTAAGTCAGAGCCCCCGTCCCACCAGAGGCTCCTCCCTGTCTTGTCAGAACCCCCTCCCCCGGCCCACCTTACCTTCCCTCCGTCACCAGCGAGCCTCCTCTCCCGTCGGGTCAGAGTCTCTCGCCTTAGATCATGTCCACAACAGAGGACTGCTCGTTATGGAAGTGGACAGAGGGGAGGGGGCCCAGGTTATAACTGAACCGTGCGTTGCGAAGGACTGCAGAGACGACTGGCGTCTTTTGTCGAGTTTGATCGCAGATGTTTGAGCTGAGCGTGGTTAACTGGATGGAGGTAGCCCGAGACCCGTGAATGTTTATGGTTGGCTTGAGACTTGGCTCGTCGTTTCGTCGGCCGCTGGCTGACTGCTGTGAACGGTGTGCGAGGTCGGTCACGAGGTCAGGTCGCGGTCGGTCGCGATTTCTTGACGCTCACACCTCCAGGTTCCGTGCAGGCTTGCCACCTCGGTGAGATGCTGGGTCGGTTAAGCTTAGCCAGTCAATTCGGGAGGCTACAGGGATCTCAATGGTTGATGCTAAGACAACGACTGGGAATGTCCGTGTTCGGAGTCGCACTGCAGACGGTCGATGTTAGACTGAACGGCGCGGGCGTGCTACATGCTCTGTGACGTCACTGATAACCTTTGGACGCCTTCCGGCAGGGTCGGAAACACGGACGCCGAGGGCCGCATGGTCATGGCCGACCTGCTCTGCCTGGTGAGTGCGCCAGCGACACCCTGTCTGGTGTGGACCGGGCTCTGGCAGAGTGTGCCCCCAACTTGGCCGGCGGGGCTTGAGAAAGGCGCGGTCAGTGGCACGGCGGCCGGGACGGGTGACGCCGAGACCTTCGAAAGTTGTTGAGACTTCAGCCGGTCGCGTAAAAAGGGTGCGGCACGCGTGGTGCGGTTCGCACCGTTCATCCGCTCGCACCTCAAGTGGAGTGGCGGTAACCAGCGCTACATATGAGCGTGTTACTCCTTTGAATGCGAAAAGGAAGCTCTTCGCTTCCTGAAGTCACCGGAGCCGGTCCAATCAGTCCAATCAAAC
Organism: Pollicipes pollicipes; assembly: GCF_011947565.3. NCBI lineage: Eukaryota > Metazoa > Arthropoda > Thecostraca > Pollicipedomorpha > Pollicipedidae > Pollicipes > Pollicipes pollicipes. Next base: position 6,282,184 of record NW_023597034.1, on the reverse strand, counting down.
TTCACGGAAGTCGGAGTTGGCCGCGTGAAGCAGCGCTAACTTCTTTGAATCGATTCCGCGGAAAGCCAGACGCTTTCAACATCCCTCGAGAGAACCCCCGATCGCACTCCAATCTGCTCGTGTTCGATCCTTTGAGCTCGATGTTCGCGGTCCAGCGCTGGGTTCACTGGGCGTGACGAGGGCGTGGGTCAGGGAGCCCTGCAAACCTCTCCAGGACCGACGCCTCGGAGCGAGCGGCACGGATCGGTGCCGATCCTATTTTGCCCGAATTGGAATGGTGCTGTACAACTTGAATCGCCGAGGGCCTACCCCCTCCCCCTCAAGGAAAGGGCGCCGCACCGAACTGAACCCTCCCCACATTCTGGGGGAACTTTGCAAAGAAGCCCGTTTGGAGAGCCGTGTACCCGGCCTCAGGCGGTGAGGCGAGCCCTGGCCGACAAACCGCATCCAGACGGTACTGAGCCGCGTCTGACGCCAGCACCTCCCACTCAGCGCCGACTGGCAAACGATACCCCTCCCTCCTCGTACGCCCATCCCGCCTGCTCACTCCCCATTCCCCTTCCCAGCGCCGCTCACCATCGCCCCACCCCGACAAGCCGCCCCGGCATCGGCCGCCGCCGTGTGCGCCGCCCGACAATGAAAGCCACGTCCCGTCCCAGACACGGCCGTCACCGGCCCGCCGTCCGTCCGCAGATGAAGGAGCGGGCGGCGGGCGAGGTAAACCCCTACCTGATGACGGTGGCCACGCTCACCGGGCACGCGGTACTGGCCTGCGGCGACGGCTACTGCTCCGTGCTGGACAACGGGCCGGCCCGGCTGGCCCACTGCGCGAACCGCTTCGCCGAGGCCGGCGACCAGCTCGGCGACCCTTTCGAGATCAACACTATCCGCCGCGAGGACTACTGCTTCCACGGCGGTGAGCGCTGGCGGCGGCGCCGCTGAGGGGACGGACGCGCGACGGCTGCAGGGGGGGGGGGGGGGACCGTGCCCTTTGTTGCGCTTGTGGCACGCGTGGCAGCCGTGGAGGCAGTGACGTCATGCCATGCCGCGCCATATCGTGTTCAGACTCAGATGAGCGTTCTCAAACACAACAGGCCGCCGCCCATGTTTGCACCGAATCGCGAAGTCCCGGCCGTGCTTGAAGTGGGCAATTGATACGACCACTTCGCGTCTGCTACGGCAGCGGCGTCAGTTCGTTGCGTTGCTGACCCGATGCCTCTGTCACGGCAGCGGCGTCAGCTTGTTGCGTTGTTGGCCCGATGCCTCTGTCCAGCTTGCTGCGTCGTTGACCCGATTCCTCTGTCCAGCTCATTGCGTTGTTGACCCGATGCCTCTGTCCAGCTTGTTGTGTTGCTGACCCGATGCCTCTGTCCAGGCAAATCCGAGTACGAGGATGTGCTGCAGTGTAACAACGCTCCGTCTTCGCGCACCCCACGCGGTCACCAGGGCCCGGCTGCCTTCCTCGTGCTGGCCTCGGGACTGGACAAGGTCAGTAGCGCCCTTCCTCCCCCTCTGCCCGACGGCTCGCCCGCCCGGGGCGCAGACCACACATCACTCAAGTTAAACGAAAGCGTTTGCTGGCGGCGGCGGCCGGAACAACCGATGGCGAGCGATGAGTCGCCCGTCGCCGCGTCCTCTCACCACGCCTGCCTTCCCGCCAGCACGGAATCGACTCGGACAAGCCGCTCCGCTACTCGCACCTGGACATCGCCGCCGGCTCGGGCCCGTTCCCCGGCGTGCCCACCGGCTCGCCGATCCTGGCCATGGCCGCCAACTTCTTCGGTAACCAGCTGTGAGCCGTCGGCGCGGCCGCCGAACGCCCGCGTGACGTCACGTGTCGGCGGTCAGCTGACGGCCGCCCGGGCGTGAGCCTGCGCAGTGACCTGCTACGCTGTTGCCATTTGGGGAAATGATTAAATAAAGGTTTAAACGCTGGCGCGGCGCTTCTTGCGAATGTTCCAGGAGTGAGCCATGAAATGCAATGACGAGACACTGCACAGCAACGGACTCGCAGCCTGACTCGCAGACACGCAGCCCGGGGTCGTCCCAGCGGGAGTAGTTCCTTGCGGATTCTCAGTACTCGCGGCACTCCCACTCCCAGCACTGCAGCAGACTCACCTCAACAGACGGACAAACGTTAAGTCTCCTTTATTTATGGAAGATCTACATGATGACCGAATGACCATGAACGCTAGTATACACAGGGCTGGCCGCGCGCCGGCGGCGGCGGCGCGGCGGTGACCCGAGGTCGGACGTCGGCCGACGGCCGCCGCCGCGCCGCCGGCCCAGCCCTGGCCGGGGGCCCGGCCAGCCGTCCGTTGACGGCCGGGGAGTCCACCGTTCGGAGGGCGTTAAAATAGAGGCCAACTCGCTCAGTCGCCGGCCCGCGCGCTCGCCGCGACACAGCAAAAATATGCGGTTTTGTACAGGAGTCGGCGATCGCTCGTCGAACACCACACTCCAGCCCCGCCGTCCGTCCGAGACGCGCCCGCACGCACGCACACGCACACGCACACGCGCACACACAACACGTACGCAGGCGCCGCGAGCGCGACTCCCGCGCGGCCGGCGCGCGCGCCTCTCACGCCCCTCTCGCACGCGCAGCCCCCGGCGCTTCGAACACAGAGAGTGAGACAAATGGGGCCGGCGGCGCCGTGTCGCGGGGCCGCGCCCCGTCTATCACATGGCCGCGTCTGCGAGGCCGTGCCGCTGCGGCCGGTGCCGCCAGCCGTCTTCCGGCGGCGCGGCGGGCGCGCGCCGGCGCCGCCCATGCCCCGCGGCGCACTCCCCGGCGCCACTCAGTGAATGTCCGACGACTCTGGCTTTATTAGGCTATGGCTCTCTTGCGTGCTGGTCGGCTGAAAACAAAGGGGCGTCGTGTGACGTCACAGGTCACGGGCGGAACGACGGTGAGCACACGCGAGGGGCGGATCGCAGGGGCAGTGGATCAGCTGCCGAGAGCGAGGCGAGAATGACCGCGTCGCCGCCCCAGCGCGCATGTGCTGGGTCACTCAACAACGGTAAACGACAGTCAAGTAATGCGATGTTCTGTTCTCTAGACACATAACGGAGATGAGAACACCGAAGCAGGGTGAAAGTACATTTATGCAATTAGCATGGATCTTAGCAATCCTACACTGCAAATGAGCCCATAAGTGGTCTCGAGCTTCGCGTCACTTACATCACAAAACTGTGGCATAGGCACCACATGGTAAATGTTAATGCGTTGGGTTTAGTGATAAGCCATGCAGGAATCGAGGCAGCGCTGCTCTCGGGATCACTTGTAGAAGACCATGCGAAAATACGCTCGCAGACTGCATGCTATTTCCCCTCACTCTGATCCACTGGACGCTGGATGCGCGAGACTAAAGTGCGGTGGAGTAGCCATGAATACGCATCTCTCGAGAAAATGGCAGATTCCTCTTCAAGCCGCTGGCATACCGAAGGCTCGGCGGGCATACGGCCCAGGCCGGGAAAGGACGCTGAAATGCCCCCTCCCCATCCCAGCGCCAATGACAAGTACCGAACGCCAGCTCGGACTGGGACTATTCGGGCGCGTCGACTACAGCGGTCATTTCTGTCCCTCTACGGACGCACCGCGCGGCTGCGGTCATTTCTGTCCCGCTCCGGAGCCGCGCCGCTATGGTGCCGCAGAGCCGCCACGCGCTGCCCCCTCACCTACACTGCCCCATAGGCTCCAGCACTACGCCGGCGGTCGGTGGCGCCAGCCGGTCTGCCGGCACCCCCCCCCCCCCCCCCCCCTGCGCCGCGTCTCCTCCACCTTACCACCGAAGACCGTCCCTACCGTGACCCTGCCGCCGTTACAACCACTACCCGTCACCGGCCCGCCCCGCCCACACTACCGTGCGCGCGGCCGGCACCACGCAGACCGTCGGGGCCGGTCGGGAGACGCCTCGGCCGGCAGCCGTCGGCCCTCCGGCTACTGTGGTGACTGCCGCACCACTACCAGCGCGTCCCTCAGGTAGATCGGGTACGTCTCCTGCTGTGGTGGGTCGGCCGGCGCCGCCGTGCGCTGCTGGGCACGCTGCTGACAGCACACGGCGGCACACAGTCCCGGGCGCACCGGCGCGCCCCACTGGCGCGGGGGGTTCGCTCTCGACCGATCAGCAGACGGCTCGCGACCACCACCAGCGCACTGGACCGGCTCGGACCTCAGCCAGACGGGGGGGGGGGGGGGGGGCGGTGACGCAACCCAAGACGGGGTAGGAATCTCAACCGGGGACGCAACTGAGACGTGCTGGGTGACCTTAATGACCTTCACGACCGACACAGGCTGAGTGGAAGCCGTTCTGGGTCAAAGCTGGGTCATTTCAGGCAACGCGACGAACAATACGACCCCTCCCCGCATCCTCCCCTCCCCCCTCCCAGCCACTCTCTCCATTCTTTTCTCAACTCAGCTACAGTCAACCAACTTAAACTAGATCGCGCAATAGTTCAGCCTTTCCTTTCAGCCTGACCTTCTTTCGTCGTTTATGACGGCAAAGTTTAGTACATCGCCAGACTTCGTTTCGATCGTGCGATAACTTGGGACATAAATTTGCCAAACTTCGCCAGCGATCCCGAGAACAGAACAAAGCCTGGCGGACAGAAGTTGGCGGCAGCATAAAATTTTCAGCCCTGAAGTGCCTTGTCAAAGTTCCCCTTATTGTGACAAACTCGAAAATTGGGCGTCGCGGGGCTGCCAACACCAGTGTTCACGCCAAACTGTGGCCTGCCCGAGCACCGAACACCATCTCGCCTGCCCTGCCCCACCGAAAACCACAGTGGTGACGCCTGCCACCGGCAGACACACACACACACTCATACACAGACATCCCTCAGCGTCCCACCCGTCATGCAAGAGCACAGCATGCAGAGGCCGCGTGTCGCGGTCGGTCGAGCTCGCTCGTGCGGCATGCAAGGGGCGGCGGCGGGCCTGGCGCCGCCGACGCCGAGCGGGAGGGTGCGCTGGCGGCGGTCGGGGGCGCGCGAGCTGGCGTGGTCCGTGGGTGTGGCCGGCGCGGGGCAGGGCGAGAGCGGAGGCGTGGCAAGGCGAGGGAGGGGCAGGGGCAGGGGCAGGGGCAGGGGCCGGGGCCAGGGCCGGGGCCGGGGCCGGGGCCGGGGCCGGTCCGTCCGGAGCCTCGCCTCACAGACTCGGCGGTAGTCCGCTCGGTGAGAGGGTTGAACGGTTCGGGGAGGGTGGGCCGGCTGGCTGACGGCGGCCGATGAAGGAGGCCTGGAGCACCAAGTGCGATCAAAACATAGGTCCGTCTCAAGGGCTGAATGAAGGGATCTTTGAAAGCAGGAGGAACCATGAGAACATCCGAAACACGCAAGATGATGAGCAAGAAGAGGGGAATCGGATTTGGCAGCAGCAGGACGGCGACAGGCGTTCTACTGCGGCCAGACCGTCTGGGACACCCGTCCTCGAGCCGGAGGGCGGCCCCGGCTCGGACTGGACCGCGGGGACCACCGGGACCACTTGCCGAGGACCGGGAGACGGACGGCGACCAGCCGCGCAGCCCCGGCGGCGGCTGCGGCTGCGGTTGCGGCTGCGGCGGCGGCGGCGGCGGCGGCGGCGGCGGCGGCGGCGGAGGAGACGGCAGCAGCGGTGGCGGCGGCAGCGGACCGGCCAGGACGGGCGGGAGGAACAGAGGCGGCGCCAGCGCCGCTGGCAGGTGCAGGTGGAGGGCGGCCTGCGGACACGAGGACGGACGTCGGCTGGACCGGAGCACCAGGTGCCGCACCGCGCACGCGCGCGGCCGTGCCCCCGTCCAGAGAGCGAGCGAGCCAGCCAGTGGGGACGGCTGCGCGCCGCCGGTCTACTCACTTGCGCCGCAGGGAGATGGTGGGGGAGAGAGGACGGTGCGGAGTGCGGCGCAGCCTCATGGGCCGAGGTCGAGTGCGCCGCCACACCCATCTGCAACAGCCAACGGCGGGCGGGCGTCAGCGCGCGTCCGCCCTCCCGCAAGCGCTCGCGCACGCGCCGCACCCCCGCGGTCAGCTCGGCTCAGTGTTAGCTAGCGGCGGCGGCGGCGGCGGCGGATGAGGAAGGACACTCACCCCACGCGCCATCTGGGCCGGGTAGTAGCTGCCGGGAGCGCCGGGCGCTGGCAGCCCGGGCGCGCCGGCGCCGTTCAGGCCGTCGCCGTAGGAGGCGAGCTTGAGGTACTCCTTGTTGACGCAATTGCGCAGACTGTGGCCGACGATGGCGCGCCGGATCTCGGAGGCGGCCACCTCGCGCAGCTCGGTGAACGACGCCTCCGAGTAGTAGGAGGCGTGCGGCGTGGCGATGATGCTGTTCTTCACCTCCTTCAGAGGGCCTGCGGACACGACAGCCGGGGCGGTCGGACGCGGCCAGTACTCGTTCGGCGGCCGGGAGGGGGGGGGGGGTGGTCGTCTGACCGTGCAGGGTGAGGGGGGGGGGGACAACGGCACTGCTCCACACTACCAGCACGAACTGATCACTGAGTGCGAGCGCATCGATTTTCGGCCGGCGGAGCGACGCGTCTGTCCGCCCGGCGACCTAGCGCGGCTGCCATGACGCCGGCGAGGCCCAGCACGGGGCCTAAGTCGCCATGTGACCCGTCCAGGCCGGCGGCACCGCGGCCGTGAAGTCGTCCGTAAAACCGACAATTGGGCAGTGGCGCCGCGTTGGCCGCCGTGCCGCGTTCGTGCCGCTGCATAGTTTGGGGACGGGCCGGGTCGGCGTGATGCTGTGGAACGAGCCGCGTGTACTCGCGCCGTCGCCTGTTGCCGCGCCGTCCAGCGTGGACACAGAAGAAGGTCGCACGGAGGTCTCCTGCATATTTCACGCCGGGCGCGGCCCACGGCGACGGAAAACAACGGCCGGGTAGCCAGTGGTGACGAAATGTCGCGATCGCCGAGGTAGCTTCGCGCCACAAAACACAACAATGTCCAGCACACGGATGCACTACGCGCACGCGCGTGCTTACAGGACACAGGCACCACCAGGGTCACGAGCACCACTCCAGCCGACACTATTGTCCGGTTTGTGAGCCACTAGGAACGCGCCGCGACGCGCACACTAACCCGGACGCCAGCATCCAACACAGCCCGAGCACCCGCAGCTCACAGACTAGCGCTTCGCCGGCGGTCCCCCTGTCGCCTCTGGCGCCGCCTACCTTGGAAGATGTTGTACGGCTCGTTCTGGTGAACGTCGAGGGCGGCGGCGCGAATACGGCCATCCTTGAGGGCGGCAGCCAGCGCCTCCTCGTCGACCAGGCCGCCGCGGGCCGTGTTCACCAGGAAGGCGCCTGCGGGACGCACCGCACGCCGTCAGTACACGCGCGCGACGCAAAGCACGCGCCACGCGACGTGGCGCGTGCGACGAAAATGACAACGGCAACCCGAAGTCCCAAAGACCGAAGAGCCGAGCAGAGAGCGATCGACTTGACAACGTCTGGCTCACAGAAATAACGCGAATTTTGCTGTACTATTCCAGTACGGGCACGATACGTGACCACGCAGCCGAACTGATAAATCACACGTCGGCTCCGAGCTCGAGCCCACCAACGTCAGAGCTTCAAAAGCCCACGCCAGCCCCTGTCCGCAGACACGCAGCTGTCGCTCCCCCCCCCCTCTCCTCCGCCCCCATCCCCTCCCCCTCCCCCGCGCGCCGCCACCGATCACCCCCGCCCAGCCAGACCACAAAAACGCCACGTCTCCCAGCCGCCCCGTCAACACTGTTTATCACGACGTTTCTCAGAAGTCCGGAAGCGGCGGGGACAAAAACAGCCCTGGCAGCGGCGCCCCGCCTGATCAGACACGCGCGCGCGCGGTCGGCCCGCCCGCGCACGGCAGCCCGGTCCGGGCGGCGCGTCCGGAGGCCGCCCGCTGCGCACCGACGGCCTACCTGGCCTCATCTGCTTGATCGTGTAGTCGTTGATGAGCCGGTGGTTGTGCTCATTGAGCGTGCAGTGCAGGGTGACACAGTCGGACTGGAATAGCAGGTCCTGCAGCGGGAGGACGGCGGCGTCAGCGGGGCTCGCAGCGGTCGCCGGCCGGGTGCCGACAGAGGGCAGCGCGGCGACGGCGCGGCCGGCCACCGCGCACACTAGCGTCGACAACACGCAGAGGTGTTCGCCCCGCGACACGGGTCAAACGGGGTCCAGCACGGCACCAGTGCCAAAACGCCGGACCAGGTCCTTGCCCACTTTCCATAGCCGTCCAGGACAGCACCGACGCTAACATGACGGAGAGACGTGTTCCGGCGACAGGTGTCACACCGGGGTCCGGCGCAGCACCCACCCTACGCCGACCGTTGGGGAACGTTGCAGTAACACTTGACTTGCGAAGGTATGGAAGTGATGGCAAAAATGGGCGTTTATGGTGCGCGCAGCACGCAGAGATGTGAGGCGAACTCGTGTTACTGGACTGGCTTCCCCGACTGGGCCTCAGCTCGAGCCTCAGTCACGCATGCTGATAACCCATGGAGGCACATCCTGGAACCACAGCCCGTTGTCAAGCCAACCAAGTGAGCCTCTTCTCGGGGAAAACGTGCTAGCATTGATCGTGGCCATCTCCCTGCCCAGACTGAGCCGGGGAGGGGTTAGGGGGGGGGGGGGGGGCGGGGAGGACGGCGCCGCTCAGCAGACGGGGGGTCACCGACATCCGCACCGCCCTTCCCAGTCCTGACCCAGCCGGCCGCCAGCCGGATATCACCAGCAAATGTCCGCCCGTGTGGGCTCGGCGGTCAGGGGCGGCCAGCGAAAGCTTGTGGTGAGGGCGGCCCTGGCGGCGCCCGCCGCCGCTCGTTACGGACCAGACGCCGCGAGCCGCGCAGGTCGCCGAGAGCCGCGCAAAGTCGCAGTCAGTCGGTGGCCAGCCACCAACAAAAGTCGGCACACTTGGCGGGGCTCCGGGAACCCCCGCAAGCCGGGGCCGGCGGCTGTGACCCCGTGCGGGGCCGGTCGACGCGCGAGGCGGTTGCGACGCCCGCAGGAGCCGCCGCGCCACACGCACGCGCACGCGTTAGAAAGAAGCCCAGGTGTCCCGGCCTTCCCGTATGTCGACGCAAGTAGCACAAAGCCATTTCCGCTTCCTGAAACACCGGACATTCCCCGCAGCGTCGCTGACGACCGTTCAACGATAACAGCACGACGGGCTCAATCCTGGGCTCGATCAGATACTACGCACCAACCATATATTCATCGTCACACTGCGCCATAGAGACGGCCCAACAACGCCCCCCCCCCCCCCTCTCCCCCTCCCGCCCTGTTCCTCCAGCGTCACCCACCTGCAGCGTGGGGACGCGCGTGATGCCTATGGCGCGGTCGATGCCCTCCTGGATGTAGGGGTCGTAGAAGATGACGGCAAAACCGAACGCCTTGGCGCGCAGGGCGACTGCCTGGCCGATCCTACCGAGGCCGACAATGCCCAGCGTGTCGCCACGGATGCGTGCCGAACCGTTGGCCGCGTCCCGGATCTGCCGGAGGTCAGTCTGCAGGTCAGAGCGACCGCCGGGTCACCGGGGTCAGCCTCAAAATCAGAGCGACTGCTGGGCCACAGAGGTCAGTCAGATCGGATCAGGCTAGATCGGGTCGGGTCGGGTCGGGTCGGGTCGGGTCGGATCGGACTGGGCGGGGGTCAGTGCGCGAATGTGCGTGTGGACTGACGGACGATGACATACACATAGGCACACAGTTACCCACACCGGCGACCGAGTTGCGTACGTCTGGCTGGTCAGGAGGTCGCGATGGCGGTTGATCGCGATGCGAGACGCTGCGTGTTGGGGAACGTGAGAAATCCGTGGAATACTGGGCCACCACAGACGGCGGGGCAGCCGTGTCCACATTGGAGCGGCGAGGTCAACTACGTCACATGAGAAACACAGCCCGGCGCGAGGTTCATGTATCGAGCAAAACGAGGGGGCAGAGCAAACAGCAATGGCAGCGACTGAAATGGCCGATGGTCGTGCAAAATAGTTAGTAAGCAACAGGTTTTCATTCGCGGACTGTTTCGAAAAAATGAACGTGCCAGGCAAATATCAAAACACAGGCACTTTGAACAAATTATCGAATCACTTCAGTCAAAGGAAATCGTACGCAACGGCAGAGGCAACGAGCACTTCCAAATTCAACGACCTGACGGGCATGATTCTCCCATCACATGCATATTCGTATCACGAAAAGATCAAAACGCCTCCCAAGTTTTGCACAGGTTCGCAGGTTGACTCGTTAGAGGACAAAACACCGAACGGCATGGCAAAACTTCGGAACTTGTAATATCCGGACGATGCACGGTCTCCAATGAAAATCGCTCGGCACAAACACGCCTCGCTATCGATTGACAGTGACTCATGTCGCACCACTCGCGACTCCGTCCTCAGTGATTTTGCTGACTTGGTTCTCATTTATTTCCGAACTCAGCTTCCCAAGAACATTTTCACGTCCAATAAAAAAGCACCATCGAAACGTGTCGCGATTTCACGTTGACAATGTCTAGAGGTAGGTTGGCTGTCCTAAGTTCCGGGTGAACTTCTGTATCACTGAGTTATTTCCATTCGATGCCGCACAACTTTCGCGGGAGGCGAACAACTTCAAATTACACAAGTTAGCTGGCCTTAAAACTTCTCGAACTTCACTGGCAGTTTGCTCCAAAGTTATCGAAAATAATAGTTGAGCAAAGTTTGGTAATCAAAGTGGCCCGAGTTTTAATGGCAAGTTTTCGAACGGTACAAACAGAAAAGTTTGCGCCGATCGACACACGACGCCTCGTCGACACGCAATGAACCGTACCGGGCGGAGGGCGGCTCGCGGGCTGGCCGCTGACGCCACAGGCTCGAGCGACACCGCTGGCTGGCTGGCGGCCGAAGCCAGAACCACCGCGAGACCCGCTCGGGCTGCCGTCGCGATCAATAGAATGCAGCGGTGTCCGCGCCATCGGCGACACGAGAGCTGCCGGCGCTGACATTCTACAAAGCCGGCGCGCTGCCGGCGACAGCGGCCCGGCCGGCCAATGGACGCGCCGCAGTCGGCCTCTCGTTCACGGCGTGCAGCCGCGGCCGCCTGCTCGTCTCCCCACGCCTTCTGATCGCGCCGTGACCGGGGGCACGCTCGACCCGGTGGCCACCGGCCGCACCTGTCGCGCGCACCGGGCCGCGCCGGATCGCACCGGACCCAGAGTCGGTCCCACATGTCGCGCGCACCGGACCGCACCGGACCGCGTCAGACTGCACCGGACCGCGCCGGATCACACCGGATCGCACCGGACCGGGAGCCGGACCGCACCGGACCGGGCCGGGCTGGGCACCGGACCGGGGGCCGGATCGCACCGGACCGGGCCGGACCGCATCGGACCACGCCGGATCGCACCAGACCGGGAGCTGGACTGCACCGGACCGGACCGCACCGCACCGCACCGCACCGCACCGGACCGGACCGGACCGGACCGGAAGCCGGCACGGTGAGGCAGATGGAGCCGGCCGCTGGCTAGGAGTGGAGGAGGGGGGGGGGGGGAGGGGAGCAGCGGCGGGACGCGCGGCGACGCCCCAGTATCGACCGCGTGGCTCGCGGACCGAGAGGGGGAGGGGGACGGGGCACCAGAGATCGGAGCACGGCCGGTCCCAACGTGGCGGCGTCGGTCCCAGAGGCCGTCCGCGCCGCTCTCGCCCGATTTGGATTGAGACACTCAGCCTGCCTGCCGGACTCCCTGCCCGTCACGTCAGTCGCTGGAGCGGCGGGCGGCCCATCGATGGGGGTTCAAGTTCTCGGCGAGCGCGCGCTCCGTCGCGTGGGTGGGGGGCGTAGGAAGCCGCAGCAGCGTCCTGGTCGCGCTGTTTCCGTGAGTGCCGACGCCGTCCGGACGTCCCCCCCCCCCCCCCACCCGTAGTTCGCGGCACTAGCTGGCCCGCGTCGAGCCACCGGTCCGACAGGAAAGCCCGGCCGGAAACGAACAGAGTTGAGCGAGCACTCGCGAAATGTAGACGACGGTCACGATCAGCCAACCGTCTTCAGTTCTTGGTTCTTTCAAGCCTCCGCGACGTCCTTTTCATACCACTCCCGCGCGTCGACACAATCGCTCCGTTGAAATCAGCGCACCCGTGACCTCGTAAAACAAACAGCAAAATCCCTGCCCACAAACGCGATCTAGCTTATTTAAGTTCTGCCCCGCTTTATATATATGCCCTAAATCACAAATGTTATCAACCGCTAAGCACGTTGCACAATCTTCGTCTGCGTAACAAAACAAGTCGTTTGTAATGGCCAGCAAGATCGCGGATTACCTGGGAGTATTACTTATGCCGAACTTGGCGTCTTCCACACACCAGCACGCTGCACAGGAGCGGGGCGGCGCCCACAAAGCAGGAGCCGCGTCTCGGCCGCCGGACCGTTACAATGCCAGGAAGCCGGCTGATTACGGCGTCGCTACAGCGCCGTCCGCAGCTCGCGAACACACAACGACCTGATCACACGCGGCGGTCGCCGCTCGGGAGCGCTCACGACGCCCGCACGCTAGCAGGCCGGTCGCCCGACACCGCGACCGGGATCAGCTCCAGGGTCAGGGGTCAGGCGAGGGCGGCATGTCAGTTCAGGGGTCAAGGTTGTTCGGGATCGGCCGCAGCAAGCGGCAAACATGACAATCCTGCACCACAGCTCAACTCGGGCATCAGATGAGACCAGGAGTCGGCTGCGTCCTGGCGGGTCATGGACGCTGTTCGTTCCGCTAGGTCAGCGCGATCGAGTCAGGGGTCAGGTCAGGTCACGTCACGTCACGTCAGATCAGTTTATATCGGCGGGGTGCTCACCGCGTCAGGGCCGGTGAACTTCTTGTCCTCGGCGACCATGCGTGCCAGCCAGTAGGTGCGGCGGTACAGGTTCAGGATCATACACATGGTCGAATCGGCCACTTCCTCCACGGAGAAGCCCGGCACATTGCACACCGAGATGCCCAGCTCGGCGGCAGCCTGCAACGGAGTGAGGTCACCGGGTCAGTGCGGCCCCGGCAGCCCCGAGCGCCGGACACGGGACACAGGACACGGCGGTGCGGTGACGGGCGAAGGGTGTGGGGGGAGGGGGCGCGGCAGAGCGACACGAAATGCTGACACATCGGGCGGGCCCGGTCCTCGGCCCGAGCGCGGTTGTTTCATCACGGGACAGCGAGCGTCAGCGCTGAAGCATGGTGGCATGGCATGAAGGTCGAGGAAGTCAGGCTAATCGCGTGTTCAGGTTTTTCCGCGGCAATCATTGTGGAAGATTGCAGTGCTAACGGCAACAGCAGTTACGGTCCTGTAGCCGGCGCATTAAGACTCTAATTGTTGAGCGCGTTGTTAGCGATAATTGATGCTGAATTTAATTGTGCACATTTCTGGTACAATGTTCGGATTATTTCCGGGGATTTGGGGAAGCTTCGTCTCGGATTCTCACGGGCAAAGATAATGAGACTGGGGCTTTAGAGTGAGCCGACACCCGCGGCTGTTGGTCTTCTCTCGGCGAGAAGCGACACTGGCAAGACGGTCACATTGAGGTCAATGCTCGGAGTAACAGGATGCGGGAGAGATAAGCGTAACAAAAGTAGTGACAATGACATTTAGATCACGTAACTGCATTCATTACAAGACCGGGATCAACTGCGGAACATCAGACAACCAACGAGACCGCGACCACACGACGAATTCGCCGGGGGGGGGGGGGGGCATCGTTCCGAAACTTGCCATCCTGGGCGCCGACGCTCTCTGAAACTTTCAGCATGAAACGCCCAATTCCTATGAAGCCCGCGGCCCGATCGCTGGGGCTTGGCGCCATCACTCATCGTTATCCATTCACGGCGCCGGCTCCGCGCAATTTGAACTTCGCCGGCTCCGAAGTTGTCCGGCTAGATAGATGTAAGCCATGGCAAAAGCGCAGACGTGTTGAGGGCACTCAAGCCGCCTAACCAACTTCGCTGTGGATCAAGGGCATACTTCACGTACAGCTGAGTCTGTTCCCCCCCCCCCCCTTCCCATGCCCAGACATGCCTCCACTTCCCTTCACCCCGCCGCTAAAGATTTGTTCGCCGACGACCTAATTCCGGCTGCCGGCGAGCGACACGCACGGATCTCGGCGTCAGTTCATGCCGGAGCACGAGCGCCACGTGACTCGTGCGCCGCTGGACCCCGGCGCCGCGGAGCACCCGGCCCAGCCGGCCGACGCACGCCCGGCCGCGACCACAGCGGTGCAGGGCCGGACCGGGCCGCGACACGGCCGACCGCCGGCACCCCTCGGTCGCAAGCACAGTGGCGTCAGGTGCCCGATGCCGCGCCGCCGGCTTTTAAACCGTTCCGGCCGGGGCTCGGCGACGGCCGCCGCACTGGGAGCGCGCCGCCGCCGGCTCCCAGGGCGGCGCACAGGGGCGCGGCGCCCGTGGGAGCCGGCGGCGCCCAGCGACGGTCGTGTTCGCACGCTCTCGGCGGCCGGCGGGCGGCGCCGGCGGCACCTGCCGCGCCGACCCGCGGCGCCGTCGGGCCGCCGCCCGCCAGCCAGCCAGCCAGCCATCGATCGGCCGCCCGCCGGATGCGGGCCGCCACCGGCCGGCGGACGACGCGCTCGAAAGTGGTCGCGTGCCCCTCCCCTTCCCCCTTCCTCTGGACAACGGTCAGCCAACGGCGATTGATCGGCCCCTCCCTGAAATTCGGCGATGCCGCCGCCTCCGCGACGGCAAATACGCCCAATATAGCAGTCTACCGCCGCCGCCCAGCGCGCGCCCCATCTTCGCATTGACGAAATCAGGATATCGCGTCGGGCGTCTGGCCTGGCCGCGCCAATCGATGCCACCGCGCAAGTAGGGCCTATGGGCGCCGTGGCAAGAAGGGCCTACGTCGGGTGCAATCTATCTGGTGACGCGGCGAAAACCGAGCCGGCGAGCGCGCGCCCGACTTGGAGGAGTCCAAACTGAAAGGGAGGGGGGAAACGGTGGCCATCGGTCGACATTTCGGCGTCTGCGGGTCACCTCTGTCGCCTCTGGCAAGCAGTCAGAGGCAACGGGGGCAACACGCCCGGCATCAGCTGGCGCTACGGTACGCCATGTATCATCAAAGAACACCACTAATGCCGGCTTAATGACCTGTCGAGCGCAACTCGGTGATGAGATTAGGGACGCCGCCTTGGCCTTCCTTGAGCTGTACATTTCGTTAGATACATCTTAAACGCTAATGCTCACTTGACGACCCAGAAACGCGCGTGGCTCATAAAAAGCGGGTAGCTGGGAGCCTTTCAATGGCGCGGTTTATGAAACCCAACCTAGTCTCGAAGGCAGCGACGACGCTGCCAAAGGCAGAACCTTGTCGCAGTGGGACGCCACGTTGATCGAAGGCCTTCGTCGTCAGGAATGCGAGTGACGGCATGGACTGCCAGCAATACAGAACGAACCGGTTCCAGGGTCAATCCTTTCTGTTCGTACTGCGTACATTTCTAGCTTTTCAAGGTAGCTTGATTTGTCTTGATTTGTTTCTTTAGACCAAGAGCGCTTAAATGACCTACGGGGCGCGCAAATTATCCATCTCTTCGGTACGACTACGCCGGCCGAGCATAAATAACTAGGCGCCGTTTGCCTAGCCTGCCATGGCAATATTTCAACGTGCACCTTGATGTGTTTGTTAAGAATCAGCTGAACCAGGTGTCCCACATCCCAGGCTAAACCTAAACGTCGAGCGCTTCACGTCCTACAAACGGGCAAGGCTTTTTGCCAGCATGCGCATTATTTGTGGTGGCCGTTCAAAAGCCTAGAACTGCGAACCGCCCAAAACGGGGCTCCGTTGCGACAAGTGACGGCTGCCTGCCGTAAGTCGCAAAAGGCTTGGGTCCCAGTCATATCCCACCATGCTCTTGCACTCACAAGAGCCACTCGTCCGCCGGCCACTGTGAGTGTGCAAACATTGCACACTCACAAGAAGCCACCTCAAACACACCAACTGATTGTCTGAACACTTGACTTCGGTTCATCAACACACAGCATGCGGAACGAACTATCAGGGACAGGCCAGCCAGGCAGGCCGCGCGCCAGCGGACGACGGTGGCGAGGGCGGTGTGGGCACGTAGCGCCGACCTGGGCTCTCCGGTCACACGTGCGGGCCCCAGGACCGAGCGGCGACGACGACGGCGCGAGGGGGTCACCCATCAAGGTCGACACCTCAAGGTCCACCTGCCGGGGCGGCGTCGCCCCCTCCCCCCGTTCGAACATGACCCTTTCACCGCCCGCCCGTCCGTCCATCCGGCCGGCCGGCCGGCCGGCCGGCCGTCGGCCCGCCCCCCCCCCCTCCCGCCCCCGCCTCGGCTGTGACGTCACACCTCCGAGCAGATCGCCGTTTCGCAAGCCGCCCGGGGGCGCACCGGGGCGCCGGATTGGCCAAGTTGCCCGGCGCGGCCGCCGGCCGCCGACGTGTCGCTAAACATATGATGCAGTTGTCGCTGGCCGGCCGCCGCCGGTCCGGCCCCGATCTGCCAAGTTGCCCCGTCGGCCGGCCGAACTTCGGCAAAGTTCGGACGGTCATAAAAGTCGGGCTGGCGGCGGCGGCGGGGGGGGGGGGGGGTCCGGGGAGCCGTCCGGTCCGCGTGGCGCTGCGCCGCTCCCGCCGCCAGTGTCAGCCCGCCCAGGCCGGCCGCTGGGGACCGGGCGAACTTTCCCCGCCCGGCACAGCGGGCTTTCCCCGACACCTCGTGCGTCGCGGCGGCGGCGGACCGCGCAGAGCGTCGACCCCAGGGTGGGGCGGGGCGGGTCCGGTTCGGTTCGGGCCCCACTGACGCCGGCTAAACGACCACGTCCGCCCGCCGACGCCGCGTCATCGGTGAGTCGCACCAACAGCGCGGTGAGAGCAACGAGCTCACCGGCTGCAGTGAGAGGCGACGCTTCAGCCAGCCGACGCAACATATGTGCACGAAAGATCACGCCACCCTAGATTCTCATCACTGCTTGGTTTATCCAGTGCCTCCCGACTTGTGGAAGGTCGGTTAATTACGTCGCAACAATTAGCCTTCACGATACCGAAAAGCCAGGCGCCAAATCAAGGCCCCTCATTTGGACATTGTGCATTGCAAACCCAGCCCACAACCGCGTCTCACCCGCCCCGGCGGACCTCATTGTCCAGCGGCGACAAAGCGACGCGGCGGCGGCGGCCTCGGCGCCAGCTGACAGGTGGAGCCGGCGGTCGGTGACCGGCAGTCGTCCCTCGGCGTGGCCGCGCTGCTGCGTCAGCAGGTGTCGCGTCGCGCGGCGAGTGTCGCCGCGATCGACCGCCGCCGCCGCCGGCACGCCCACGGGCGGCGTCCGCGCCCACGCGCCATCCCGCCCCCGCGTCAAACCCGGAGTCAGACTACAGAGTCAGAGTCTGGGAGGGGGGGGAGGCGGCGGCACGAGGCCCCGCCGCACCGGCCCCACCGACAGGTAGCTCAGCCGGCGGCACCAGGCAGCAAGATGCCAGATACGGCGCGCCCCAGACAAAGGCGAGCCCACCGCGTCAACCGATACGCGAGATAGGCCGTTCTTGCGCGCGGCCGGCGCCGCCGCCGCGTCAGCCGTCCCTCGCCTCGGCGGCGGCGGCGGCGGCCAGAATCCGGGCGGCGGCGGCCGGCGGCCGGCCCTGCCGGAGCGGCGTCTGGAGGCCGGCCGGCCGGCCGGCATTGATCACGCCGCGTCCGCCCCCGGCCGGACCGGGAGAGAGCGAATGGCCGCCGCGGCTGGCAGGAGGGGGGGGGGGGGGGGAGGGACGGGTCAGCCGGCGCTAACGGCCGGACGGCCGGGCGGCCCACACCCGCCACAAAAGGCGCCGCCGGGCGGCCGAGGGCAGGGGAGGGGGAACGGCGGACGGGGGGGGGGCCCGAGTCACGCGGCCAGCCGAGGCAAGGCGGAGCCGGCGGCGTGCGGACGCTGGCGGCCGTCGCGAACAGTCGCGGCGTGCCCTCCCGCGGCCCGTCGCCCGCTTCACTAAATTTAGCGGCGACCGCGGTGGGAGCGGCGGCGCGACGGCTCCCAGCGCCCGCGCCGCTCCCGCCAGCGTACTACCGGCGCCGCGGCCGCGTGGTCAGCGCAGTCAGCTGACGCCGGCCGCCGCCGCCGCGCCTTTGTTCCGACGGCGCGGGTTTTCGGCGATCGATCCGCCCAGCGGAACGCACGGGCCGAATCGGCCGGCGGGTGATGGGCCCCACCCCCTTCCCATCCCCTGCCCCATCCCCACCGCGCCCTCAACGACGGGCAAACACTGGGACAACAGACGCGGCGCGCCGATCAGCTCGACAGCGGCGGGCACGGCCGCAAACGCCGCGCCACCTTTGTTCGCCGGGGGGCGAACGGACGGACGCGCCACCGCCGTTGACGCCGCCGATCCGATAATCGATGCACAAACAGGACACCGGCACTGACCTTGGTGTCGATGTTGTCCACGCCGCTGCCGACGCGCACGATGATCTTGAGTGCTTTGAACTTCTCCAGGTCGTCCTTCAGCAGACTGATGCCGTGCCACATGAGGGCCCCCACCGCCTCGTTCAGCACCTGGCCGCAGGGGAGCGGGGTGGGTCAGCGTCTGCGGGATACGGTCACGCCCCGTAGCGGCGCTCAATCGAACGCCGCGGTGCCAAGCTGTTGTGCAGAACCTAGCGAACAGGGCGCGGTTGCGGTTACGCTGCGGTTCACGTTATCTTTTGCATTCAGAATCTGGCTCGGTTTACCCGGTTGTTTTGATTAAAAAGAGCGACACCAGGCCAGCACCACATTCAGCGAGCAGGCCGGACGAATTCAGTAACGCCGGTGGAAACAAACACCCAAATGGGTTACCAGACCAATTAGGCAGCTGAGCACCGACGTGTTCAATTTTTTTCCTTCCATCCAAAAATGATATCCACTTAACAAGCGCATAGGTGGCGTGCGTGCGTGCGTGCGTGCGTGCGTGCGTATGTGATTTTTTTTCGCCAGACGCATAGTGCACCAATGATGGCATCTCGCGCAAAGCACAGGAAGATAGAACCTTTGAGTGATTTAGTATGGCGCGGCGCCAAGTGTGCATCGCAGATGCAGCCGTGATAAATAGTGATAACAGTGGTCTACCGCCGTCCACTTACATTGTTGCAGTGCCAATCAGTGTCAATGTCGCAGTGCCTTGCAATGATGCTCCAACTACTGATTTTTCGATCGATTCCATCGACCTATTACTATGCAGTGCAAAAGCGTTACTTAGTGCGACGGCCGTGGATGTTTTCGTCGAGGACCCGATGGAACAGAAAAGCGGATGTAACGCCTTACACCAATACGAGGACGTGGCGTAAACACAGGTCAGCGTGTAATTCGCAGAGAACGCGTAGCCACGCGCCAGCACCGCTGGTCCGTTTCTTACTTGTTTCTCCCCTTTTTGCGCAGCGATCTCCCGGACAGCCAGTGGCCAGTGAAGGCCTCCAACCTCTCAGTTGTCTGCCCACAAAGTTCGACTTCGGCCCCCAAGCCGGCGAGATTATCAGACTGATCCATCGCGGTGACGTCATCGAGTTACACATTCAGCCGTGTCCTTCAGAGCCGTGCAAGTTCCGAAAGTAGCCGTCGTCATGCAGACTGGCCGGCGCCGGCGCCGCTCCTGGCACCGGGGCCGTTTGTGGCGCCACCGGCGGCGACGTGTCGCCACCCGCGCCGACACGACCGCGCCACGTGACGCGTCACGGGTCGTGGCGTCACGCCACGTCACGGCGGACCCGGGCGGGCGGACCAAAAGGCGGAGCGGCGGGGATGACCCGTGACCTCTACAGCGGACGCTCTGAGGTGAGTCAGGCCGGCGGGACGGGACGGAACGGGGGGAGGGGGAGGGAAAGGGGAATCTACGCCGCGACACCGCGGCCGGCCCCGGTTTCCTCTCTACGTGCGCCGGCCGGAGGCTGCGCTGATCGGCGGCGGCACCGCACGCTACACGCCACACCGGCCGGGGCCCAGTCACGCCACACCGGTCGGGATCCAGTCACGTCACACCGGCCGGGGTCCAGTCACGCCACACCGGCCGGGATCCAGTCACACCACACCGGCCGGGGTCCAGCCACGCCACACCGGCCGGGATCCAGTTACGCCACACCGGCCGGGATCCAGTAACGCCACACCGGCCGGGATCCAGTCACGCCACACCGGCCGGGGTCCAGTCACGCCACACCGGCCGGCCGGGAGCGCGTCTCCCGGCCATGAGCCGCCGCCGCCGCCGCCGCCGGGCGGCCAACATGGCCGTCCCGCCAGCTGACACGTGCTCGGCCCGAACTGGCCAGGCACGGGCGCGGGCGCGGGCGAGGGGGAGGGGCAGGGGGAGGGGAGGGGCAGGGGCAGGAACCTCCTCCCGGCGGCGCCAGGCGCGCCGGCCGAGATGCGGCGCCAGCCCAGCGGGCGCCGGGACGGGGTGCGGTGCGTCGGCCCGGGCGGGGCTTGGGGATCGGGCCGGTTGGGGCTTGTGGATCAGGCCCGAGCGGGGCTTGGGGATCGGGCCGGCCGGGGCTTGGGGATCGGGCCGGCCGGGGCTTGGGGATCGGACCCGGGCGGGCCTCCTCCCGTCCCGGCGGACGGCTGAGCAGGAGCGGGCACGCCGCTCAGCCCCGGGTCACGCACACACAGACACACCTGTGGCGACACGCAGCGTCCACCGTGCGCCGTCCCCGGCGTCCTCATTTCACCGCGGTCCCGAGGGGGATCCACGCAGCGTTACCAGCCTCTATTGAGCCCGTCCGGCCGTTTCGAAACTCTCGGATCGGTACACGGCTCGCGGTCGCCGTGCGTGACGAGGCGGCCCGCTGCGGCGCCGTGCCCGGCCCAGAGCCGACACACCTGTCTCTCGGCGGCGCCCGGACAGGTCGCCTGTTGCAGCGTCGCCCTGCCGCGAGCCAGTTCGATTTCCGCGCATCTTCCCCTGGGCGGGCGCCGAGTCGCGGCGGGTGGCACACCGGCATGTCCGGCCGCCGGCGGCGCGCGCCAAAACGGCCGGCACTTCCAGCGTGCCGCGCTAATTCCGACGATTTGTAAGCGCGGACGGCGGCGGCCAGATTTCCATCGGCGCTCGTGGGCTGCGGACCGCTAATATTGGGCTAACGGTGCCGGCCGCTGTCGGCCGACTGCGTACGCCGCCTCAGCCCGTTATCGGCAATGCTGTCATGAGAGGCGGCTGCGTCTGCCCGCAGCCCGGCCCGCATCGGGCGCCTCCGGCCATCATCACCCCGTCATCACCGCACACGCCAGCTCTCGGGCTCCATGACCGACAGCGCCTCGCCGAGACTCGCGCCAGCCGGCGGTGGCGACCAGCGCCGGCGTCAGACTCCCTCCAGCAGCTGAGCCCGGCCCGTGCACCGGCATCGCCGCCGCGTGCGGCTTTCACCGGCCGCCCAAGTTCAACGCTCGCCGACGCGCCGATCCGCTCCGCTCGCCCGACCGGTCCTGGCCTGGCCTGGCCTGGCCTGGCCTGGCCCGGCCCGGCCCGGCCCGCCCGGTCCGACTGGCAATTAATAAACCCGACGTCGCGCCGGCGCACCCGGCCGCGGTCCGTTGACTGCGCACTAAAAAAGCGCGCGCCCCGCCGTGGACGCGGCGCGGCGCGCCAATCCAACTGGTTTAAACAAGGGGTGAAGTTAGTTGCCGGCCGGGGATAAAGTTCCCGCCAACTTGGCGGAAACTTGGCCGCCGAGTTCGGGATTTTCGACATTTTAGATCCGGCAGTGTCGGTCGGCTCTGCACGCAGCAGGACGCCGCGGGACGGATCGGGCGAGGGAAGGGAGCGGCGGGGCGGGCGGGGCGGGCGGATCTGACGCCCGTGCCCCCGGGGCGTCCGCGCCGCGTCCTGCCAACATGGCGGCGCGCATTCCGGGCGCCGGCGGCGCCACGTCCCGGCCGTCAGTCCCTGTCAAGTGGCCTCACCCGGCCCACCCTGTTTATAAAACGGCCGGTGCGGCGGCCGGCCGCGTGCAAAAACGGCTTAAGCGGCGGCGGCGCGGCGCGCGCTAATGGACACGCCGCTGCCGGCTGGCGCGCCGCCGCGCTGTGGCGGCAGCGGCGTCGCGCCACGCCGCGTGTCTCAGGTGGGGAGGGACGCGGTGGCGACGGCAGCGGCGCGCGGAGGCGAAGCGACCTGTCGCGGGGCGGCGGCGGGTGGGCTCGCGCGCGGGAGATGGGCGCGCGATACGGGCGGCGGGGCGCGCCGCGCCGTCCGGCCGCTCTCCAGACCAGGTCCGACGGCCTCCCTACAAGGCCTGGCGCCGGCGGCCGGCCGCAAAAAAGCGAGACATTCCAGAGCGTTCCCGCGCGGCCGGCGGCCTGGCCGGCCCGGTGAAACGCGACACGGGGCGGACAGCCGACCGGACGGCAACAAAGGTGACCGGGCCGCGGCCCCATGTGGCGCGGGCACACCAACTTTTCAGCGCCCGCTTCGCGCCCACCGACGACTTCAGCTTTTTGTAACCGTTGGTAGTATTCTCCTCCAAGCAAGGCTCAATGTTGTAGAAAGCTGTCCGATGGCTGGAAACACCGCGACAGATCGATCCTATTCAACGGGGCAACCAAATAACGCGCCAGCTGCGTACGCCGGGGCAGACAAAAAATAGCGCCACACAAACTAGGGTCTCGATCAAGGTCCCTCGATCGATCGTGGACGGAGCCGCCTCGTCCTTCCAACTCCCTGACCGAGTTACCATCGTCAGCTGACCATATGGCGCTGGTGACGGCTGGGCGCGTATGGCCTGGTCCTTACTTAATTTATTTGGGTTTCACGGACACGCGACGCAGCGGCTGTGTCTTGACCCATGGGCGCGCCGTGCGTGGCGTCGCGCCCGTCCCGCTGCGTGCGGTCTGCGCCGCGCTCTGGCGCGCGCGCGACCGGCATGCCCGCCGCGAGAGCAGTGCGGCGCCGGACCGCTCGGTCGCGTCGTCGCGCCGCCCGACGGCTGGACGGCTCACCGCCCTTCCAAGAAACGGCCGCCGGTAACGGGTCCGGCCCGCCCGCGCTGCTGAGGGCCCACCCAGCTGACAGGAAAACTGACACCGAGTACGCCCGGGGGAGGCTGACCACCGGAGACGCGGGCTCTAGGCTACGAGTCCCGCCGCCGGCTTAGCGCGCGGCTGGCCAGGGTGCGACGGTCTCGCGCCAAGCATTCGACCTCGCACTTCCGGCGTGAACAGCCCAGCACCAAACCCACGGCAGCTAGCACAGCGGTGAACGCCCAACCTGCCAACCCGCCAACACGGCGAACAAGCCCGTGAACATAGCCCACGCTTGCCACACGCCAGCGTCCCGACTAGAGACCTTGACCACCCCTCGCACCTAATCCTGCCACGACACCCTCCCCGTCTCCCGTCCCCCACCGCCTCACCTTCTCGTGGATCTCGGAGGTGGACTGGGCGTCGCAGAAGGCCACCGTGGCCACGTCCTTGAGGATGGGCATCTCGACGGAGCAGTCGCGCCCGTCGAGCAGCGCCACCAGTGGTCGCGGCATCGGGCCGTTGCTAATGGGGCCTCGCGCGTCGACGCGCGGCCGCTTGTTCACCGGGGCTCCGGCCGCCAGCATCGCCGCCGTCCAGCTGCCGGCACGCGCGCGCCACCGTCACTGGCGCGCCCCACCTCGACCACGTCGCGCGCGCGCTGGCGCGCTGGCGCGCCGCGCCGCCGCCGCCGGGGGGAGGGGAGGGGGAGCGCCCGCGGCGGCCAGGAGAACGGGGAAGGGTGGGTGGGGGGGGGGGGGGGCATAAATGGCATAGTTGGGTGGTTATCGGCTGGTGCCGGCTGGTTATCTGCCATCGGACTCAGTGGCCCGATCGCTGTGTGGACTTACGAGTAGGAGCAGGTAGTAGTCGAGGGGAGGAGAGGGAACAGGGCCAGAGGACGAGGACACTTGATGCTCAGCCGAGATTGTTAGTCGATCCGACGAGGGACAGGTGTCCGACGAGGGAGCGCAGCTAGCACGTCAGGCCGCTCGGTGAACTCAGCTGTTCAATCCCAGAAGCGAAAAATGACGCCGCGAGTGTAGGTGTAAAATCGATAACGACAAAACACATGTGCGTTGGCGTATCTGATTTAAGAACAATGGAACGATCGGAACAAAAAAGGATGTCTGCTCAAAACAACATCGCCCAAAAGTCAGCTGTACTTTGAATTACGCGGTTCTGGATTCCCTCGTTGCCGAAGAAACCCTGAACTTCGCTCGAGAATGGTACCCGTGATAGGCCCCTCGCCATTCAAACTTAGAGGGACTCGCTCCACGTACCCAACACATGTGCCATTTACGCCTACCACCTCCGGGAATCACTCAGCCCAAGAACAGTGCCGCGCAGCGTATTTTTCCACCAAGCCAGACACCAGCGGGTCCGAACTGATCGCCCATGAGCCTGTTGCGACAGAAAATGGCCACGCCGCCGTCACCGGCGCCTGGCAGCCACAGCTCGGCCGCCTCGGCCTTCCGGGGCCGGTCCAGCCCGCGCTGCCGCGATCCAGGCTACCCCTGGCACGGCAGCGACCCACATCGCCGCAGCCGCCGCACGGACGGGCAGTCAACGGGACCGACCCCGCAGAGCTGGAGGTCGCCGCCGCTGCCGGCTCTGGTCCGCAGGTGGGGATGTTTTGCAGGGGCGGGCCGCAGCCCAATGTGCAGTCATTCGGGGTGAGCGGTCGGTGAACGGCGCACAGGAAGATGATTCCAGTGCGATTTGGCCACAGTCGTTGTCCAAACGCTCTGTCCTTGCCCTATCGTGATTCCATAGACAGGCTGACGCTGGCTATGCTCGGCGCGGTCAGCTGATGGCGTCAGTTGGCGGCGCGCGGGCGGGAGGGCCGGGACGACGACGGCGGGCGGCAGCAGCGGCGGCAGCAGAGGCGGCGGCGGCGGCGGCGAAGGGCGGCGCCACACAGCAGACACTGCACGCTCTCGAGAGAAAGCCGGGCGGCGGCGCATCAGAGGGGTCAGCTGAGGACGGCCCGATGGCGGCCGCCGGCCAGTCGGCCATGTGGCTGCCTCCCAGAGGCGTCCGGCCCACGCCGTACAGACCGATAGCGAGCTGGACCCCGGGGCCAGGGCGGCGGGTGGACAAAGTTACGTCAGTGGCACGGACAGGGTGGTCGCTTTCGCAAGGGTTTCACTTACTTGGTAGCATCCGTGAATACTTGAGACAAAGAAAAGATACACAGAGCAGCCAGTCCCGATTCCCAGGTTTTGAAGCAATTCCTCCAATTGTTTGCTACTCCCTGGCATCAGTTTGCCACAATAGCGCTGCCCGTAACAGAACGAGAGCCACCGAGCTTAACTTTTCACAGCCTCGACCGCGCCGGCCGCGCCTTCCCTCATCCCGCGGGGTGACGCGACCCACATTCGCGCCACCGTCGAAGACAGCCACCTGTCCACGGGGGACCCGACCCGTCTCGGCCGCCGGGCCCGGCCGCCGGGCCCGGCGAGAGCCGCGCCGCGCCAGGAAGGAGAGCCGGTGACGACCCCGGCTTCGCGCGATCAATAGACGATGGACAGGGCAGAGCAGCGGCGGCGGCACATGGCTCGCCGCCGCCCGGCGAAAGTCGCCGCCGACGACAGCCGACGCGCACGCACGGGCGCGCCGACTTTCACGACGCCCTCTGCGGGCGGCGTCCTGCAGAAAAACGACGCGAGAGCGCCGGAGAGCCGCGAGAATTTCACCCCGGCGATGGGCCGTGGTGCGCGGCAGTGCGGGGGTGAATGTGACGAGACGCCCCGAGTGTGACGAGGTCTGTGGCGCCCACGAGGGGAGGGGGGGGCGGAGCGGGCGGTGGCTGGGCAGGTCAGGACAGGCCGGCCGCGCGGCTGGCGACCCTGCGGCGCCGGTCTGGCTTCCGGCCGTGAGTCCGGCGTCCAGCGCCGGGTCGCGTCTCAACCGGCATTGATCGTCTCGACCACGCGCAACCCTCCCCCCCCCCCCCCCCCCGCCTGTCCGGCAGCCGTCGCCGGCGCGGGTTCGGCCGGCGGTGCCGCACGCGAGGTCAGAGGTCAGCGCCGGCGGAGAGCGCGCCTCCACAATGGCCGCCATTGTCTCCGGCGGTTGCCTGTCGCCTGCTCCCGTCTGGGGGGGGGGGGGGGGGGAGAGGGGGCGGCACGCAGTGGCGTCCCGACCGGACGAGCCAGCTGACTCAGTGGGCCCGGACGGCCGGCCGCCGGGTGCGGCCCGCCGCCGCCACCCCGCGTGGACCGCGCCCGGTACGGGCCGGCCGGCCCCGCCGGGCGCCTTCCCCGCTTTGGGGAACCTGTGGTGGAGGGGTAGGGGGGAAGCGAAAGGTCTAACCGTGAAGATGGCGGCGATAAGGCGACTGGTTGGCGACGGTAATGACAATGGGACATGCCCGCAAGGCGACAACCAGATTTGAAATGTGCGTAGGGTCGGATGGTCTTGTTAAGTGCCGCAGGGATTAAATGCTCGACTGTGTGGCATGGCCACCTCAATTTGTAACGCGCGCAAAGCCATAACAGGTAACACGGAACAACGTCAAAGCACCCGTAAAATAAGGCGATGGAATAACCAGCATATTCAATGCCCCATGACGTTTGTCGCACGACCATTATTAAAGAAATGCATTTGTCAGTTCTCGATCCCTTACCTAGAATGAAGAGCCTCTGAATTTCGTCGCACTCACTCGCTCTGCAGCAGCCTTGCGAGACCGTTCGTAACCAGCAACCCGGACTCGACCCACTCGCCTTCAGCACTGAGTTTGAAAGTCACCGAATGATCTTCGGCGCGCAGAGCGCACCCTCACCGCCTCAACGACCAACCGGAATAGTCCCCGGTCTTGTGGGATGGATCGTAGGTCCGATTCTGCCGATCAAGCCTTCCCTTGTCACTAGAGTCCAAAGCCTCATCAGTATCCACTAGTAAACAGCCTTACCGACTGAGCGACATAGGCCCTTCTTACCACGCCGTGACCAACACAAGTAAAACAAGAGGAAACAGACTGGCAGGCGTGCCTTCCCAAATCCAGTGAAGGTCATAGAGCTCATTTTCCCATTAGCTTACACATCCTTAAGGCCCAATCGTCACAAGTAATAAATTATGCCCTTCTTACGCCGGAGTTACGAGGGCGAACGAGGAGGCGAGTTTCTGAGCCGAAAAGCTCTTTGAGAGTGTTGTTGGCGTGTGATATTTAGTCATTAAACAGCCGACAATGATAAATGACGATTACAGCATAGGTGCAGGCGAGCTTTTGAGCCGCAGTGTGCCTGCGCTTGTCCCATTTTTGTTGTCGCAGTTAAATGATTACGTGACGCCGTTTTCCACAGCGATGAAATGCAAGTGGTTGGCGGTGCTCTCGGTAGCAGCTCTCGGAGCTGATGCATTTTCCGCTAGTCGCGGCAAGTAAAAATGGCTGCTGACAGCGCGTGGCAGCTCATAACGGAGCAGTTCTTGGGTAGTTCGGTCTGAGAGGCGCAGCACTTCAGCGTATGAACCCGACTCGCAGCCATTCAGATCATACAGCTAGGAAGTTCGCTTCCTGGCGATTAGAACAACGCCAGCACGATTCGGGCTGCCAGCGATCGCTCTTCCGGGAAGAGAGGCCCGACTCAGTGTAACCGTATTGTGGGGAATTTTGGAATCCGTGGCACATAACTTTTTCTGTAAATCGATACCAGTGCATCCGCCTGTCGTTGGGTCCACCCGACTCTTTGTTCTTTCCATTGCAGCATGCACTATTTCATTTCGATGAAGGCAATGAGGTCGGCTAACATAAAACATTGCTGCGACCTGATGCATGGCAAGGCGAAACGGCCCAACGCAAACAAAGTTGTGTTGTGACTTGCGTGGCAACGCAATGTCCAGCCGCGTGTCAATCATTACCATTGTATCCGCAATGTTGCGCAGTCTGCGTCAGGCTATAATTTTACAAAGTATAGAATAAATGCATGCGTGCGATTAATGACAGGATGCTGAGGCCGAGGTGCGCAAATGTGCATTCCATCGCTGCCTCGGGTCTAGTTTTCAACACCTCTAGGCCGGACGTAGCCCGAGGCAACGGCACAAAGCAAGGGATCAACCCGCATTTCCAATCTAGGGTCAACCGATTTTTCAGGGTTTCTAGGGATCGATTTCTCATATTTGAGTAATATTGTTTGAATTTGGCTCCTCTAGCTTTGGCTGGCTAGAACTCTCTAGACGCTTCTCAGCTTGGCGATATTCTTGGCCAGATACTGCGGGACATTTGAGTCTTCCCACCGGAACTCGTTCCGCAATCTCTGGAATGCTGATCCAGTCTTTTCGGTTGCTCGTTAAATTCAACCGTTGCACTTCGGGTGCCGAACGAAGTGACCACAATTTTACCTTTTATTAATGCTGTGGATGTACTGCCACTGATTGATAGGTACGTTAAGGTTTTTAACCTAAGGTACCTAAGGACAGCTTTACACAAACAGAGATATACCCAGCTCGAAAAACTTGACCAGTTTCCTTTATGCATTATATCATGATGGTGGTTGAGTCAATGCATTAAGAGTTAGGAAAGTGGGTTTAGCGGTTCCTAGCCTGTTTCTATGTCTATGGAGGGTGCGGCCAGTCCTCAGATTATCCGCTCCGCCCCCTCCCCCCCCCCCCCTCCAATCTTTGCTGCCGGCCTTTTCCCGTGTTTAAGAGGTGTCCCCTAAACTGGTTGGCGCATCGCAATCAAATTTCTGTAAACCTAATCCCGACCTTTTAAACATTGCCTATAATTTCAGGGTCCCATCGCTTCAACTCATCGGCTTTTGACCTCGCTCTCAAAGCTTCGTGCGTAGTGTGGAAAATTGCCACTCCGCAGAGCGTTCTTAGTTCTGTGTACGCGAAAGCTTCTCGCCTAGTGGTTGTAAAGGTGTGGAGGTCTTACGTCGTGAACTCCATCAAAGCTCGTGATTTTTCAGAACCTGATTAAGAGACATTATTGGAGAGTATGTGGTCATTCGAGGTCCGGTCATCTTCATGCATAACCCGATGGGCAGGAAACGGGCACAACTGCGGATTCTGCACTTGTTCATATCATTACTCCTAGCCCAAGCTATGGCTTTTTTTTAAGCTTTTAAGCTATTTGTTGCTCGCCCGTACCGGAAAAGATATCTTGAAGGCAGGCTCATCGTTATTTTCCTTGCACCGCACCCAGCTCTAAACCTTGTTTTCAATTTCCGGACTTTGGGGTTAGTTTTGCAAAAATTTTGAAGTAGAAATCTGTACCAGAAAGAAGAAAGTAGCTTTTCTTACCATGTATCCAGCCTTGTCTTATCCTTGAGGAATATCATAGCTATCTGTGCATCTGTGAGTTCGTAAGACCATACCCCCCCCCCCCCCTAAAAAACACTGTCGCGCTATGACACATGTATGGACTGTGTTGTGCGGTCGCCAAGTCCGATCTGGGCGGAAATGAGCTGACGTGAGTTGGACTGAGTCGATGCTATTTGAGGTCAAGGTCACCTCGGGAAAAGTCTTCAAAATCCCGCACGCGCCTTACATGAAAATGGTATCTGCTAGGCCATCCAAGGTCAGGATCACGTGAGGTCGTAGAACGACATGTGGCGTCCTCGAATTACACGCTGGGAATAACCGGTTGCATCATTTATGCCGTGTCAGCTCAATTCCTCGGACATGTGTAAAGCCACGTGGGGGAAGGAATTTCGCTTTGTCCCGGTTGAGCTGATTTGACATGTGGTTGTAAGCGACGCTGCGAATCTCCTCGTTAAAAACCATAGACTCTAGGTGCTTGCGACCGTAAATAGTGTACTATCTGTAAACTATGATCTGTAAACTAGCGATGAAAATGCATTGATTAACATGATGGATCGATAAGCTTCAAATGACACCGCTGAGTCTGCCATCATGTCAGTAAATGATACTGCTGAATCTGTCGTCATGACGGTGAATAACGCCACTGAGTCGGTCATCATGCCGGTAAATCTCGCCTTACTGCATAGCGGAGATAACTCATCCTACACTGGCGGCAGGAAGGGGGGGGGATGTCAGGGAATTTTTGATTGGTTTCTTTTCCATGCCTTACCATGAACCCTATCCTAAATTTACGATACGCTTGGGCTCAAAACGCTTGGGCCCGTTCCCGATCCCATTTTCGTAGTTCCGTGTTCATTATGAAATCCAACTCCAACAAAGATCTTTTTGGAATGTGAGCTCTTTGAACATCTCATTGACCCGGTGCAGTGACGCCCCGCGGCGGCAGCTGCACAGGGCGCCCTGCCCTGGCCTTCACCAGCGGCGCCCGGCGGCGGCGGGTCCTGCGGATGCCCCGACGCCGCGTGCGTCACTCTCGGCGGTGGGTGCCACCGGACGAGCCGGCCCACAAAAAGCGGCCCTCTGCCCGCGTCCTGAGTCGCCGTGACTGCCCGGGCGGCGACGCGCCGCGCCGGCGAAAGTTGCCCGGGTGACGCCGGGGCCGGTGCCGACAGGCCGGCCACGCCCGGGGCCGCCTCTCGCCGCGTTCCCGGGAGGGCTGGTGCGTTTTGTTGACGGCAATTGACGTGAGAGATGGTGATATTAGAGGATGTAGTAGTTAAACAAGTGTGCACAAAAACCTGGCGGTTGTTTTGGTCGGCGTCACTGATGAAGACAGGGATTTCTTAATGGGAGGGCAAGACCTTTTTCTACAGAAATGGAGATGCAAGTACATTTCATGTGATGAGCATAAATTACATCTTAAACTCCAGTCAACAGACGGAGAAATATCTCACAACTACATAAATGGCGCCCAACCGTATGTCGGCGTTCCATAAAGGAGCGCTGTGAGCTCAGTGAGACCGAACCCCACTGTTCTTTTTTCTTTCCTTCTGTCCAGACACATCTCTGGTAAGCAACGAAGACAAATGCGGCTGTAACGGGCCCTCCTCCCCTTGGCTGCTCACGGGATTGGCGCATTATTGTGGAGCTCCTGTGGGCCGTGATAAGGTGCTGAGAGGGTTCGTCGAATTGTCGACTGCAGTTACAATTGCGTAACGGGTGCCGGCGCTCATCAAAATGGCCTAGATCGAGTGTCTTGATCGGTGATCCTACACATCACGGCGACAAAATAAATGGAGTATGGTGATGGCAATGGCAAACTCAATTAATTTTGTGCACGAGCTCACGATTTGCACACAAGTCGTGTCTAGGAGGCGAAAAACTGATCAAGTCGAACATCTTAGGAGGATTGGGCTGGCTTACGTCCAAGCAGTTATCTGCATCATCATCCTGCATTTGCCCACATTGTGGGCAGGTGGGGTGTACCGTCGTCTTTGGTCTCTTTTTCCAACCAGAGCTCCGATTTTCGTTCTAGGTACCCACTAGAGCGTGACCGCTTGCACACGTTACACATTCAACTCGAGTTCGGTAGACGATGTTTTGCATGCCGTGTCCCTGCCTGTACAACAAGTTACCCACAGATATGTTCGGAATGGGGCTCGGCTCGTTCAAAAGATTGCTTTGCTTGTGGCCTAGTGTGCGATCATGATTGATGCTCTGCGCTTTTTGTGAGCTATTTTTGCATCATTGATGGCGCGTATTGTTGTGTTTCGATGTCGCTGTTTGAGCGCGGTCTGTTGTTTGTAACACAGTGGCAGCTTGTTCCGTGTGCATACCTGCGAGAGTGGTTACATGTCGATAATCCTGCTCAGCACTTGCGCCCACTCTTTGCATGACGCTGACGCTGCGCCAAGAGTAATCACATTCCGTGGAGATGGTCCACGGCGATACAATACGTGAATCAATACGCATGCGTGAGCCAACGCGGATCATTCACAAAACGCAATACCCTGCAGGCAATGGTTATAAGGAACAGCTTGATGCGCTCCCGCAGCATTCCCTGGGGGATGCGACACCGCCCTATCCTCGGATCACGCCCTTCCCCAGAGCGTCACGTTCGCCGCTGTTCCGCCGCAGTGCCGCCGTGACCGCGGCTCGTCGGCCGACCGCTGAGAGGGCCGTGCGCCCGGCGCTGGGTCAATAAACAGCCGGCACGAGCGCTGGTGAACTGTTGCACCACGCGCGACGGGCGGGTACGGCCGCGGCCGCCAGCTGACGCCGCGTGGTCGGGCCGGCCCCGAACTCAGTCCCGGTCCCAGCCTGTTCTCGTACCGGGTTCTTCGGCGCGGGAGCTGGGCGGCGAAAACTTGGAAGCCTGAGAACTTTCAAAGAGCAAAGGGAAGGCTGCTGTCTGTCGTGTAGTGCTTTAAGGCAAGACAAGGGTAGCCGATGACGCCACTCAGTCAACTCAGTCTTAGCCTTTCGCGTTTTACTCGGCAGCGTGTAAAGTTGGGGAGCTGTAAAGGATGTCGACTTGACCACTTTTTTGTAACCAAATATTTAATACAGTCCCGAGTAGCGCAGGTAGCCGTTATGAATCAGCGTGCTGGTGCTAAGGAGCAGCACGGCTGCGTTGCTAGCTGGACATCTGCACCACCGCGCGGGTCAAA
Source organism: Pollicipes pollicipes (assembly GCF_011947565.3). Classification (NCBI taxonomy): domain Eukaryota; kingdom Metazoa; phylum Arthropoda; class Thecostraca; order Pollicipedomorpha; family Pollicipedidae; genus Pollicipes; species Pollicipes pollicipes. Next base: position 6,249,833 of record NW_023597034.1, on the reverse strand, counting down.
CACCGACCACCGAGCCGATGACTCTCACAACTGTTCCTCTTCGGTTACCCGACTTTTATAAGAACGACCACGAGATAAGAGGGCGGCACCATGCCCCCCCCCCCGCCCGATTCGGTCACCATGGTTTGAAAGAGCAATGTGTGTTTGATGATGAAATACTTTCTGTTGCGACTAACTCAAGGACGAAGCTATGCATATTTTACCGTGAGCATTTGTAGCAGTAGCCTTTTCTGAAGAAGCCGGCGCTTAGGCATTCAGCTGCGCCGAATATTTGAGCCCTGCCTTGGCATTTCATCGCATATTAATATCGAGCTGGGCTACGGCAACACGTGAACCTTCCTGTATTTCTGCCGGATACACCGGACCAGCGACGGATATCGAACACCCCGCCAGCTGCGCAGCATTACACAAACCGAAAATCACTAGGAGATCTGCTGTATTTGGTGCAGGTTTTAATTGTGAACGCACGCTGTGCTCGCTGGTGACATGTAATGCTTGAATTGCCCCTGCGACTGTGGATAAAGAATGTCCAGACAACTCGGCGAAGCGAGCCTGTGGCAAGGAGCATCTGAACATTAAGTGGCGTGGGGTCCAAATTCTGCCGATTCAAATGAGAAAGGTCGCTGACAATTGTAATTCAGAACAAGCCAAAGCGCAATACACAGATTTTCAAGACCGGTCAGCCAGACCCCTGTGTCGGTACACGTATTCTCGGCCGGCGTTAGAAGGTGAAGTTTGTTAGATGAAAAGCCATCCTCATTGTGATATTTATTTTGGATGTCATACCAGAGCGGAAAATGCGTACACGAGGGTAAAACATCAATCCGGTTATGTACAGTCATCATATGCCACAAACAACCTCGTATTAAACCTGCCGCGTTATGGTTAAAACAGAATTGCAGCTCAAATTACAGTCGATTGTAACTGAAGCGGATTGCGACTCCGTTTAGAGCATATAGTAGCTATATGCTCTAAACGTAATAATAACTATATGCTCTATATCCTCAACTGTTGGGGATTGGGCTGCATCACTTGAGAGAAATGATTCTCTGGTTCACGTATGCAAAATATGTATTAATGACTAATCCACGTTGCCATTTGAAGTCTCTACCATGAAGGGAATAGAGGTATGAGATAACAGAAACAAAGCATGGGCATGTGTAACGGGCCATTGAGAATGGTCTCATTGCATATTTATTTGCATGATTGCAAAAAATACAATGCACTGTGCATAAATATTTGCAGCACCGTTGTGTCCTTATTTCGTAAGTTGTTAGTGACACGTAAGCCAAACACACTCCGCCGGCTGCCGTATCTAACACGGCATTCTCCTGGTTATTTTACGAGGAGCACGGCTATTGTTACTATCTCATCCCGTTATTTCGCATAAAAGTAACATTAAATTGTAGCGCATTCCTGTCGTAAATGCTTTGCATCACTGCTATGCACTAACATCACACAGCACTATTTCAGCACTACTATGTGCCATCTAGCAATTATAGCAGACACTCATCTGCAGCTGCCAACAGCCGGACTAGAACATTTCCTTAAAAGAGTGCACCTGGCACCGGCGTTACATGACTGTAAAAATGTCGAAAAATATAACCACGCATTCATTCAGTCTAAAGCTCATCTTTTTTAAGATTTAATCAGAACCTTTTCAATGGATGGATTACTGGGATCAGGGCTCAGGCTGAGCAGTGCTTATTGCGTAAGCCGACACCCTTCCATCTGATCGCGCAATTCCATGTCAACGGCAGAATTCGGTGGCGAAATCTTAACGTACCGCAATGCCCGGCACGGTCCGTCCTGCCCTCTGACGTCATCTGACCTTTATCGCGCCCGCTGCCACCGCCCGCAGGCCATACCTGTCAATGGCAAGTAGCGAGCGCGTGAAGCGACTCGAACTCACACTGCCACGGGTGGGTGAATCGGAAGGCAGGCGGTCTGACCAACTGAGCCATCGCGACGGACAATTTATCGTCGCGTGTTTTTTATGTCCAGTAGGTAATAATATGGGAAGTGGTAAGTCCAGCTGGCGTGCGCTGTCAAGCAGTCTATAGAAGTGTCGCACATGGCCTCACCGGTCTCCCGAGCCTTTCTCCAGGGCAGCGACCCCAGCGGCTCCCCGGGCCGCGGCACCAGCAACCCCAGCGGCTCCCCGGCCGCCACACCAGCGACCCCAGCGGCTCCCCGGCCGCCGCACCAGCGACCCCAGCGGCTCCTCGGCCGCCACACCAGCGACACCAGCGGCTCCCCGGCCGCCGCACCAGCGACCCCAGCGGCTCCTCGGCCGCCGCACCAGCGACCCCAGCGGCTCCCCGGCCGCCACACCAGCGACCCCAGCGGCTCCTCGGCCGCCGCACCAGCGACCCCAGCGGCTCCTCGGCCGCCACACCAGCGACACCAGCGGCTCCCCGGCCGCCGCACCAGCGACCCCAGCGGCTCCTCGGCCGCCGAGCCAGCAAACCCAGCGGCTCCCCGGCCGCCGCACCTTGCCGCGTCACAGACGCCTCGGAACGGGTGCGATCATCGGAACTCGCGGCGCCAGGGTCGAGTGCTCCCAGCTGGACTTCACAGGCGAGCCCCCTGACCCGGTCCCCACTCTGAACAGGTGCTGGGTCCTGTGCAGTTCTCAGGCGCGCGGACCGGCAGCGCCTCTGTACGCTTGCGGGCTGCGGAGACAGCGGGGCGTGAGGTGACGTCACGAATGACGTTATGAATGAATCTTAATATAAGTGACGTAATGAATGACGCACCCGGGGATCGGTTGTTCCCAACTTTCCAGCTGGGACTTTGGGCGCTCCAATATTACAAACTGCGTGGCAGATAGCAGCGACAACTTTGGCTCTAGGATAGGGCAGATGTCGATTGCGTGCCCCCAGGCGTTGGCTCAGGATGTCATGTTCATAATAGCACCGATGGCGTGGGGTCACAGTGGCGAACCCGTATCATATTGACTTGGCTAGGGCAGTTGCGCGGGCGGTTTCATTTATTGCGTAGAGTGTTATCCTTGAAGTCTTTGTTGGAAGGTTTAAGTATAAAAAACAAGACCGAAAATTCCAGTGGCTCTATGGGGGAACCGGATGATAACCGATGGTTACGACAGGAACTGAACGCCATTCTGTGCCGTTCCATCGTAAAGATTGATGGCATACGACGAGGATGAGGTGACCTTTTTTATCCCCTCTCTGAATGCTTAACCTGCCCGGGGTTTTGCTATCGAAAATCATCAATTACTGAATGTAATCAGGCGGTGACATTTTGATAACCCCTAAATTTGTTGGCAATTAGTACTTAATTCACTGCGTGCTTATGTCGATGTGCTACTATTAAAACGTCCAATTTCCGTGCTATGGCGCACATTATAGCACCGGTATAGTTTCCATACTAAAGACATTCGTGACGCAGCAGGACACAAGCGGCACAACGTTGACGCATCACCGGTGCACAGATTTGGAGGGCAAGCATGACTTTCATTTGCCACGACAGTCGCGTTTAACTGATTCCACTTGTTTCTAGCTACCGATATGAATGCTTTTTAAGAGGGGAAATTCAACAACGGCTTTGTCCGTGAATAAGCCATAGCTGATAGCTGCGCATAATATAACAAGATACACACACACACACACACACACACATATATATATATATATATATATATATATATATATATATATATATATATCTTGATTAGTATGACAAGAGTTCACGTTATTATTTTCGTCACGAATTGCAATAAATGCGATTGCATCTTCGTGATCTGCCGTCCAAAATCAACAACAAAAATCGAAGGCATTCTGTATCTCTGGTATGATGTCCATGATGCCGTTACCATTGCTCCTTGAACGGTTGCGTGGCTGAATGGCTGGCAGGCTAGCGGAGGGTAAAATGACTCAGGTAGCCCACAAAAGCGCTCCCGCGTCCGACTTCCGGGTTCACTGCAAGCACGCGAGATGCTGACGTGGTGATACATGCAGCAGTGAAGTGGAACCGACCGAGCATCATGCTGCCTGGTGGCGGAGATATGCTTGACGTGGTGATACATGCAGCAGTGAAGTGGAACCGACCGTGGTACCATGTTGCCTGGCGGCGGAGATATGCCTGACGTAGTGATACATGCAGCAGTGAAGTGGAACCGACCGAGCATCATGCTGCCTGGCGGCGGAGATATGCCTGACGTGGTGATACATGCAGCAGTGAAGTGGAACCGACCGAGCACCATGCTGCCTGGCGGGGAGATATGCCTGACGTGGCGATACATGCAGCAGTGAAGTGGAACCGACCGAGCACCATGCTGCCTGGCGGCGGAGATATGCCTGACGTGGTGATACATGCAGCAGTGAAGTGGAACCGACCGGCACCATGTTGCCTGGCGGCGGAGATATGCCGACGTGGTGATACATGCAGCAGTGAAGTGGAACCGACCGGGCACCATGCTGCCTGGCGGCGGAGATATGCCTGACGTGGTGATACATGCAGCAGTGAAGTGGAACCGACCGAGCACCATGTTGCCTGGCGGCGGAGATATGCCTGACGTGGTGATACATGCAACAGTGAAGTGGAACAGACCGAACACCATGTTGCCTGGCGGCGGAAATATGCATCGTCCCTGGCAGGCGTCGGAGTTCGGGACTATTTCTCTTCTCGCCCCAGTGGGGCTAATGTTGCGTAGCGCAGATATCCAGGAAAAAATGACGCGAATTCAAGACGCAGCATCACACCGAATCCCCTGTCACATAAGATAAGCGCACTTGTGAAGCTGAGACTCTCATTTGGGGGTGCAGAATGGATGGGAAGAAGACTTGACAGCGCCACCACCGGTGCTGCGCATTGATTTCGCTTTTAGGACGCGGTCTAAGCTGTCTCTGGGTGAGACCACTTTGAATTGTGAGTGGACAACGGTGACATTATGTTATTGTTCTGTTTCTTGCCTGGTCAAAAATGCCTTGGGCCTCCTGCAATCAATGACGCGTTGTGCATATTAAAGGTACGAATGAACGCTCTTTCGGGCGGGTGAGCGTTGTGAGTGATGCCATGTTGCAACATCGCCATAAAACACAATATGTGTTCCTCAAACAAGCAGCCCAATTGCAGCGGCACCTGATGGTCACGTGGTGCATGATCACCAATTTCCGAACTGTCGTGTTCGGGCGTCTGCGTCACAGTGCTGTGTATTTCACAATGTCCACAAGACGTTCGATTGCAGGCATTTCGCGCCCGCCTTTAGTAGTGCTGGCTGCGTGTGTTGGTGCATATCGTCGCCGTACGCCAGCGAGTCGTGCACTGATGGGCCTACTCTTAGTGACCTGCCACTGCTGAGGCCAAGTGAACGCCACGGCCAATTCGGCTCACTGTGATGCGCGTAACTGGATTTATGTGAGGTGGCAGAGTTCCATTTTTTTCGAGCTGTTTTTTTATTGGTGGGAAGGGATATGGAAAGCGCCACTGTCTGCCGCAGACATTGTCTGCATGGGTTGGTATAGTGTTACGTCTTCATCAACCAACGGCTGACTGCGAGGTCCAATCGTCCAACCACGTTGGATGTTAAAACATTCCCACAAAGAACAGAACCCCATAGGGGCGGGCACCTGACGTTAAATGCTCAACATGTGATGGTGTCATAAAACGCTAGCATTGTTAATGATTATGCACCTGCACATCCTTTATAGTGTAAATAGTTGTGGATATCTTCCAAGTAATTGATAGTCAAAATGAAATGAACAGAACTTCTATGTTCATTTTTTCTCATAGCACGATGCGGGCCCTGTCCATTGCGACAAACTTCAACACTTTTGACCCTCATGTTCACAGCTACGGTAACAGAGTCATACTTTCTTATTCAGTTGGGGAGGGGGGGGGGGGCAGTCCAAATCCCTAAAGTGGGCTCCAGCCCCAAAATGGAGAAAAAGTTGGCCAAATCAGGGATAAATTCCATTTGTTGGCTATTTTGTGGGAAGATTTCGTCACCTTTCGCCGTTCAGCCCCCAACTCATTTTACAAAACTACGCCCCCACACAGTTACCCCAATCGCACCGACTTCCGCCGCCGTGAGATGAAACGCATGCTTTTTACATGATTTTGAAAGACCGGCTGGGTTCGGCACCCTAGGTACTTACGAACGCAGTGTTTGTTTGCGTGCGTCCTTTGTGATAGTTTTACTCTGCATGAATCGTCCTGTTTTTGTTGTTGCTGGTCGAGATGAGTACAAAACGAGCCAAATATCTGGATATGCTTTAAATGCCTACAAACATGCCTACAGGCGCGCAGTCATAGCCTTGACAAGAAGAGGGCACAGGGTTGACAAAAGGCCCCATGATAGTTTAAGACCCCCTTCAAACAAAACAAAAGTTGCCGGATATATATATATATATATATATATATATATATATACATACATCTATATATATATATATATATATATATATATATATATATATATATATATATATATATATATATATATATATATATATATATATAGCACATTTACTGATGAGGGCATGTTCTCCTTCCATCACTTTCATTTTACGCTTTGTCATTCATACTACCGCGACATGAATTCTGCCTAAAGTTTACTCAACAAACTGAAGAAATCATGCGTCAAACTACTGCATGAAATAAAGCAACGACCCTCCTTATTTCACAAAGATTCAATGGACTCTTGCTAAATCGATAGAATTTATCAGCTTTGCCAGAATCTTTATCTGGGCTGTGCAGAGATATTAAGGACCACGCGAGTGTAGATAGAAATTGGCTACTAATTTGTATTACCATGGCTAAGTCTGGACATGTTCAACGTTTAGTCAAAATTGGATAGTGATATAAATTATGTAATATAGTTTTGAGCATGTGCGTTCGCAACTTGGTAACAAAAACCTCGACGCCAGGCGTGGCAGTCCCTGTGGGCCGCGCAGCGGCGGCCTCGCGACTAACGCTAAGCCGTGGCCCACGGGTGGACAAAAATGATGACGCATCTGAAAAAGTGCATTTGAACACTAAAGCACGTCAAATTGTACATTTAGAAGGTGGTTCAGGGGTATATTTTACCTGTACGACTTTAAATTGATGATAAAACGGATTGGCCTTTTCGCGAAGTAGCGCTGGAATCTGGTGGTGGAACCGGGAGAGTAAAGGTGGAACCTTTATTTTTCGTGTTGCTGTGATTGTAAATTCGTCCCGAGAACAACCTCAAATCTGCAGAAAAGATGCACCTAGTCTCATCTTTGAATGGGGCGAATTGATTTTGAAATACATTCAGAACAATTATTTTGCGAGTCGTTTTCGCGCGCACGCCTGGCGCCAGGTGTTCTTGCAGTGTCCAACGCGGTTCGGTTTTACGGAAACTGGAACCCAAACCACCGTTGTCCTTGCTCCTTTCATTGCAGGGTGCAGGCTCAAACCTTTTGACGTAATTTGCTTCACTAGTCGACTCTGCAAAATAACAGAAGTTCTCAGACATACATGGAATGACCCTGTTCGTTTTGAAATCCACCTCGGCCCACTCAGTTCGGCACTTGTGAGACCATTATTTCTTTCCGAGAGAGATCCCCTTGAGAAGAACTCTAGGGAGCACCTTGTTGTCGGTCAAGGGCTGGTTGGCCATTCCGTCCTACCGCGTGGCGTCTTCCAGCAGCCTTTCTGCCGACACGGGGCGGGATCCCCTAATCGACCCGGAGGGCCTTAGAGTGATGCGTCACCCTGGCGCAGAAAGCCTTCTGAGTCACGCAGTTAACCCTAGATAGAGGCAGGAACCCTCATTGATGCAACAACACCTCTGATCGTCGTAGTTAGTCCAATAATTGGCACATAGACTCACGTTTGGCTTAAAGGGCCCATGCTGGAATTAGGCTGGAAGGCCCGCCGTTTGGTACTGGGGGCCTTAACTGACACAGGAATTTTCCATTGCCTCAGTCTGAACAACCGTCATAGGCTCTCATCTTTCCTTTCATTGTCAGAGGGCCCCGACCAACGCAAGAAGCGCTTTGTCATTTGGGGTCCCGTTCTCGTCTCTGTTGAGCAAATCTTTCCCCGACCAACTAGGACCACATAACCCCCGTTATGCACTGTTGGCCCCTGACCGACACAAGGCCCCAACCACTCTTTCATGAATCCAGACCAATGCAAATCGTAGTCCTCGACCTTGCTTAAGAAATGGGCCCCAGGGTTCAGACTGACAGGGAGCCAACTGTTCGATGCTCGTAAACTCTCTGGCGGACTTGGACACTCGCATCGTGTCAGAGGGTCCTCACCATTACGTGACCTACAGTCACTCGGCCCCTTTTGCCCTCCAATCCGGCCTTTGATGGTCGGTTCCGTTGGACCACTCGGGCCCCTCTTCGGGCGTCATCGAACACTACCCTTGGCCGGTGCGGGGCCCCTTGCGAGCAGAGTGCCCTATGTTAGGCACTCTGAGCCCCTGGCAGATACAGGGATCCCAACTAGTGTAAATCACTGCTAGTTGGGTAGTGGAATCACTGCTGGTTGGGTAGTGGAATCACCGCTGGTTGGGAAGCTTTGTAGCTGGTTGGAAAGTGGGGTCTCAGGCCCATACCGGCCAGCAGCCGACTGTACGGTACGGGTGGTGTCTGACCAACAGATAGGCCCAAGTCGACTCATGAGTTCTCCGATCGGTGTAAATGACCCTCCGAATGTCATTTGAAAGCCCGTCCCCGCAGGTTGTCGTCCCTTACCGACACGGGGTGGATGGCAACCGCTTGCGACTATGGGGCCCCGACCAATGTAAATCGCTGGCTCCGGCTTTGTCTCTGCTTGGGAAATTGACTCTAGGGCACACACCGCCACGGAGCAGACTGTGCGTAACTGTTGGTGTCTGGCAGACATAAAGGCCTTTATCGACTCAGAAGGCGCCTGATCGCGCGCAGGACGTCCTGCCTGGCATTGGAGTGTACAACCCTGCGGGCCGGGGCCCCTAAATGCGGCCACCGGCCAACCTTTCAGGCCCTTCGAGCCCTCAAATCGGACCCCTAATCGTAAGTTCCGAGGAGCCCTTCGGGCCCCTCGGTACCTAAGAGGGAAGGGAGGGGGAGGGGGGGGATGAGACATAGAACGTGGGGATATGGTTAACACCTTATCATAATAAAGACGGGCAGGCTTTCTTGCTTACGTTAGCTGGGTTGCGGCTCTTAAACTACGCCTGCGACTTCCAGCTATCATTTCATTAATGATGAATACTTGATGCGGTGGCTTTACCCGATAAACTGCTCCCGCAATGCTTCCGTGCCTGAAACCCGTACGTACTTTGTCGGTGGGGGAACGCGAACGTGAAGCGACGCTTTAGTCGAGGACAACATGCAAAGCTATGTTTGTAAAGTGACCGCTAGATGTCAGACAAAGCACAATTCCACTGATTCCACCCATTTTTCGGGCGACAATAACAGCGCAACGGAGTCGAATGCGGATATCGCATAACAATCAGTGTAAAACGCATCGTGTTGTGTTTCGGCAGTTCTGGTCACTTTCCCCTCCCTCAGGGTCCGACGGGTGCGCATGGGGATGTGTAGGAATGTTTCGCGTAACAATAGTTTGATCTTGCTTGCAGACGTCTCGAAGTAGTGCACCACTAAGGGTCACCCAAACTGTGCGGAACAAGTGGCAAGGACATTATCGAATTTGGTTAGGTTCGTGCTGTATTGATGAAGTGGCGTAAGTCCCGGTCGGTTAGCAAAATCCGGTCGGAAATTCGGTAGTTATATAGTGAATAGCCATGAGAGGTGGCTGCAATTCTTGTTAGCATGTATAATTCACATTTAAAACTTGTACATCCAGCCATATTTAGTTGAAAGTATGTATAGTTTTCAGGAAGTATTCATCAGCTTTTCGACCTGAAGCTTCTGATTGCATTGTGCAAGTATTACCAGCGTTGCGTATCTTGCGGCCAAAAATACAATGGACGGTCAAGGTAAGTCATTTGAAAGGCTTAAATGCAAGAGCCTGTAACAAGTGTTATGCTTCAGAGTATATAGAGATATGAAAGTCCCCTTGGATGAATGTCATGTCAGATTTCAAACACCAGTCATAAAGGTCTTTTCACTGGCCTGTTTGTTCTGCTTTGACATGCATCATTTTCCCAGCACACTGCCACAGTTGTTATTCAGTGGATTACTCCATGGCCATAGCTAAGCTCATAGTAGTGCTTGCCATGTCTCCAAGGCCTTTGGTTGCACTGTGGATGCAACAAAGTTTCAAAAGTTCAGGGTTTATCACAAGCATTTCATGGCTTACCATCTTCACAGTGTGTGTCACTTTCATAACCATGCTTACTGTCTTAGGACCTAATATTTTACTATGGTGAAATAGCACTAAGATGTGCATAGTTTGCTGTAAGGCTCCTTAAGTCATGATTATTCCTGGTTTGCCTTATTGTGAGAATGCATAAATACCGTTCTGTATTTTATGCATAATTTTTTTACCCATAATTCTACTTTGTACTTGATTTTCTCATTGTCTCTGTAAACATTAGCAGTGGTTATGATGATTATTGACATACAGTCCCCTCATGATGAATATTTATGGCAATTTTGTATGCTAAGTTTTACATAGTGCATCAAGGTGTTTGTGAAAATAATATCTAAGTAGAGTTTACAGCAACTCTTTGTTCTCATGGTGCTTTTGGTTAGAGTAAAAGACCAATGGTCTTCACAGACACCAATGATCTTTTGAGAAATTGCTGCCACATGACATGTGAAGAGGCTGCAAATTATCTCATGATCACATATCTTTTCAATCTGCTAATACCAGGAGCACCCACTTCATGTGCCACTTTATCTGAACCTGTCACTTCTCTGTTGAGAGTAGTCTCAGAATTCTTGGACACATCTTCCACAACACTACCCCTGCCCCAGCTGGGGTTTCTCCCCACCAGCAGTGGGACCCTCACCCTTCCACAACCTTCTGACCTCTGCCTGCCACAGGCGAGGTGCAAAAGCTGCAGCTGCACCTGTCTCTGCTGCGCGAGGAGTACGTGCGTCTGCAGCGTGACTTGGCAGACGTGAGTCACAAGTACGCCATCCTGTTGGCTCAGTCGGGCGGCGCAGAGCCAGCCGGCGGCGGCTACGTGGCCTCACTTGTCGCCACCGTGGCTGGCCTCTACCGCTCCACGCAGTTCAGGTGAGGCGGAACGACCGCCCCCAGCGGTTCGGGTGAGGCTGGAGGACTGCTCCGCACTGGACAGATGAGGGGTGACGGCTGCTCCAAGCAGTGCAAGTGGGCGGACTGTCCCTTTGGCTAGTTTCTGGGTTAGACACAGTGGACTGCAGGGCCTCGACTTCCAGGGAATGGGGAGGACGGGAGGCGCAGAGCATTTGGCCTTACGTTCGGCCAACGTTCTAACCTCCTGGGCGAGGGATGTGTCGGTGCCACTCGCGAGGATGAAGCGATGTTTTGACGAGATCAGGGGAGATGAGGCGCATGAGGCCACCATCTCATACTTAAGCACATCAGCCTGATAGAGCAGTCATAAGTCTGACCACAGCCTGGCAAAAGCCCTCGGAGCGAAGTGACTCCCAGCCCTTGGCAGCTGCATTGGAAACCGCGCTGATGTCATCATCTTTACCGGCGTCAAAAGGATGATTTCTTACCTGTGTCACGACTTCGAGCGAGCCCGCAGGACACCCGTGTCTGTGTGGAGTAATGTGGACTGTAGAAAACGTCAAGCTTGAGTGGGCCGGTATAGCTCGGACGTCACGTTTTTCTGAAGCTTTTGTCTCTGTAACCATTGGTCTCATCTGTATACGGTTCTCAGGACTATGAGACGCTAATCTTTAAAAGCCGCGCCGCGTGAAGTTGCGGACATTCATCCGTAAGGCGGCTGGCGGTGCGCCACGTTCTTGCGAGACTGCCTTTTACACAAAAGAGAATGACTCTCGTATTGTTAGGAGTGTGGATTGCGTGCGTCCAGTCATGTGTGCTCATTCGCAAAGTATAGATGCAACCATTTTGGTGCGTGTTTAAGCACTGTTGTCAGCCTTCAACAAACAGGTGCAATAAAGTTAGGAAACCAACTGCACGGGGTAGAGGAATGTGCCGTCTGCAATTCAGTTAGCGATACCAACACCCTGATCCATGGTTGCACCTGTAACTGACCGGGAAGGGATTAGTATCACCCTCTGTGAGGGGGTCAGCTGCACTCGCTGGCGCGGTGGCTTCTCCTGCACGGACGCCCACGCTACAGCAGGGGTCTCACCGGCCTCAGTTTGATGGAAAAGGCAGACGGCCTTTCCAAGGTGTAAGTGGCGTTGCGTTGTCGAGGCACGAAGTCATGCGGGAGCAAATTGCTCGGCTTATATCCGGTTTGCTGGCTCGTCCTTGTAGTTCTCTCCACTTCCTGCGAGGGGCGTGGAGAAGCTGCTCTGATTAGGAAACCGACCGTTCCGTCTGCTTCATTGTTTCTACAAAAGCGGCGACAGTGTACGAATTGCATTCGGTCATTTATGTCAAACTATAGTTCCTGCCACCGCAAACCACCCTGCACCTCATGGTATTTGCTATTCGGAGTCGTGCTAGAAGCTTTAGCCAACATTTACACGTAGTTTATGAGGACCTGAATAATGGCGTCTGGCATATTAAGGCATAGGCACGTTATATGTACGAACACTGTCATAAGCAGCGCTCACCGTGCTTGAAGCCATACAACACCATGGTCCGCAGAGCAGTGACCAAACCCTAGATGTGCAAAGGCAGCCGCGTGCCCCTGTCACCGGACCACTGACAGCTGAAATCTATGTAGTGTATTTCTGTGACTTCTCTAGTGCGAGGGAAGGAAGAACGCTGCGTTGGAATGTGGTATTGGCACGAGCATGCCGCCGGAACAATATACGCTCGCCTTGTGTGTTGCCCAGACAATGCAGCGGTTAGGCCACGGAGCTCGCGTTACGAGAGCACTGACTTAAAATAATTGCGACATGACATGGTCACGTGGGGTGAAGTCTGTCCGCCTGTCGGAAAAGACGCGGTCACAATTGACACAGGTCACAGGTCACACAATATCAAAGTCAGCGGACCTCTCACCCGGCGTGGCTGCGGCTGGCCGCTTTCGGCTCCCACGCTCTATCCACGGAGTGACTGCACAACGCCTGAACACCGTATAGCCGTGTGTCTGGCTCTCCAGTGACTCAGTGTGTGCCCTGCTCCCCAGTGACCTGCAAGTGAAGGTCGGCGACCAGGTGTTCCAGGGGCACAAGTTCGTGTTCGTGGCCCGCGGCAGTCATTGGGGCGTCAAATCGGTGGCCGATGTCTCCGAGCTGGGTCAGTGTGGCTGTCTGTGATATCACTGGCCGGTGTCTCTGAGCCGGGCCAGTGTGGCTGCCTGTGATATCGCTGGCCGATGTCTCCGAGCTGGGTCAGTGTGGCTGCCTGTGGTATCGCTGGCCGTTGTCTCCGAGCTGGGTCAGTGTGGCTGTCTGTGATATCGCTGGCCGGTGTCTCCGAACTGGGTCAGTGTGGCTGCCTGTGATGTCGCCTCTGTGGGCTGCGCCCGATGCCTGGTGACCTGTCGGGAACATTGTAAACCGTGCGCTAGCTGTGTGGATGCTAACATGCCAGGCAAGGCCGATCCCCCGAACGGTTATGCCATCCGTCATGCTACCTCGTTCCAATCCTTTCGTACGACTGTTCTAAACCGTGCCGTTGTGTTGGTGTTGGGGTAGCGGTTCCTGGTGTGGACGGACGCCGACTGGTCGAGTCTGTTCCGCTGCCCATTTGGCTCTGAAGGCGCACTGCGGACAATCTGCATCGCGGAGGGGTAAAACGCCCCGTCATTTGCATCGTTTTCTTTGGGTCTGGTAACGGGCGCCGCCCCCATCATTGCGCGGGAGTCTGGCACTGCCCACCCTGTCCCCACTCGTCTCACTGAATGCTGATCTTCTCGTGAAGGCTCAGTGCATGACTCTGTCAGCTCTAGCGGACCCGCTCACAGCCGTGGACCAGATTACGGCCCGCCGTTGGCCCGAATTCTGACGCGGAATGGCAAGGGTCGACTGGAAGCCTGAAAGTGATCGGCGGTGCCCAGTCCATACTTCACGTGACAGGCCTGAGCAGCCGACAGTACTCGTCTAAAAACTAGCCGTCTGGGTTGCTCGCTGCACAAAGTGGTTTAAAAACATCTTGGTAACACGCCTGTTTGGGGCTATCACCGGAAAAACTTTTAAAAAAACGTTTGCATGGCTCGCGATGGGCCCGACGTCGAAACCTTTTCACTCGTTGATCACCTGACTGCGTGGGTACCGTTAGTCAGACTTTTGGCACTGATTCCGCCGGGTCCATTGTGTGTGACCGTGCCGTCGGCCGTCGCGCGCCGGTCGTTGCGCGTCCCGCCGGGCCGTGTTAGCCCTGGGACCAGTCGGGCGTGACCGAACAGCCCGCCGAGGACGGATGACTGGCGGACGCAGCGCCGCTGCTCTGAACAGGCGTGACGGCTGGTCTGCCTCTCTCGGCGTAGTGGTGCATGACGCATTTGTTACGTACGAACTTCGGCTCACTGGCCGGGTTTTCATGGCTGTCTTTGGTTTGGTCGGCTCTCCCGTCCTCCCCCGTCCCTCTCAAACCTCTCGGCGGGCCAGGCCTTTTGCCGACTGCGGAGATCCCATGCCCACTGCGTCGCAGCACCAGCACTGGGCGGCCGCTCGGTCGCCTGTGCTGCCTTGCCTCGGGCTTGGGCGACGTGTCCTCTGTGCGCGGTAGCCGGCTGGCCGCGCGTGCTCCGCTGGTGCAGCCCGCTGTGGTGACCTGCTGTGGCCGTGTGGCCGTGCTGCTGTGGCGTCCAGCCCTGGCTGCTGCCATGTCAGTCAGGGCCCAGTGCTGGGGACTTGACACGGGGTGTTTCCTGGCGGACGTGACTTTCCCTCCTCTACAGCTGGCGGGGGAAGGTATCTTACTCCTCCAGCGCTGTCCACGTGGCGGCGTTGCCGACTTGTTCCCGTTGGGTCCGAGTTGAGTTTTGGGTAGCATTCATGTGACGTTTTGGCGTTGGCGTGTGACGTTCAACCTGCACGAACATTTGCTGACCATATGGGGTGTGGTTTCTAACGCCATTCAGTTGCCAGTGATCATGCACCTGTCCTCGGTATACAGGTCCGGCCCCTCTCATGCCACTCATGATCATCATTTCACGAAACCCTTCCCTTCTCTGACCCGTCTGTTCCCGTCTAACCCCGTCTGCGGTCACCGCGTGCTGACTCCCTCCTCCGCCGCCGTCGCAGACTGGTCGGACATCAGCGCGGACGTCGGCCTCGAGGTACTGCAGTGGCTCTACACGGACCAGGCGCCGCTCGCGCAGGGCGACGACTTCGTGCTGGGTGTGATGCGCACCGCCGACCGGTTCCAGCTCGCAGAGCTCAAAACCAAGTATGTGATCCTGACGCCGACAGGGTGGCTGCGCGGCCCGGCACGTGGCGCGGCGTGGCCCGGGGCGAACCCGAAATCGATGGCGGGGTTTGTGCTAACTTGGAACAGCGCAGACCCGATGGAGAAGTGAGCTGATTTGCTCACGGTGTGTGAACTAGAAATCAAGTACGAAGTCTGTTCATCGGGTCACTTTGGGCGAACCAGTGCAGCGTGTTGTGTCATGAATGGCGCAAAACAGATACACACAGCACGCACATTCTCCGGACGGTTTTGGGCAGCATGAACGGTCCAAAAAGGAGGACGGAATGCTTTGGACGCGTCCGAGCTGGACGCGCCCAAGCGGAGTCGTTATGCACGCGCGCGGCACATTGGCAGTCGGGACCGGACTGACGCCGCGCGGGGACCCGCCTTTGACGTGTGTTTATAAGCTCTACATGTTCAGAAGAACGCGTGTTATACGTCTGCCCTGGACGTAAGGCGAGCTGAAACTGGAGGACCTCGCAATGTAACCACGCGAGGGTTTGAGGAACGCCATCAAAATATGGATCTTCATAGCACGCAGTGGCCTAACTGGTGCTTCGTTCGTCCGTATGCCACACCGCCGGTGCGTCACAAGCCCTCGTTTGTCACTCTGCCCATCCAGCAACCGCGTGTGCGTGAGCGGGTTACTGCTGATGCCGTTGCGGAGCGTGCAAACCAGCACACTGGTGGCGTTCTCACACAACCCCGATGGCGTTCTCACACAGCCCCGGTGGTGTTCTCACACAGCCCCGGTGGTGTTCTCACACAGCCCGATAGCGTTCTCACACAGCCCCGATGGCGTTCTCACACAGCCCCGATGGCGTTCTCACACAGCCCCGATGGCGTTGTCACACAGCCCTGGTGGCATCTCGCACAGTCCCAGCGACGTTCTCACACAGCCCCGGTGACGTTCTCACACAGCCCCGATGGCGTTCTCACACAGCCCCGGTGACGTTCTCACACAGCCCCGGTGACGTTCTCACACAGCCCCGATGACGTTCTCACACAGCCCCGGTGACGTTCTCACACGGCCCCGATGACGTTCTTACACAGCCCCGATGGCGTTCTCACACAGCCCTAGTGGCGTCTCACACAGCCCCGGCGTGTGCAGCCTGCCAGCGAGCTGGCTGCTATCAGCGGGCCTCTAAAGTGTGTCAGGGGTTAGATAATGTGTGCCGGCAGCTTGGTTATCACGCGGCACGCCGCGCCGCTTATGAAGCCATGTCGGATTGTTGACCAGCTGGGCGCGGGGGCTGCTGCGTGTCAAAGTGCAGCGCGGCGACCAGCCGTGCGTGAGACTCCCGCCATCGGAGGCCGATTTTGGAGCCGGGACACTCTCCGGCGTCACAGGCCCGCTCTGTCGTCAGGGACAGAGTGTACCTCTGGCTGGCGTCGGCGACGCGCCGTGTGACTGCGCGTGTCGATGTCGGTCTCTGCCCGCGGTCTGCGACTCACTCGCCGCTGCCGTTGGGCCGCCGGCAGGTGCGAGAACGCCCTGATGTCGTCCGTCAGCGTGAAGAACTGCATCAAGTTCTACACCACGGCCGACGACATCGGCGCCGGCACGCTCAAGGACTACTGCTCCCGACTCATCTCCACGCACTGGGTGGGTGGCGACGTCACGGCGGCTGCGGGGGAATGCGGAGGGGGAGGGGGGGGGGGTCCGGGGGAACGGGATGGACGACGACCTCCTGCTCATCGGTGACCTGAGGTCATGCATCGCGGCCCCGTCTCGATGACACTGTGCCGGCGTTTGGTCAAAGGATTGCTGCATTTTGGAACGTTGGGAAACTTGTTCAAAAATTCGGGCAAGATAGTGGGATTGCTACGTCACCATGGTGGTGGGTCTGCCACGACTGTAGCTTAGCCTAGGTCACTTCCAGTTAATGATCCCTTAACGGTTGCTGGCAGTAATCACCTGTGAGCACTCAGCATCTGAAGTGATCCCTCCACTTCACTGGTTATCAGCGTGGTGCGGCTAGAGCTTGACTTCTGGTTGAGGAATGTCCAGGGCATGCTGGAGTGTGGAGGAAGAATTCGCTTTGGGAATGGGCTGTGCGTGTGTGGAAACTGCTGGGTATGGACCGGTGCCTGGCAGCCTTAACAGTAAGTCATTGGTCTTATGGCTGTGCTTGGTTTACATTCAGGTGGTTCACGTGAAGGATTTGAACATGCTGCGTAGCGTTTTGTCTCCGTGACTTTTAGATCGTTTCCTTTGCACAGAACGTACTGGAGTACGTTCTGTGAAAACATCTGGGATAGCTTGGGCGAGCAGTCGGCGGCAATATTCTACTTTTATGTCGACCAACACTCCTGTAGGCGTTCTTGGTGCTCTGTCCCGACGCGTGAGCCCGCGCGGGGACGATCCCGGAAGTAGTAAGCCGAACACACGTCTCACCGGTGCCAAAGTCATTGGCGTGCCTTCCGACAGGCGAGGCGTGTCCACATGCACCTGCTCCCTACACCTATCACCTGAACCTCAGCCCTCCCGCTCACCTGTCGCGCGCCGCAGTCAACGCGGGCACTTCACCGGCGGCTGTTTATTTCTGCAGACCGGGCGGTGCGCTAGCGCCATCTGCACCCGCCAGCGCGGTCCCCTGGTGGGCTCTCTGGCGGCGGCCGCGGCGCTAAGTTTACCCCGGGGCTTGTGAGCGTCGGAAGTGCATGACTCAGGGAGCGTGATGTCACGGCGCAGGGCCGCGCGCCGCCCGTTTGTTGTCGGTCGTCGGAGGCGGCGGTGGCGTCAGCGCGCGCCTGCCGTCCCGGCCGGCCCCCGCGCCGTCAGCGAATGGCCGGCGATGAATGGGCTGGTGGGCTGCGTGACTGATCTCTAGGAACGCCGCTGCGGTATTTGTCAGTGGTATGATGGGCATCTTGACGCTGTGTGCTGACGTTGATCGAGGGCCGATGCAATAGCGGACACTCGGGTAACGAGCACGAGACCTATTAGCTGTTGTCTGAGGTCGTTACCACTCACGGCCTTAGGCGGTCTCCTCTGCGGTCTCCCTCTGTCGTTTGCCTGCTGGGCGGTGACGAATCGTAGCCAAGTGGGGGCAACAAGGCTCGCGTGCAGGCGCGGGTGCTCGGTCTCGCTCTGAGACCGGCCGCCGTTACGGTCCGGCTCGCCAGGCAGCTTGTTTTCCAACGTCCGAGCCACCCCATAGTCTACATCATCTTCATCGTCTTCATCATCATAGGCTACATCCATCTTCAGAGCACTCGCGCTCATGTCTGGGGTCACAGACTTGTCTGGGGTTGGTCACAGCGCGCTCTGCCGACAGAACGACTTCACCAGCGAAGACTTCGCGCACATGAAGGCGCCGCTGGTATACGAGATGTTCAAGACGAAGACGCGGTACCCGCTGCACGCGGCGATCCGGCTGCTGCGCGAGGACGTCGTCTTCCTCTTCCTCATCGAGTTCAACGCGCAGGTGGGCACGCTGTCGCCTCCTGGAGCCAGCGGCGGTGGGGACGGCGCTCGGTTGCTGGCACGTTCTCGGCTGGGAGACAATTGCCGGGACCGACGAGGGAGCTCTCGCGTCTCTTGGGGCGGTTAGCTCGATGAGCGCTGTCTTCGCTCTTCAGTTTTCACCTGTGCTGTTGGCGGACTGCGAGTGGCGGGGCGCTGAGGCTCCGGCTCTTTCGCTTTGCGCACCGAGGTGTGGGCACGGGAAAACGCGGCTGGTATACGGAATCGGTTTCAAAGAGGTTACGGGTCGTGCGGTGAGGTCCAAGGCAACCGTTGTCTAGACCCCGCCGTAAAGCAGATGTTAAGGTTCTGGAATCGCACAGCTGAACTACAGTTATGAAGTCAAGCCTTTCGGACAGCTTTTGGGTCAGTGCTTTTCCAGATAGCATTTAGCTACGAAACGGTTGGCTTTTCCGAGGTAATTTCAATAGAAATGCTGTTGCGTATGAGCCCAAACAACGGCGATGGTTTTATCTGGAGTCAGTTAGCGTTGATCGCGTCAAACGTCAATCAGCTGCCTTGCGGCGCGCTCAGATTGGTTTTGTGGAAAACAGCACTGAGCCAACTCATCGCACCCCGTAACGGAGCTGAAAACGGCCGCGTTGACCCCACCTGGCTACGGGATGTCCGCCAAGCAGCGCCGTCAGTGCTGGGCGTCGTAATTAGTGAGTCATGTTCAGATGTTTGGCGCGCGCCGCTCCCGCCAACATCGCGTTGCCAGCGGCTCGACGATATGTGTTTTGCCGACTCTCATCCGACCTAAGTTGCCAGACGGTGTCCGTCTTTGTCAGAACTGAGACGGCCGCGTCAGACGAGACGTGGGCGCTCGTTCGGCGGGGCCGGTGTGGCAGCGTCGTCAGGCTCGTGCAAAACACCGCCGAGTTGGGATGAAAGGGGACCTCTGCGAAGTTTTGACAGTGACCAGTGGATCTTGGGTGTTCCCGGCGCGCCCTCCTTTTGCCGCCGTGCCATCGTCAATTCAAATTCAGCAGTTTTTATGAGCGTGTTTATCATAAGTTGTTACGGTGAAGCGCTCAAAGTCCGGTGTACGGTGCCGAGGATATGTGCCGGGTTATTTTTTGCTCCAATACGCTAGTCTAGCGCCGCCGCTTGTCCCTGGAGCGTACGACCTGGCAGTCCAAGGCCACTAGCCCAGGAATGAAAGTGGGTCACGCTGGCCGAACCCCATACCCGGGTTTTTGCTTCCAAATAGCGGTCATCAGAGTTGTCTGATTGCATCCCGCCTGTGCCTGCCGGTTGGATTGCTATGTTTTTGCGTCAGCTGACCACTTCAGTAATCCGATACCACAGCGGCCGTAGCCTCCTCTCGGCTTGTTAGTTGTATTCCGTTAACACCAACCGCGGGCACGACACCACGCGTCTAATACCGTCAATAAACGCTCTGGAGGCTACGGTTGGCACCGGGCAGCAGCTGTCAGCAGCGCTGCCGTGCGCCGGGCGGTCGGGCCCGGCACGCCGTGGCCAGCCGCAGCGCCAACAGAGGCCAGCTGAGATCCGGGGCGTATCACATCCGTCGCACACCGCACTTGGTCCGCTGTCTTTCTCGTGCGTGGTCGCCGGGAGCGGCTCAGTCTCCGCCCTCTCGTAACATGCGATCGTCACCGTCCGCGTCCCGCGTCGGGGGCCGCAGCGTATAACGCGTCGGGACCGTCGCGGGAGCGCGCACTACAACGCGGCCTCCTATGTCTCGCCGCCGCACCGCGTGGCGGCGCTGACGAGCGGCCGCCAAGGGCGCTGCGGTCACCGCGCGGCGGCGAGCAGCAGGAGCGCGGCGGCGGCCGAGGCGGCGGCGGCGGGTCGCCACCGGACGGCGTCGGCGCCGCCGGTCAGCGCCCAGCGCAGCCGGCCGTTGCAGCGGTCAGCGCCGCAGAAGCAGTGCTCGGTGCGCGTGACCTTGATGCCGTCGCTGTGCTCGACGAGCTCGCAGCCCTCGGCGTGTGCGTCGGCGAAGATGTCGGTGACCTCGTGCCAGCCGCGCGCTGTTGTGAAGCGGCGGTAGGTGACGCTCTGGTGCGCGCAGTCGCGCGTCGTCGTGCTGACGATCTCTGCGGCACGGAAGATGCTGGTGAATAGGTGGCGGGGCAGACACGGGAGCGAGCGCTGGGCGCGCGGAGGTAGTGGTCCACTGCTCTCTCCGCCGGGGGACGATCCGGTCAGGGCGGATTAGAGGCACACTGACGGTCGGGATGGACAACACGAACAGCACGCAGGCAGTGATTACGCCCGGGCACACTTAACAACAAGCTCCGTCCATGCTCGTAGCAGTTCGTTCCGGATGCGTTTCCGGCACGGCCCTGTGAGTCACTCACTGACTTTGTAAACCAGTCCAGCGCCATTGCATCATTGGCTGCGACATCCGATGGTTCCCGTCCACGTCCGTTGGCGCTCGAGCTGCTGACGTGTTGACCCGTTCTGATCACACCCAGCCAGCGCCGCGCCTGCCTGTCCCCAGCCGCAATTCCTTCACTGTCCGGCGCTCCGGCCATCGCCAGCCGGGCTCTGTCTACCGCCCCCGCCCCGCCCCGTCCCGCGGCTGGGCGGCCCTCACGGCTCCCGGGGCCGTGTTGCTGCGGTGCGTGCCAGCGGGAATTCCCGTGATGGCGCCGGTCACGGGCTCCCGGTCTAGCCCAGTCTCAGTCCGCGCTCGCCAGGACTGCCCCGCGAGCTGGGCTGCGATCCCCTTCGGCGCGGCGGGCGCGGGCGACTCGCGCGGCGCCGGCTCCCGCCGCGACGCCCGGGTGGTGTCTGTCCGCCCGTCGGACCTGGACGGCGCAGTAAACACGACCCAGCCGGCGGCCAGAGGCGGACGCACCCCAGCCGCCGCCGCCGCCGTCGCCGACAGTCGAGAACAAACAGGCTACGGGCCAGCCTGTTCGGTGTCTGTCGCATTCCGACGCCGGCTGGCGCACTGTGCTCGGCCCTCTGGCTTCATGGGATCAGCAACGGGCTGCCTTTTGTTTGCAGGAACGATGCACGGGATAAGCCTCTTGGTTAAGATTGGAAACGATACCGGGCATGAGGAGAAAAAAAAAACAACTCAAAACGGTGACAGAGTAATCTTCTCAACAGTTGTCCAGGTGGCCAAGTTCTGAGAGCTCTGCTGCCGTAGTTTCCAGCACTTGAGCACTCGTGAGGCGCCAGCAGGTGACGCCGCAGAAAAAGTCACGCCAACGCCGCTGCCCTGGCATCGGCGACGCCAGCCCCCCCCCCCCCCCCCCCGTGAATGTACGTCCGTATCGTACGCCTTGTGGAGGTCGAGACGGCCGAGGAAGGCAGACGGTCAGCGCCCTGTCTGCTCTGCTCTTCTCTAACCAGGCGACGGGGCGCGTCGTTTGTTATGCTGACTGGTCGCCGCGATTTATTGCGGACCACGCGGAGGCGGGGAATAGTTGTTTGGCAGCAAAGCGCGCCAAAATCGCCCCAGGCGCGACGAAATTGAAACAAAGCGGCGATAAAACAGACCAGTAACGAACGGCGCGCGTAGCGCGCGCGCCTGCCGACTGCGGTGCGTCATCGCTCTCGCTGTCGCCGCCCTGTCGTCGAGGACGACGCGGTGCGGCGCTCGCCGAGTTGCCGGGGGAAATGCCTGCGGCCTCCGACGCCGGCGTCCCGCCCACGTACCTCCGTTGGGCAGGTCCAGGATGAAGGTCTTCATCTCGCACATGGTCGACTTGGGGCAGTCGACCACGTACTTGGAGTGTCCGTCGAACGTGGCGCACGGAAAGATGGGGTCAGTGCGATTGCGTCGCTGCGAGATGCTCTTGTAGGTGCAGCGGTAGCACTGGATGCCCGCGCCTGTGGGCAGCAAGACGGTTGTCAGCGGCGGCAGCTGATCGCCGGGCCTGGGGGCGGATGCCGCAAACCTGGATGATGGGCCTCGTTAACTGACGTAATAGGGTCGACAGGAAATCAGGAAATATAAGCCGACTTATCAGACGGTATTGACTGTGGGATTACGTCACATCGGGCTCATAAACGGTGACGTGGATGCAGGTAGCAGCGTCTGCCGTGCTCGTGGCTGGGTCCTCGGAGCACGCGCCAGGGTCGGGGACCGCCACGGTGCCCCTGGAGCTGGCGTCGGAGCTGCTCCCACCGCGCAGGCGCCATCGCCGAGGCGCAGGAGCCAGTACCGTTGCTCAGGGAGCCGCCGCCGGGCCCGATGACCTATCGGCGGCCGGTGACAGCCGGTCCGGCGGTGCTGCACGGCCCGGCGGCGGCCCGGCACCCGCCGGCCGCGCACCGCGGTGTCACGCGGCACCGTCGCCTCCATCAGCACCGCCTTTTGACGGGGGGCCAGCTGACGCCGGCTCTGCGCCGGCCGGGAGGCGGCCGCGCGGAACGGACGACCCCGACACGCTGCGGCGGGGTCGGCGCCTGGGACGCGCCTGTCCGGCTGAGGCGGCGGCGTTCGGAGAGGCGGAACCGATCATAGCCGGGAGGTTTGTCTGCTGAAGGGAGGGATGGGAAGCGGGAGAGATCAGTTGTAGCGTTGCCAGTCGATGCGATCACAGCGTAGCATCGGTGTTCGGCGCGCTCTCAACCCAGACCATCATCTTGGCCGTGGTATGTGGCTATCGGGACCCGTGTCGAGAATCGAGAGAGATGTATTAGCCAGGTGCTCCGCGCGTCTCCGTCCGTCAGTCGTGGCGCAAGGGGTCAGGAAGCTGCGGAACGCTTCGGACGCTTATGTCAGTTTGGCGTCCCCATGTGCTCGGACCCGGGCGGGGAGCGCCGACGCGCCTGCAGCAGCCGCGCGCGCCTGCAACTGGAGCCGGCCGCTGCACGCTTCCCACGTTCCCTATGGGACCGAGCGGCTGCCGACGCCGCCGCCACCAGACCGGGGACAAGGCCGTCGCTGTGTTTGCGAGCGTGGTGACCGGAGATGCCTGTATCTGTTCGTCGTGACAAGTGGCGACCGGGACTGTGCGTCCCGACACCACAGCTCAACTCTGCAGAAGGCCCGAGGCACTCCGGGGCCGCAAATCACGCCTGAATCATTCCTCGTCTCGTTCGTGAGCATAAACCATCTGCACCTTAGCGCCCCGGCGTAAACGGACCGCATCGGGCGTAATCCGAGCGCCGGCTCTCTCGGCGGCCGCGCCAGGCGTCCTCACCCACCGCGCGGCCGTGCAGCGATGACCGCCGCTGCTGCAGCGCAGCCGCCGCCGCCGCCGCCGCCGCCGTCGCTCGCCGTCCGTATTTGGGCGGCCGAAGGTTCCGATTGGGAGCACGGGGGCGGCGGCGGCGCCGAAGGCGAAGGTCGCGTCACCTGCCCCCTCCGCGCGGCGCCCGCTCGCGGCTGCCGTCTCCGTGCTGGCCGGTGTCCGGCCACCGTCAAGCCGCCCGAGCGGACGGCCAGCGGCCCACTTGGGCCGGCCAATCTGCTGATCGCATGCAGCCGGCCGGCCGTTGAAAGCGGACGCGCGAGCCTTGGCGCCCCTTTCATGGCGCGGACGGGCGGTCCATGTCATGCTGACCGACCTGAATAAATGGATTGATCTTTATCGCCGCGCCACCGGACTGGCCTGGCCTCATATTGGCCAACTGCACGGTCTACTGCGTCGGCACCGCCGTGCACGGGGATTGCCGGCCGTTCTGTGCTGCATGCTGTAGACGCTACGGCGGCGTTCGGCAGCTGTTTAGAAGCGGTCGCAAGCTATGTCCGAAAGCAGGTCAGAGCGCCCTCGCGTCATTTGCGTTATCCGCGTCCTTTGCGTCACCATCGTCGTCATCCGCGACCGTATGGCGTCCTCACGTCCTCGTGCACGTGCCTTCGCGAGTGGCGGTACCTCGTCCCCCTCGTGTCATCACGTCCTCACCTGCCACGTCATCCTCGCCGGAGCAGTGGCACCGAGGACACCCGGCCGCCGCTGCTGTAAACACGGCCGGACGTGGGCGAGGACTCTGCTCCGGCTCGCCAACAGTTGAGGCGACGCCCGGCTCGAGTCGGTTGGTAATTAATTGCACGGCGGAACGCTCTCCTCGACGGCTCGCCCGGTCGCCGAGCGCGGCGAAGTTTGTCCCGATATCACGGGATCGTAGTGAGCGTCGCGTCAAGGCTCGGCCGACAGGTGACAGAGCGCGTGACGGCGCGTCACGGGCCGTCACGATCCGCCACGGGCGGTCGCCCAGCCGTCGGCGGTGACGTATCGGCATGCCTGAATGACGTCATGCATGTGCGGTGATACACTTGGTTCGCGGAAGGTCGCGAACGCATGGGCTTCCGGCCCGCCTTCGTAGGCGAGCCGTTCGCGGACTCGCCGGGCGGCCGGCGGCTCTGGGAACGCCGCCTGGCCCTTAGAGAGCGCGTCTGACAGCTCCCGACCGCTGCAACCGCGGCCCGCTCTCAGCCGGCCGGACGCGGCTGTCGACTGAGCGCTCCCGTGAAAAGCCCTCTCCCGCCGGGGGATCCTCGTCGGCCGGGCGCCCCCCAGTGCCCGGCGTGCGGCGGCCGTCGCCCGCACGCTCACGAGAACTGGTCGCCAGCGAGCCGGCCGGGCCGCGGATCAGCTATCACGCCAGCTGGCGCCTCACGCGAGCAGCGCATCCCCGGCCGTGATGGCGTTGGCAGCGGCGCGCGCGCCGTGTTTACCTCACCTGATGAATCGGGTGAGCAGGGGCGCCGCCGCCGCCGTTCCCCCCGTACTCGCGCCTGACTCACGCCGGGGTCGAGTCTGAATGGATTGATCCCCGGCGAGGGGTGCGCTTGACTCACTGCGCAGGTCGCGTTTGAATGGGCCGGCCTCTGTGCGGGCGCCTGCGCTGCCTCGAGCCTCTGTGACTGGTGGCGTGCGGTCGCTGCTGGTCACGGCGGCGAGACCAGCGGAGGCCGCGCCGCTGGGTGCTGCTGGGGCGCTGCGGCGCTTCCACCGATGGGATCGCGGGAGTCAGCCCGGTCTGAGCTGGTGCGCTGCGGCGAATCGCCGCCGCCCGGCCAGGTGGCCGCCCGCCGCCGTGCGTGACTCAGCCCGGCTGAGCGTCACCAATCACCGCAGATGGAAGGACCGGTTCCAGCTTTCGGGGCTCGCAGCCGTGCTGTCCACGGGCGCGATGAGTAACCAGCGACGCGCGCTCGTCGAGCCCGGCTGGCGACGGCGTTCTCTGCCGCCCGCCGGCCGACGGGTCCGTCCAGCCGACATCAAACGCCGCCGGTGTGTTTTCGCGGCCCGGCCGCCCGGCCCGGCGAGCCGGTCGCGTCGGCCGCCGTGAGAGATTGGTCCGCTAACGATCCGGGCGGCCCGACGCTCCGGTAAATAGCCGGGCGATTGACGATCCCGGCGCGCGGCCGGACGCCGACTGCGGGCCGGGCGCGGGCTGCTGGCGGTGCCCGCAGCCGCCCAGCGCGGCTGGTCGGCCGGCCGTGCACGCGTCGCCGGCAGCGGCGGGGCGGAGCCTGGCGGTGACATCGACCGACTGCCGGCCGGCGCTGCGCCGCCGGAGGTCCGCTCGCTGAGAGGCTTGGAGAGGGCGGCGAGCACGGCGGGAGTGGGGTGGACGCGGCTGGCTGCGACGCTCGGCCTGGACGGATGGTTGGCCGCCGGCCAGTCATTGCAGAAGCCAGCAAAGGCAATGCCAAGGATGTTGCGATGGATCAAGTGGGACGCTGGCGAGATGCTAGGCGATTCGGCGGGACTGTGTTGTGCGGAGACCCATGGACGCCAGGGCGCAAATGACCCCAGAAGTCGGCACGCCCTAAAACCCCAATCATCATCAACCCATGGACGC
The DNA here is from genome assembly GCF_011947565.3 of Pollicipes pollicipes. Classification (NCBI taxonomy): domain Eukaryota; kingdom Metazoa; phylum Arthropoda; class Thecostraca; order Pollicipedomorpha; family Pollicipedidae; genus Pollicipes; species Pollicipes pollicipes. The sequence goes on along the minus strand of NW_023597034.1, from coordinate 6,223,234 downwards.
CGGGCGGGCGCTCGCAGCCACGTGCGGCCATGAAGTGAGCCTGCACCGCCTCGCCCGGAGCGCCGACACCCGCTCTGCATGCAGACAGCGGCGGGCGGCCGCGGGCGGCGGGAAGCGATCTGGACCGGCGGCGGCCGCGCCCCGTCCCCCGGCGATACAGCCGGCCGCCGCGACCGCTATGTGACGAGGCGGCGTCCGGCCGCGCTGGCCTGCGGCAGGGGCCTGATCGCGGTCGACATCAGCGCCGGAGGAGCGGGAGATGGCACCACTGCACCGTGTGCAGGTCTGGTGCGCTCCGCCTGCCGCGGTTTGGACGACTGCGCCCGAACACTGCACCGCGGTCGGGGCTCGAGGCCCGCTTCGCCACGGTTATCTGCTCCTGTCAGCTGCTACATGTGTTTTTGTTCTTCGCTTTGTCTATTTGTTTTATCCGTTCTTATCGCTCTTGTCACTTTTGTCTGCTTTGTGTTCGGCAGCCCTCCTTTTTTGTTTCAATGGTGCTGTCTTTTTTTGCTGCATTCATCGCCTCATCGCGCCTGTCGACGTTCCGGGCCTGTCCCCTGGATCGGGTCCCCGGGTCTCAGCGGGCGGTCCGCGGCGTCCCGGACCGCCCGCCGCGGCCTCTCGCCCGCCAGGCCCGACTCGCCCGGCCTCGCTGCCTGTCCGCCGCCGCCGGCATCCCAGCCGCGGCCTGAGCTCCGCCTCTGATGGGCCTCCGACGGGCGGCCGCGCCCCCGCCGTCGCCGACGACGACGCTGAAGATGGGCGACGGCTGTCGGCGTCGGCGGCAGACACAGCATCCGCGCCGGACTTGCGGCGGTGACTGGCAGCGTGCGCTCAGTGCTCGCCGCAGGCAGGCGTGGAAAAGCAACATTAGTTTTGCTGCCTGACCAATGCAATCAGCTCGTACGGTCAAAGATACCCCCGAAGGCCACCTGAATAGAGGAAGCAGCCGCGCGGCGTGTATGTGGCGGCGGCCGAGCGGCGCTGACCCGGCACTCATGGCGCTCGGTTGGGCCTGAATCGGTAGGCCTCGCTGCCGACTCCGGCGGCTGGCCACCGGCCGCCAGGCGGGGATCCAGAATGTGGGTCGGCGATGACGGCCGGGCGGGCTGACCCATATCAGTGGCCGGTCGCGGGGGAGAACGAGAACGAGAGAGCGCCAGAGCGAACGTGGCGGGTCGGTGCCCACTCTGCGTGATGCATATTTGGCTCTCTCTTTGTGTTGGGAACTTGCGATACTATCTCTGTATGTATGGTAGCATTGAGCGCGACGGAACGACGGTGTCGTGCGTTTGGTCGCGTGAGTGTCGTGTCGTGTGTGTGCGTGGCGGCGCGGTGGGCACCGCGTTAAATCATGCTGCCTCGTGGAGATACCATACTGCCGTAATCCCGTGGTTGCGGCGTACCACCAAATTGCTGTCGTAAATTCCCGCCACCACCTGGGGGAAACAGGCCCGCTCGGTCAGGGGTTTGGGGTACCACTTGTCTCGGCGGCCACCACGGAGGGCATTCCGCGGCGGGCGCTGGTCGCCCTTCCAGCCGGCCTGACCACCGCCGGCCGCTCGGACGACAGCCCGGGAGGGGAGGGCGCCGTAATTGTCGAGCGGCGTCTCGGACTCAACCGCGGTCCGCCCATCGACCCCAATCGGTGGCGTCGTCCGCCGGCGCCGCTGAGTGGGTCAGGCCGCTGCCGCCGCCGCCGCCGCAGGAGACACCAGCTGCGGGCCACATCTGCTGGCGCCTGCCGTACGGTCTCTCCGGATTGCCGTCTGCGGTCCGAAGCCACCCTCCGCTGGCGTTGGAGTACTTTACTGCCGTTCGCGGCGGGCCAGCTGCGGAGGCCGGTGGCGGCGGTCGGCCGCGGTCTCTGCCGCGGAGAAGACTGTCGCTGATGCAGTTCAATCCCGTGCGACCGCAGCAGCAGCAGGTGACCGTGACGCTGTGCTGGGGCAGCGGGAGGCGGCCTCCTCTCCTCGCGTCTCTCCTCTCTGACCCGCTTGCGGCCGTGCACGGATCCGGCTCCGCCCTCGTCAGCGCACGCGACCCGCCCCCGCCGCCTCCGGCCTGTCCCGCCGTGATCGGGCCGGCGGCCGTGCACACGGATGCCTGCCCGACGGCGGCCGCCGGGCCACGACGGTGGGGCGGTCCCGAGCGGGTGAGGGCGCTCACGCCCCGCTGCTGCCGGACGGCGGTCTCTAATTCGCCGGGCCAGCTCTACTCCAGCGTGATTCCTGCCGGGCGCGCGCGTCCGGCAGGCCGCGTGTGCCAACGAACCCGCGCAGAGCTGCACGCACAGCGCGCCATAAACATGCGTGCGGTGCCGTAACTGTCGCCGCCGCCGATGATTAAAGCGGCGCAGGAATGCGGCCGGCGCGTGGCCTGGTGTGGAAGGGCACGAGAGGGGCAACGGGCGGGCGGCGCGGATAATTTTCGGTCGTTGTCTCCGCGGCGGGAGTTGGCCAACGGGCGTGACCACCATTGCTGTATCGACCTGCGGACGGACTATTTGACCGTTCGTTGGGGTGATCAGGCGCAGTGGAGAACGGGGGGGGGGGGGGGGGTCGTCTCCCTTTGTCGGACCGTTCATGGAAGGGACCTTCCGTCGATCGCTGCTCGCCGGAGCGTGCATGACCGTCTCGGCCTGCGATGCATTATGCATCGACCCGGGCTGCGTCGAAGGCCGTCTCCGCGGTCGGAGAGGGTTGCAGGCGATAAGCGGCGGCGGCAGCCGGCAGGTCGGGCCGCCGGCCCTCGGCGCGTCACCAGCCGCCGTGGCACGTCTCGGGGCGTCCCTGAGGCGTCAATCGTCGTCAGGCTTCGAGAGCGGCGCCGGGCGTCGTAGCACGCCGCACGCGAGGCGCCTCTACTCAACGCGCCATCGGTTGTCGTTTCTCACCGCGCGATTTTGATCCCGTCAGATGTCACCGCGTCACCGCTGCTGAGCGTGAGTGACGCTGGAAGGGGGTCCGTGTGAGGACCACATGTGACGTCTCCCGAGTCCCCGGTCGGGGCTGCCGCCATCACCGTGTGCAGATGCCCCCCCCCCCTCCCCCCCGCCGGGTGGTTCATAGCCGGGGTGGTTTTGTCCCTGCCACGCATCATCGCCATGCTGCAGTGGCCGGCGGCCCGCGCGAACAGGGCCACGATGCCGCCGGCACATCGCGCCGCGTGCCCGCGCCGGAGCCGCCGCGCCGTCAGAGCCGCTGCTGCGGCCGGGCCGACGCGTGGGGGCGCGCCGCCGACGCCGCCAGCTCGTCGGGTTACGACGCCGTGATTCAGCGCCGGTGACGAGCGCGCGCGCCGGCCGCCAGCTGCGCCCACCCCGCCCGGCACTTCGCCTGCGCCGCAGCGCACGGCGCGACGCGCGCCCGCCGGCGGAGGCGTTTCACTGTCGCGCTGTCCGGAAGTGGCGCGGCGCGACTTCAGCCACGGGCGGCCGGCCGGCGCGGTGTCCGCGCGGCGACCGAGCTGACTGACCCACATCTGCGGCCTCGCTGCCGTGCATTAGGCAGAGGCGACTGATGGCTGTGCAGGCTGCGGTGGACGGCTGGGAATGAGCGGCGGTTCGGTGGGAAGCCGGCCGTGGGTTGGATGCCCGAAGACGCGGAGGGACGGCGAGGCGCCGGCCGGCCGGCCGGCCATCGGAGCCGGCCGCGGCCGCCGCCCCCGGACAAACACCACCCGGGCTGATAGGGCACCGCGCGGCGAGATTTGTCAGGACACGTCCGGACGTGATCGGTGACACGTGGTCTGACGCTGTCACTGACAGAGAGGGGTCTGACGGAATCCGTCTGATGGCCTCTGGGGACGGCCCGGCCCGCAGGGGACCTGCTGCGGTACGGCCGCGACGGCGAGCACTGGAACCAGCCGTGCTTCGAGGCCGTAACCGGGCGTCCACAGAGCCGCCGCCAAGCACGGGACGTGTTTACAACGGACGACATCCGCTCAGCGCCTCGACACCGCGCGCCGACCACTCTCAACGCGAAGCCAGACGTGGAATCGCCGGCCGCCGACGCAGCCGACGGCGCCGGGCCGGCTGACACAGGCCATTATTCGCGGCGCTAAACAAACTGCCAGCAGTGACGGACGCCGGCCGCCGGGGCCGACCGGCCGGTGTTGATCGTGGCAGGCTTGGCGGCGCCGGCGTGACCTCTGACCTTGCGTCGGACGTCGGTCGCGTCCGGCTTCCGGTCGGCACCGCGGGAGCCGCCGGCGCGCACAGGGTAGTGTCCGTATCAACGGGCGGGACTGAGTTTGGGTGGGTGGGCCAGAGGAATTAATTCTATAGCGTTGCAGAGCTGAGCAGCTCCTCTCCAAATATTGCAGATAGCCGATTTTGCTGTTGTGGTTTATCAGGCCCCAGCGACAACCAGCGTCGTAGGTCCCGGTGATAATCACGACATCATTCGGATTAGTGATGCATTGGCTATCGGTGTTTTATAAGTCAGAAGTGAGCATCCAGCTGCCAACCAGTTACAGCGTCTTTGTTTCTTTGAACTGGTAACATTTCATTTTGCGAATGAATGAGGTTGCTTTGCGTAATAGCTGGATCTCTTGAATGAACGGAATTTTTAATGTTATTTGTGAGAAGGATTCTGCAACGTTGTCGGTGACAATTGACGGTATATTCGGCAACGGTAAACGAGGCACGTGCTCTCGAGGACGATCTGCCCGTGACTTACGAGCACAATGCGATCGCTCCGCCCGATCTGAGGTAGCCGGCACCGCCTTGTGACATCCGCCGTCGGCCGTGTCGCCGCGACATTCCGCGCGGACCGTTTCCGCCGGGCGGACGGAGTCACTCACCTCTGACGGGCAGCAGCGCGATCAGCAGCAGCGCGGCCGCGGCCGGCAGCCGGCGGCGCGTCATCGGCGGCCGTAGAGGCGGCACGTGGCGGGGGGCGCGCGGCGGCCGCGGCGGCGGCGCGGCCGGTCGGCGGCGCGGCGCGGTGACGACTGACGGCGGCGGAGCCGGCGCGCCGGCTGCCGCCGAGCGGCCTGCGGTCGGCCGCCCACCGGCCGGCGGCGCCGAGCCAGCGGCGACGTCGGCGCCGGCACGGCAGGCTCGCCGATACATATGTACCGATGTGTGGGTGGTATGCATATGTGCATACGCTCTGCCGTTGGGAGGGCATGCGCCTCAGCTTTGACGCAGTTCAGTGTCACTTCTACGGCGGTGCGTGGAAAGGAACGCTCTAGACAACCATTGCATCCCCCATCCGTAAACCCGTGCTGTGGTCCCTATATGTGCTATGAGTTCTTATTCTGATAATAACCGACCTTTTGTATACCAGGTGGCACTGACTTCCGCTGATAACCACGCGTGACCGTGAGAGGTGACCAGGAACCATGGTCCCTCATGACCATGACCACAGCTTGACGTGCCAAATCTGGCGAACATAACCAATGCTTGCTTGGTATCGTGGTTTAACCAATGTCACTTGATACAGTGAAGGTCGATCATTCGCAGAATCAGGTGTCCCAACTCATAATGCCGACAATGAAAAAGGTTAACGCCTATCTCTCACATCATGAGGTATATATAGACGGCCACTCCAGAGTGAGCCCGCGAGTGCAACGATAGCGCACAGACACAAGCAGTTAAGGATACGAACTTCCATATATACTTATCCGCTATGCAGCATGTACTCACAGATACGCAGAGACATGCTCATACGGATACACGCGCACATACACGGTGCTGCATTATACATTCATAATTTGGATAGTCGAACGGTTCAGGCGGAGTGTTGCCCTCGTGCATGGGGCACTGCACCGAAGTAACCAGACTGTAGTCCACGAGACGGTGCTTTAAACTAGTTATAGCCTAATCAATGCCTAACACCCTCGTTCCTGAACGTGTGTGCGGCGATTTTGTAACCTCGTTATAGCCATATCGATGCCTAAACACCCTAGTCTCTGAGCTGGCATGCGGTTGGCTCACTGGGCTATTTCAAACCAGGATGTTTAGAAGAAATGATAAGGTCACGTGATGAGGAATGACAATAGCAACAGCCAATGGCATGACCGCCGACCGCCACTGCCGGTCGGCGATTGGCTGGGTGTGATGCCATGTGCAGCGCGACGCAACGGACCGAGTCGTCTCTTCTGCTGAATTATGGTGGTTCCACAAAAACCGATAGCATGAGAACGCCCGGATTACGCCGTTAAGTCAGACTTTCGGCTTGATCTGATAACCCTTTGGATGAAGCATATCATGTAAAGGCGCTGTTCGACATTTGTGCGGAATTTAAACTGGGCGGAATTTAAACTAAAAAAATTAAACGGAGATGGCTATTTTCATGATCATTCCCTGCAGTTCACAGCCATGCCCGTTTTTAGACCTCAAACCGTCTTGTTTCTTAGCTTGATGCACACGAACTTGTACAGTCTATTTGCGAGTCGTCCAGACATTTATAACGTCATGGAGACGTCGCGCTAGTACCCCACCTCATCGACTGCATTTTGGTCACGGTCAGAATGGTCAAAATGACATGAAATATGCTACAACGTTTTAAGAGATGTGTTGGTATCAATAAGAAATATAGACGATATAAATGTCCCTTAAACATTGGTGTTTATGACGATACAGCACCAAGCGCCCCAGCGAAAGAGCGCAGTTTGCGAACAGTCAGGTTACGCTGCCGATTGCATGTCTCGATCTCTTGGTTACTTGGATTAGACCCCATCAAGCCAGTCATGACAAGTTCAGGATTATGGGATGAAGGAGAATGGATGACGTTGGGTTGGGATTGCATGCACCTGGGAATCCATCCGAGACTTAGCCCGCCCAGGGCCCTACCTGTTGGGTGTGTGTACGGCGCCCGGACGAGGGCTCCCACCAGGGGACACTTCGGCCCACTCATGGCTTCCACGTGTCGCCTGCCTCGGACGAGCGGGACGTCGCGGATGTGTGGGGCAAAGCGAGAAATAGGATAAAAGAGCGAACGAGTATTGATCATGAACTGCGTCTTGTGACAAATAACACACGTATTTGGGCTCCTACTAGATATGACGGACATCATGCGGAGAGACTAATAGCTTACGAACAGCGCCGAATGCAAATGCAAGTAAAAAACGTCCCATCACGGAAAATATTCTAAGCTGCCATGAGAAAAGGTCACAACACCCACTTAACGCGCATAAGGTAACTTTCTGTGCTCAAAACAACGACGCTTCCTTGCGGCGCGTAGAAGTACCATGAGTGAGTCACGCCGTCCGCTACAGCTGCAAGTCTGACACGGCAAATTCGGCAGCGACTCTGACGTCATCAAAACGTTCCATTGTGTAATCAAGCGATGACGGATTAAGAAGCACATTTACCAAGAAGTGAAATTTTATTGGAGCAATATTTTGATTTCAAAAGCATATGAATGCTTCATCTGAGCTTTATCGAGCACATCTAATGTCTCTATGTTGACGGATACCTCAATATCGACGCAGTAATGTTTGTGACCGCGCAGAACCAACAATACACGCACATGCAGGGATAACCACGGCCACACCCAAACTCCAACTCCGCAGTCGCACCGACTGACCCAAATGTGCAGTACGCAGCAAACAATGACAAGAGACAGACGCAACGGCACGCACATGCTCAGACATGAAGCTCAAATAAACACGCATGATAAATTTGACACCTGATATTGACTGCGACTTTGACAGGCATCTGTTTGCACTGGTGGCGGTAGACATCCTGCCTGCATGTAGCCGTTGTTCCATCATGCGACTAGACCTCGCAAACAAGCGTTGTTGGGCTTAATGCGTTGGATTTTATTTTATCTTGTTATGGCAATTCATGCTGTATTTGTTGTCATAATTGCTTTCTTTACCATGCAGAAATGCTGCAAACTTTTGGTCTCGCAATACGCTGTTTGGCGAGGTGAGGGGAGCGCGCGTTATTGGTTCTTCCATTATGATGGTGTAGTCAGTAAGGTGACGGTCGAACGCAAAGGGTAAAAGTGACAATATTTCGACTTGCCGGGATTTCTGGGGGTTCGAAAGTGCCGAGTCAAATCTACGGCCGCTAGGAATCGAAGTGCTATCCGCTTGGTCTGAGCAACAACTTTAAGCTATAATTTTTACCTATCGTAAAACTGCTTTTTTCGACAAACAAACAAAAAACGCAGCCGACGGTCCCAATTTTTCTGCGGGCTGAGGTGAACATTTTGATAAAAAAGCTGTTTTTCGTAAACATTTGCTCAGTAGAGACAGAATAAGGAACCATTCACATTCGCATCTTTTTATTCAGCTGACCGTGTTTGTAACGTTGTGACCGAGTGCCGTAACATTATGACCAAGTGCCGTCACGCTGTGAAAGACTGCCGTAACATTGAGACTGAGTGCCCTTACGTTATGACCGAATGCGGTCACGTTATGACCGAAATTTTTGGCACAACGTACCGCCGCGCGGAGCAGTTCTCACATAGGGCACCTGTTCAAGACAAAACTGTACAGACCTACTCAAGCGGGAAGGGACCTGTGACCTGTGACCTGTACCTGGCTTGCAAAAGACCTGTGGTGCGTGAATCAGTACACTTTGCCGCAACTCTCTAGGCGTAGTAAGACTGAGCATAAAGCTGAGTTCTGTGTTGAATGAAACCTTTGACGCACTCGCATGGGGGATTGCGCTGCTGCTATGCCGGCAGGCCCGGCAGTTTGTAGTCCTGCTACACTGATCCCATCTCTGGTAGCAGACACCCGGTAGAAATCCAGTAGACACTCAGTGGGGACTCAGTAGATACTTGGCAGATACTGAGCAGATCCTCAGTAGACACACAGCAAGCACTCAACAGCCTTTCAGTAGACACTCAGTAGATACTCAGAAGGTGCTCAGTAGAAAATCAGTGGTTACTCAGAGGCGCCCCGTAGACGCTCAGTAGACACTCAGTAGATACTCACTAGACACGCAGTGGACACTCAGTAGGTGCTCATTAGATACTCAAAAGCCGCTCGGTAGATACTCAGTAGACACCAATGAATATTCAGTAGACACTCAGTGAACGCCCAGAAGACCTTCAGTAGACGTTTAGTAGACAGCAGGCGGCACAGCCGCCAGCGCAACCCGACACACTTGTGTCCGCGACGACACGCGTAGCCCCCCATCCACGGAAGTCTGGGTCCGGACCGCGGCCGGCTCGGCTCAGCTCGGAGCGACACATGCCACAACACGGCGGTGCCGTCAGCCGGCCCGGCCGCCGGCGGTCAGCGGCGCCGTCGGCACGGCCGGCTAATGGCCGCAGGCGCGAGCGGCGGCCGTCGGCGCCGGGTGGCCGCCGCCGCTGACCGGCGGGCCCACCCGCGTCGTCCGCGGCGGCCCCCGGGGGCCAGGCAGCCGCTGGCCCCGGCTGGCAGGGCAGCGCCGCGGGGTATTTTGGACGCGCGGCCAGCGGGCCTCAGCTCACGCTGCCGCCGTACGTCTTCGACGTTGGCTGGTGCCATCGGCTCGAGCTGTTGGTGCCAGCTTACGCCATCGGCTCAAGCCGTCGGCATCACCGCACACCGTCGGCTCACGCTGTCGGTGACAGCTCACGCCACCGGCTCGAGCCGTCGGCGTTAGCTCATGCTCTCTTCCCACGCCGTCGACATCGGTTCACTACACAGCCTCACGCCACAAGATTAGGCATCAACTAACCCACGCCACCGGCGTTAACCGATGCCACCTTGTCTCGCGTCATCGCCGGCTCACGCCACCGGCGTCTACCTACGCCTCAGATCTCAGTTACTCCGCCCGGGCAGACCGATAGGGCCTCAACCTCTCGACCTCTCCGCAGGGCAAACGTGGCATAATGGACAGCGGCCATAAACCGAGCCTGACACCAGCCGGCCGCCGCGGCAGGGGTAACCCGCGGCGGCGGCGGGTCAGTTCAGGGTCAGGATCAGAAGTGGAGGGGCAGCGTGACGCGACGTCACACCGGACCACGCCACGCCGTTGCTGTCCACAGCGTTGTCCCTGGTGCGTGGGTGCCTGTGCCGTTTCAGTATTCTGTCGTGTTCTGTGTCGTGTATTTGTTTCCATGTGCCTCTGCAAGCGCCTCCGTTGTGTCCGCATTCCATGTCCATCTGTGTGCGCCGTGCTTCGCCCGTGGTAGGCGTTGCGTGCCGGGGCGATGTCCTGTATCTGTTCCCTCCCGGTTTTCCTGTTCATGTCGTGTGCGCCGTGTGATTGCCGCCTGGGCATGCTACAGTGCGTGCCATACGCAGGTGAGATCGATCAGGGAGAATGATAGCGCTCCGTGCTGACGTCCCGGCTACGCAGGGAGCCGTCCATTCCAGACCATTGGTGCACCGAGGCCGCTAAAAATCTCACTCACAGTGGCGTCAGTTTACCCTACGCTTTATAAGACTGTGGTTCAGTTTTCCTCGAGTGCAGTTTTATCCTGGATTCCGTTGTAGTCAGACGTGTTGGACTGGCGGCATGACCCGTGATGCATGGTCACTGGCCCGCCAGCGTCCCTGTGACGTGATCCAGAGAAATGGTCGACAGCATGACGTGGTCCAGGGACGTGGCCTACCACTGTCCCTCTGACGTGGTCCAGGGAATTGGCGGACAGCTGTCCCTGTGATGTAGTCCAGGGACATGGCCGACAGCTGTCCCTGTGCCGTGGTCCAGGGACGTGGCCAACAGCTGTCCTCGTAACGTGGCGTTGGGACGTGGCCGACAGCTGACCCGTGACGTGGTCCAGAGAAGTGGCCGACAACCGTCCCGATAACGGGGTCCAGGGACGCGGCCGACAGCTGTCCGTCTGACGTGGTGCAGGGATGTTGCCGACAGATGTCCGTGTAACGTGGTCCAGGGACGTGGCCGACAGCTATCCCTGCGACGTGGCGCAGGGACGTGGCCGACAGATGTCCCTGGGACGTTGTCTAGGGACGTGGTCGACAGCTGTCCCTGTGACGTGGTGCAGGGACGTGCCTGCAGCTGTCCCTGTGGCATGGTGCAGGGTCGTGGCCAACAGCTGTCCGTGTGACGTGGTCCAGGGACATGGCCGCCAGCCATCCATGTGACGTGGTGCAGGGACGTGGCCGACAGCCGCCCCCTTGACGTGATGCAGGGACGTGACTGAGAGCTGCCCTTGTGACGTGGTGCAGGGACGTGGCCGACAGCTGCCCCTGTGATGTGGTGCGGGGACGTGGCCGACAGCTGTCCATGTGACGTGGTCGAGAGAAGTGGCCGACAGCGTGACGTGGTGCAGGGACGTGGCCGACAGCCGTGTGAGCCGTCGGCGGTCCAAGGTTCGGGCAACACGGCGGGAACTCACGGATGATGTTTGCAGTCTGTGTTCCGTTACATGGACTGATGCCAGTGATTTAACTGCCGGCTGAGCTATAACTGCCAGCAACCGCAGCTATGACCATTCACAGTTGGTCGTTGGCCTCGTTTTTTGCGAGGGTTATCTGCCGGTTTGCCAGTTTCACGGATGACCATCTTGTCTGGCCGTGCTTTTGGGCTTGTAACTTGCTAGTTTCCTGATCCTATAAAGACATTGTGCTTTCCATTAAATTTTGGCAGTGTTTTTATGAAATGGCATAAGGTCGTAAAATGGAATTTTGTGGCTGATTTCGCGTTTAACCAGCTTGGTACTGCAAAACGCCGATGTAACAAAGCTGATTTTGGTATGTTGCAACTTGCAACGTTCGGGAAATAGCCCATTTGTTTTCATAGTTTGTAATTTTTGCCGCTTTTACCAACGCTTCATGCACCGCCGGCTCCTCTCACGAAACAAGCGTAAACACAAGCGAAGTCATCCTTGACGAGCCGAAGATAGCAGCTTGCTGTTGACGAGGTGTGGATCGCCGCCGCTTGCCTTGAAATGCTTGCCTGTCCGGATTTGATGGGACGTTCTGATATGGCCGGAGGCAGCCTAGTTCGGATTTCAGAGGGGGGATCCGTCATAGCTTGAATCCACTTTGAGCGGTCCCGGCCCCCACAATGTTCCCACTCCTGAACTCCAAGACTTCCGTATGACCTGTGCCGGCCCCTCACAATGTTCCCAATCCCTACCTCCAAGAGTTCCCTATGACCTGTCCCGGCTCCCACAATGTCCCAGTCCTGAACTCCAAGACTTCCGTATGACCTTTGCCGGCCTCTCACAATGTTCCCAGTCCCTACCTCTAATAGTTCCCTATGACCTGTCCCGGCCCCTCACAGTGTTCCCAGTCCCTAACTCCAAGAGTAATTCCATATGACCTGTCCCGGCCCACACAATGTTCCCAGTCCCTAGCTCCAAGAGTTCCATATGACCTGTCCCGGTCCCTCACAATGTTTCCGGTCCCAAACTCCAAGAGTTTCCTATGACCCCTCCCGGCTCTTGATAATGTTCCCAGTCCCGAACTCCGAGACCTCCCTGCGACCTGTTTTGGCCTCTCACAATGTTCCTTCTCCCAAACTCCAAGACCTTCCAAGGCCTGTCCCAAACTGTTCACTTCCCCATCCCTGTTTTCACCCGCCCAGAAAACTACCCGTGACGTGTGCCGGACCGGCAGTGTCCCAAAGTCTGACGCGGGCGCGTGGGTGGAAGGCACCGGCCTGGCCGCCGCCGCCGCCGCCGCCACCGCCACTGGACCAGACTTGCACGGACTCCGGGTCAGCCAAGCCCGGCCCAAATATGGCGCGGGGCGCGCCGCCGGACACGGCTGACCCGCGCCGCGGCCCGGGCCGACCCGCCAGACCCGACCGTCCACCCTTTTCTCGCAACAGGCGCCGACCGCGGCCGCCGCTGCTGCGACCTGCGGCGAACGAGCGGCCCCGCAGACACGTGGGGCAGCCGACGCCGGTGACGGCCGGCGGCGGCGGGCTGGGGCGGGGGACCAGCTGTGCCCGGCGGCCTGTCGGGCCGATCTCGTCCAGGGGCTTGTGCGAATTATGTTGGAACATTTGTCTTCGTTGATAGCCTGGATGTTTGGTTTGCGAATGATCGCAGGGAATGGAGTACTGCCAGTTCGCGTATGTTCATTGGCCTCACTGCGATAGCCGATCGCACTACCGTCATGCAGATTTGTTGACTTGCGTTCTTTCGCTATTATGAGCAGCTTAATTATCGAACCATATGACGGCCTCTGACACCCATGCAGCGCTGCGCGTTTTTGCGGCGTGAGTCAAAGACCTGCTCCATTTCAACACACCGATCGCTCCAATCGGTCTCGGCGAACGGCCGGCTTTCCCGCGTGATGAAGGCGTCCGAATGTAGCGCGGCTCTCCCCGACCGATGGGTTTCCACGGATCACGCTGGTGAACGCCCCCTGTCGACCGGGCCCGCTCCGCCATCTGCTGCACGGCCCCGCGCCATGCACCATGCAGCAGCAGGCAGCGGCGCGGGGCTGGCGTCGTCCCGTTAGAACATCCCCAGTGACTGCGGCGGCGGCGCATCTGCTCAGGTCGGCCGGCGGCGCCACGGTCGGACCGGACGAGGTCCAGGTCCGATTACGGGCCGGCTGTGGACACTGGAGCTGGGGCTGGTGCTGTAGATGGGGACGGGACGAGAGCTGGAGCTGGGGCTGGGGCTGCAGCTGGGGACTAGGACCACAGCTGGGGCTGGGAGTAGAGCTGTGGCTGGGGCTGCAGCTGGGGCCGGAGCTGCAGCTTGGGCTGCGGCTGGCTCTGTGGTCCTGTCGGGAGGACGTCCGCAGTGCCGTAGGAGTAGCGGGCGGCTAGAGCTGGCTTTGTGGTCCTGTCGGGAGTACGCCCGCAGTGCTGTAGGAGTAACGGGCCTAGCGGGCTGTCTGTCAGCCGACCTGCGCTCCTGCGGTCTGGGCGGGGGTGGGGGCTCCGGTTCACCTCGGCTGACATTCCGCTCCGCATCTGAAAGGCGTGAATCCTTGCCTCCGGCATGTACTACGGACCGTCAGCACAATACGCGCGTTTCCTTTTGAATGGGTTGGCTGCGTTTTTCCCTTCTGCACCTGGTCTGGGTGGTAGCTTGCCTTTTCTCTCCGCCTCGGACGTGGCGCCCGGACAGCTGGGGACGGCCAAACGCCAGACCGTCTGACCTGGTAGGGAGGGGGGGGGGGGAGGGCCCCCGACATTGGCCGGGAGCGGGGGGGGGGGGGCGGATGTAGTTGTCATGCCGTCTGGCGGCGGTCAGCCGTTGGCCAGAACAGTTGCTGGGCTGCCAGTCAGCGCAGTTGTTTGATGCTGTCCATTGCCCAGTGTCGGGAGTACGGGCAGACACGAATGCTCATGCATATTGATGTATTTACAGGCGATGGGATCTTGGATAGCTGCAAGTTTCGCCACTGGTTTACTAGCGGTGTGGTGTATGGTGTTTTTGCTGTCTGACTGCGCTGCTTGCTTCAGAAGCGGTATGCCCCGGTTACGTAGCCGCGCTTATATACAGGCATTATTGTGCAACGGGGCGCTGTAATCGACGCGCTACACATTCTACAGGCTAGTGCTGTGGGAGCGGTATCTAATGCTGGTTTTGCCGGCGTCTTATCTTCTTTGCATTTTGTTGGGGTCCTGATTCCGAAGTTAATGAGAGTGGTGGTGCCAGGTGATCAGTTGTGTGCACCTCTTACTTACCATGGCAATAGGCACCGGGGTGTTCTAATTGGCAGGCAGTTCTAACACTGTCTTGAAGGCAACCCACGACGCATGACCTGATGGGGCAATGTTGTAATTCGACGGTACGCACCTACTCGCATTGGGCGCATGTGTGAGGGCCAAGACGGGCCTGGACCTGCATTACATGGCTCTGGCTCTTCCACTGAAACCAGAGAATCGGCCGTTTGTCGTTTTCGAAGCACATGTCTATCCCATTGTACCCAGTCAGCAGCCAGACGTCTTGGCGTCGTGTTGTGGTCAGCATAGCAGTGGCGGCGCTTCTATCAAGGCACTTCAGGCACTGCCTAATGCAGTTGCAGAGTCTATTTCAGCATCTTTTCAAAAGTCTTTCAAAACTTAATATTGTTATAAAACTTATTTTGTTACGTCACTTTTCAACGCGTTTCATAGTATAACACGCGCCCGGGTGGCCGGTTGAATACCCTATGCTCAAGTGGGTGTGGGCGTCGGTTTGACTCCCTGAGATCTCATTAAGATCAAACAAGGCCGAAGTACAGATTGGTATCCAAAGTGCTACCAGACCTCATGCAACTGCCTTGAACCTAGATACTTGCTCTAAGCAAAAGGTCACCGGTTTGTTTTAAGCTCAGTGACCCTTTTTAACTTTAGGACGTCAAGATGGCCAAAAACACACGAAATTTCTTCTGTTTTGGTACTTGAATAAGCGCCAGGGATTACATTGGGCACTATGCTTCTAAAAGAAAAAAAATTGGACCGTGGTGTTGTCATGTCAAAAAATGGGGTCATTTTAGGTCAGTGACGTGTTCTGTCTGTTGAGAAGTTCATGGAACATGTCTTTTGCGGCCCCCGTTACTGGTGAATTCAAAATGAGTACCAGAGCTACCTCATAAAGGAAGCACTCGAGCGAAAAAGCAGATTAGCTTTGACCTTGGTCTGACCTTCATACCCGACCTTGGGTCAACGGAGTTGGCTGCAATGTTAAGTTGCATTGTTTTATTAACTAAGAATTATCTCAGAGATGTACGGATTCGCCTAACACTCCGTTGTCGCAGCAGAGTTCACGATTCCCTAGAAATGATATTCGTGGACAGCCACGGCCTGTGTTTGACCTGCAGAGGTCAATGACTTTACAAGGTGCATCTAATTACTTGTGCCGAAAGGTCTGCTATTCAATAATTGACTCTCACCCGACCACGTGTTGTCTTATCCAAATATATTGTCTATGTACCCATCAAAGTCACGGGCTGGCGCCTCCACTGCGGCACAGTAGGAATGTAGCTGGTCTGAGGGTGACGACGTCAAGCCTAGCACCCTAGAAGGAACGTGGCTGAGCAGAGGATGACGACGTCAAGGTTGATGTCATAGTAGGAGCCTGTCTGGTCAGAGGATGAGGACGTCAATAATGTTACGTTCGGAACGGATGTTTGGTTTTGTTTTAGCCTTGAAAAGCCATCGACCCGCAACTTGGGAAGATGCTGCCTGGCCGGTGTGCTCCTGACCAGAAATGACTTAATGTTTATTACGACGTAGAGTGGAATGCCATTCTAAAGGAAATATGGAAGAAGAAAAGGTGCAGTGCGTCTGCAGAATTTGGCAATGGGGGAGGGAGGAAGGACAAACTCCCAATTATCACTGGAAACTTTATATTAGTGCGCCGCAGGCTCGCCAAATTTTTGGCATGGTGTATCTATATCAACATCGCATGCTTCAGGGTAACACGTAAGTTTTTGATGTGTTCACCTTGATTTAATTGCTCTCAAGATTTTACACCTCCACGGGAATGCACAAGACAAAGTGAGGGGGGGGGGGATAGGCATCACGTGCCACCGGCTCTCCCTGGAATGCACGTCAATTGGAGCACGTGTCCGTGATTTCCTGTGTGACGCTGCTGTAACAAGATCGGCGAACTCTTTAAAATCCAACGGAGACTTCGGTACTGGGAAAGGGACGGGGCATTGCCCTTCCCCTTGGGTTTGCTTTGCTTGGCGGTGCCCTCGATGATGCTATTGCGTTAATTGCTGCTGTGACTTGGCTTCCCAATTATCAACGTCTTGGCGGGGGCCCGGGCAACTCATTTTGTAAGATTTGGCGACGTGTCTAAGGTCTGGTTCGTGGTTGGTAAAAAGGAAGGTTCGCATGGCAAATTGTGAGATGACAAATGCCGTGCTTCGTTTCTCAAGCGCAGCATTGATGTGCTATTTACAGTCTAGTCCTTTGTGCAGTACATACTTTGCTGTATCTGCATCCGCCACCAGTGCCTACATCAGTGTTTGCGTAAGTTGAAGCCACTATCAAGGTGTTTGCAGTGTAACAAACAAACAAAGACGACAGAGAACGGGCGGGTTCTCAAACAAACTCACAGACAGGTGCATCTGATATCTGTTTTGGTGCCGACTGGCCACAGTTCCTCTGGTAGCTCAGTTGGTAGAGCGGTGGACTGTAGTGGTCTGGGTCAGGCATCCATAGGTCGCTGGTTCAAATCCGGCCCGGAGGACTTTTTCGCTTTTGCTCCCGTTTTCAGGCCGCCGGTTTTGAACGGCTAAACAGAGCTGGAGCTTGCGTCCGTCATGGCATGTGGTGTGTTTTTGTTCAAAATGTGTATTGCAATGCAAGTTAACTTGCATTGCCAAACAGACCAACCACTGTTCCGCATCGTTATCGGATAGCCGTGATCGCCGTACCGGTGCTGTTGTGGCGCAATCTCGTGGTCCGTGCAGGTCATTGATACGGATGATGCCATGGCTGGGTTTTCCGGTGTGGTGGTGTAAGGCCATGTCGGCTGACAGGGCCATTATTTCCCATCTTATGTGATGAATATTGCATAGCTCGCCCCGCTTGAGGTCATTGGGCTACCGGCGGTCATAGCTGCAACAGAGCGCTGTTGGTCATTGGCCGAAATCATCTCTTTCTTGCTGTGGCAAGTGGAGTATGGGTGCTCACCAGTGGTTGCATGCTAGGGTCGTTGTAGAGGCAGTATTTGCTTTCACCGCAAGATCTTGTGGTCCTGTAAGTGGTAGGTAACGGGTATGTATCTTGTGATGAGACGAAATGATTGTGATGATTTGTCGCACCTTGTGTAGCTGGCTGAGCGTGTCCGTCAGCCTCCGCAAACGCCACTGACTCATCCGAGCCGCACATGTCTGCGGGGCGAAGCTGGAGGAGGGGGACAGAGAGAGGTCCCGCCGCGTGATATGGGAGGCGCGTCGGCCATCTCCAGTTGTAAAGTTTCACGTGCGTGAGGTGCGCTGGTGAGGTCTGGTCGGAGCGCGCACGGACCTTCTGGGTGACAGGCTTGCGGCAATATCAAAACAGCTTCCGTCCTACGGTTTCTTTCTGTGTTCTGTACTATCAACACTGTTCCTGCGGGTCATGAGCACGGACGGCGCGACCGCGTGACGCGGCTCGGGCTCCGGCCAGCTACATCAGCAGCTAGTGCGGGAGCCTGCTTTCCACCCCACCGTCAGAATTCAAAGGAGATGTCTCCTCTCGTATGTGTAGCACCCGAGTTACCGGGCATTGCAGCGCCGGTCTCAGGGGGTAGGACTCGTCATCCATAATGACGTCCTCGTACGGCCGAGGATTGATCGCCGCTGGAAGTGGCGCTGGTCGGAAGGCTCGGCCGCCTTAGGCGGCCCTGCCGAGCTGTAGCCTGGGTTGATCAGACGTGTTGGTTCCCTTCCAATCTGACCCAGCATGGCTCTCATGCCTCACCTGGCATTCAGCGATGCCCTTCAAGATATTTAACACTGTTGATGGGGCACCTCAATGTTATTAGAGTACCGAGCCATAAATTCTCCCTGACTTTTGGAATTGCTCTTGCTCTTTGCACTCTTGCTGTGTCGCGAACCAGTTGATTCTGTAGAGACGTCATTCACTCGACTTACACAGTGGCTGAATGACGCTAGAAAAATGTTTTCCCAGCTGGTTGGAAATGAATGCATCGTGCTGTGGAGAATCACGTTGTTGCAGAATCATATTAGTACCTCGGCTTTAGGGAGGTACTGAAATACCGATGTGGTGAAGAAAAAATGAGCATGCTGAAAGCCACCATTTCTTTTTTTGTTGTCACAAGTGCAAAAACGGTATACTTCCGGACGCTGCGTAGTCGATTTACCGGGTAGGGGAAGGGGGCAAATGGGTATGGGACATTTGGGTCATGAACGTTGTGACCCACGGATCAGCGAAGCTCAACAGTGCCCGTCCTTCGCTGCAGTCACGCCTGAAAAGACGTTATCTGCACTGACCACACTACAAAGCACACCAGTCGACAAAAAAGTCGATTGACTGGTGTCAAACGAGTAAGGAAGGCGTGGAGTCTATAGGACGTGACCCATCCGATCATCAGAAGTGAATTTTTTCATATGGGGTGCCGGACACGCTAAAAATGTCTTTCTCCTGCCTGATGCAGAAAAAACAACAACAAACAAACAGAAAACAAAAACAAACAGTCGAGACATAGCCGATTTCCCGAAGGCAATCACATAAGAATCATTTGGGTCATGAACGTCGTCACCTGCGGTCTAACAAATTTCAAAATTTTCCGTTGTTGGCTTGTGACACACTGAAAAAACACGTTTGATCGTTCGAATCATAATAAAAAGCAGCAGTCGACTCGCCGCAGTCAAGATGCCGCAGACAAACATGTGTGTGACGTTTGGGTCTTGAGCATAGTGACCCACAAGTCCACAATGTCCAAATTACTTAAAATGTAATAAGGGTGTTTGCTTCTAGTCTCTGTTGGCTTCTGTTCTAGTGATGGATTGCTGTCCCACCTCATATCTGTGATGGGGCAGCTATATTCCTGATATCTTTGCCCGAAGCGTTTCAAAGATTTTTTGTGACATGAGCTGCTGGGGTAGTAATATTTTCATTGTGAGGGCTTTCGTTGTATGCGTATTGGGGGAGGGAACTGGACTAGCGCTGGCTGGGGCTCCCCCTGTTCACATGTCGAAATGGTTGCTGGTTGTTACGGCCTTTGTGCCGTAGAGTGGTAGGTGGCCCTCACAGGAGCAGTGGGAGTGGCAGACGGATCACAGGAGCAGTGGGAGTGGCAGACGGATCACAGGAGCAGTGGGAGTGGCAGACGGATCACAGGAGCAGTGGGAGTAGCAGACGGATCAGCCATAAACCCTCCTCAGCGCTAAAGAGGACTTATGGCCGAAGTGTCTGTTTATCCCTACGCCTCTAAGGTAAAGCAACCGCTCTTTACGGCGTACAAGCCGACAGCTATCAAGAAGACATTCAAGAAGGCTGTACTCCATCAGGCTGCGCGCTCCCCGAGAACCCATTAACAACATTCATAGGCGCAAAGTTTGGCACATGTGCACAAAGTTTGTCGAAAGGCGTATGATACCTGTTTTTATTCAGTGGGAAGCATAAGAAACAGGCCTTTACAGTTTCGATGATGTTTCATGGCTCAAAAGCCAGGTCGACATCTGTCGATAAGATTTTGCCCGAGGCAAATACTTTCTACACATGCTAAGCTTCTGATGGCATAGCGAGTCGTAATGAACTGTGCAGGATGCCGAAGATGAGGACGATCAGCTCACGTCCAATTCATTGTACAACTGGATGAATGCATGGTGTGTTCCTACATTTGCTATACCCTAGGGTGTGGAAGGACATCAAGGTTTGATTATAGTACCGCCGATGAATGCGGTTGATGATGGATTGCAGTTTGTGAATCACTTCCCCGTAGTTGGTACACTGATGCGCCCAAATGCTCAGCATCATCATTCTCATTATCATCATTTTAATCATGGAGAAAGGATTGCGGCGAAGTTTTCGTTTCCTGATCCCATAATCGGGAATCTCGTGTGTCCGGATTCGGAGGTGGCCGTTGACCAGCGGGCCCCGGCCAGGAGCCGGCCAGAGGATTCGTTCACCCCGGGGACGCCTGCCCCTCCCCTCCCCGTCCCCCACCTGCCGGTCCGCGCGCGTCGCCGCGCTCCGGGTGTGTGTGTATGTGTGTGTGTGTGACGCGGCTGGCCGTAATGACGACCAATTGGCAAGCCATTACCGGCTGCCGGCGCGGCGCCGTCGTCAGCTGGCTGGCCGACCGACGGCGGTGGCGGCGGCGGCGGCGGCGGCGGCGGCGGCACCTTCCCAGCACCTGGCGCGTGGTTCCGCTCGGTCATGGTCCTCCTCGCGCGGCGTCTTCTGGAGCTGTTGTTCCTTGTGTCGACCGATCGGCTTCCGTGGGGAGGGCCGGCGGGGTCGGAGCCGCGCGCCGGACCGGACGCCAGGCGGGGCTGCTGCTAGTGGTGGACCGGCTCCGCGACGGCAGCGGGCTGGCGGTTGGAGCGGGGCCGCTGCCGTGCTGTCGGTGGTGGACCGTCTTCGTGGCGGCAGCGGGCTGGCGGCTGGAGCGGGGCTGCTGCTGGTGGTGGATCATCTTCGCGGCGGCAGCGGGCTGGCGGCTGGAGCGGGGCTGCTACCGTGCTGTCGGTGGTGGACCGTCTTCGCGGCGGCAGCGGGCTGGCGGCTGGGGCGGGGCCGCTACCATGCTGCCGGGGGTGGCGCGGCTCCGCCGCACGCATCGAGCGGAGGTCGCCGGTCGGAGGGCCGTGATCGATCCCGGTGGTCGCATCAGGCCGCCGGCGTGTAAGAACACGCGTACTCCTCTCAGCTCCGGAGTGGCTCGAAGCTGCTCCGGAGCTTGGAGCTAGTGCTCGCTGTAGCTCGCTCTCTAAAATGCGTCTCGGAAGGCAGCGTCAGTGGATGCCGCGGGGAGAGCGGCCGCGGCGCGCGGGCTGTGTGCGCACCGCTGTGAGAACTTCGACTGGAGCTCGGCCGCCGGTCGCTCTGTCTCCATGAGAGCCGGCAGACAGGTCGTGAATCTTCGGCTGGGGCAGGTGCCCAGCCGCGCGTGTGTTCGGGGCCTGTTTTGGGGGTGGTGAGGCCAAGTAAATGCCACGGATACTGTAACTGACGTGGGCGGAGCAGGAGCCCTGGCTTCACATGCACGTGCTTTACGAATGCAAAGTGAGATTCATTTGTGGCTTCTACTGAAATTGCATTGTTCGTGTCAGTACCTAAATTAAGTTCCTGCCAAAAATTAATGGTGATGTGTAATGGCATGCCTGCTGGGAGTCGGTGAGATCATTTCTGTCTGTCTTGATGAACTGCGCTCTTAACTCAGAACAATTACCAATTTTCTAATGGCCACTATGATTGGTCATCGGTTCCGTGCCCCTTTAAGGACTCCTGGAGAGCCTCTCTTGTGGCACATATCGGCACTCCTCTCATTAGTGATAGCCGCTGCCCCCTCACTATCGTAGACGGTCGTCCACGGCTGCGGGGCCGTCGGCTCCCTGGCCCTGACCGGTGGCGACGGCTCTGCGCTCCGCCGGCCCCTCCCCACCGGGTCGTCTACCTATGGGCGGCGGCGGCGGCGTCAACCCCCGGCTGTTGTGTCCGGCGGTCGTCCACCCGCGCTCGGGCCTGGCGCGCGCGCAGCCGGCCGGCACGCCCCCGCCCGGCCCCATCCGGTTCGGCCGGCCCGGTTAAATACCGCGATCAGCTGATCGGGGGGGGGGGGGGGGGGGCGCCCAGCCGCCGCCGGCAGCCGGCCGCGCGGCGCCCCCGGCGCACCACGAGGCCCGGTGGCAACGCGGGCCTGGTGCCGGGCCGAGGCCGTTTCTCCGCGGCGTGCGCCGGGAAATCGGACTGGAAAGGCGGCGGCGCACGGAGACGGGACGCCTCCGTGCGCGGCTCCAGCTTTCGGTGCCGCTTTAAATCGAACGAAAGCTACCGAACGGAAGTCCTGCGTGTGTGGCGCGTCGCCCGGCGTCACGGCGCGGAGCGCCGCTGAAGCGCCGGCGGGCGCTGGACCAGGGTCACAGGGACCGCCTGTCCCCGACGCTGGGACCGCCCAACGCCGCCCTGTTTTGCTGCGCGCCCACCTTGTTAGCCCGGCCGGGTCCGATTGTTCCCGCGCGCCGTCCGTTTAGCGGGCCATGATGGCGGCGCCGGCTTCCGGCGGGGGCCGACCCGGTCGCTAACGAGGGGCGCGCGGCGCGCCGGGAACGTCGACGAGCGGCGCGGCGCTGGTCGACCGGACGCCCCCGCCGGACCCCCGTCCGCCGGCCCCCGGCGCGAGGCGAACCGCGACCGGCGGGGGCGCCGCTGGCGCCCGTTGAAAGGTCAGCCCCGCCGCCGCCAGTCGCGATGACCTCGTGTGACCGCGGCGGCCGCGTCGGCGGCGCAGGCACGTCGATGGCTGTCTGGAGCCGGCCGGGAATGTCGCCGCCGTCTCGTCGACCACGATGACGCGCTGGACGCCGCCACAGAGCCGACCGCTGTATCGGATTCCCGAGCCGTGAAGTCAAAGGCTGGCAGGAATGCGCCGGCTGGAGCCGGGAGTCTGTTGGCGTCAGGCGTACCCTGGACCCGCCGGTGATTTTCGTGTTTTGGGGTAGTTTGATTGGTCGTTGTTTTGTTTGCAGGGCGGCCATTGGTTGCACAACTGCTGATGTAGTGTACGCCAACCCTCATGCCAGGCCAGATAGCTGAAAGTTTTTTTCGGGAAATGTGCCGCAGTGTTATGACAGTTGATGACGCCACCTCAGGAGCTGTCCGTCGGATATCATCCGCAGTCGGTTCCCTGTCCCTTTTCCGCTGGGTCAGGCCTCCAGACCCGCCCCCCCCCCCACACACACACATTTGCTTGCTCCGCTCCGCCGGCGTCTCTCGTCGCGTCTCCGCTCCGCCGCTATCACTCAGCGCGTATCCGCCCCGCCGTTATTTCCAAGAGCGTCTCCGCTCCGCCGGCGTCTCTCGTCGCGTCTCCGCTCCGCTGTTATCTCTCAGCGCGTCTCTGCCCCGCCGTTATTTCCCAGAGCGCCTTCGCTCCGCCGCTATCTCCCAGTGCGTCTCCGCTCCACCGGCGTCTCTCGTCGCGTCTTCGCTCCCCCGTTATCTTTCAGCGCATCTCCATCCCCCCGTTTTCTCCGCTCCGCCTCCGTCTCCCGGCGCGTCCCCGCTCCGCCGCCGTCTCCCGTCGCGTCTCCCCTCCGCCGTTATCTTCCAGCGCGTCTCCGCTCCGCCGATTTGTCCCAGCGCGTCTCCGCTCTGCCGTTATCTTCCAGCGCGTCTCCGCTCTGTCGTAATGTCCCAGCGCGTCTCCGCTCCGCCGTTATCTCCAAGCGCGTCTCCGCTCCGCCGTTATGTCCCAGCGCGTCTCCACTCCGCCGGCGTCTCTCGTCGTGTCTCCTCTCCGCCGTTATCATCCAGCGCGTCTCCGCCGTTATGTCCAACCGCAACTCCGCTTCACCACCGTCTCCTGACGCGTCTCCGCTCCGCCACCGTCTGGCACGTCTCCCTCGTCCCTGCGTCGGTCGCGCCTCGGTCGTGGGAGGACGGCTGCGCTACAGCCGGCTGCGGCGTCGGCTGCGCTCAGCAGATGTGTTTGTTTGCCGGTAGCGCGGTGAGCGGCGGCACCGCAGCCGTCGGCGGCACCCTGCCGGCAGCCCCCCCCCCCGCGCCTTGCTCCCAGCTCCACCCACGCCCCCACCCCGGGAAGTCGTGTCGAGCCGGCCCAGCACCTGTTGCTCCACTCATCACAGGGTCATTCTGTTTTGCGGTGCGCTTGTCAATAGTGGCAAACAACGCTTTGAAGGACTGTCTGAAGCCAATGTGTTATAATTACGTTCAAACACGCAAGGGTGCGTGGAGGGCTTCACTCGCTCTGTAGGCGTGGCCGCCCGTCCCACCTGCCTGTTGTTGGCTTTGTGTTGTGTATACCGTCTGCTGTGTGTATACCGTCTGCTGTGATCCACCAGCCGGTCGCGGACTCGGTGTTGGACAGCGTTCGGCCGTCATGACAACAGGACGGGCGAAGGACAGGACAGAGCAGACCAGAATAGAACAGAACAAAATAGAACAGAACAGAACAGAACAGAACTGGACAAGAACAGAACTGGACAGAACAGAACTGGACAGAACAGAAGAGAACAAAACAGAACAGGCCAGGCCAGCCCAGGCCAGGCCAGGCCAGACCAGACCAGACCAGACCAGACCAGACCAGGCCAGGCCAGACAGACCAGACCAGACCAGACCAGACCAGACAATAACAGACCAGAACAGGCCAGACAGGACAAAGCGCGTGCCCGGGTGGCGGCCGCCGCCGCGGTGCGCGCCCCGACGGCGGCCGGGGTCGGCCCGGCAGCCCACCGGCCCACCCCGTCCCGGGGTGGGCCGGAAGGCCGCCGCTGTGCAGCGTCCGCGGCGTTGCGGAGCTGACCAGCGGGTGTCGTCATGCACCGGACTCTGCGGTGTGCTTTCCCCGCGTCTGCAGCGTCCGGCCGGATAGTGCTCCTAGGCTGCCTCGCCCCGCGGGGGAGCGACGGACGGATGAGGGAGGCCCGCAGATAAGGCTCGCGGGTCGCAGCGGACGCGCCGCGCCGCCGCCTGCTGGCCGCGTGTGGCGTCGGAGGGTCGTGATCGGCGTCGCTCGAGACGCTTGACGCAGTCTGGCTGCTGGAAGCCAGTGGTCAGGCGCGAAAAGACACTTGATGGTACTTAGACTATTCGCGATGCCGTTCTGTCCCTCGCACGAACGCGGCTTTGGATGTCGTGACCTAGTGGATGCAGGCCCAGCCAGGGCGACGCGTGACGCCCTGACCCGTGACGCCCTACGCCTTTCCACTCGTCCGATAAAACGTGGATATACGTGCAATGTATGCATATTGGATGTAAATCCCCCTTTTTGCTTGGAGTGCAAGGCTAATATAGCATCCGTGATACATTATGGCAGCATTATGGATGTCGATGTGCATTGTTTCACAGAGAGCCAGTGGCTTGATACAAAGCTCCAATCAGCCATCTTCGCTGCAGCTGAATATGATGATTTGGCATATTATCATGAGCAAGAAAGTTAGCAACACACAAACCCCAGTTATCGTCCTGGTTCTGGCCATTTTCGAGTGATAAGTTAGTACATCGGTTCCGATCTCGTCCGGACGGAGCGCGTCCAATCACCGAAGGCCGTGTCTGGAAGCGGACTGGGAATGCTGATGGTAACCTGAAAACCTCGCCATGAATACCGATCTTACATCGTAACCGCCGCGTCGTTAAATGGGTCGGCTAATTAGGTCATTGCTGGGCTCCATCACTGGAGCCTTGAGCAGCAGCTAACCTTTCCTCAGGAGACTTGCCAGCTCGCGGCCGTCTTTGCTGTCGTGGCGTTGGGTGTTGACCTATCGCCCAGCTCGATGCGTGGTCGCTGAAAGTATTCCAGAGCGAATGGAGTGGACCATGCGTCGCAAAACGCATTGTTGCTATTATCGCGGATTTCACCAGCAATTGAACGGAGACAATGGCTTGTCGCAACCTAACGAGCGAGTTGTCTCTTTTTGTTGTGCGGCCTTGTGATGCTGACCAACCATTCAAGTCAGGGTGGTGTTCGAAAGTGTTCCAGCAATTGTCATGCTTTGGCTCTATGAAGCGAATTATGTTTTAGCGGAAAGGAACTGGCTAGTGTCCTAAAGTAACGGATGTTCGAGGGAGAGCTTGATTTAATGTAGACCGCGTTACTGTACCATCGCGTTGACCTGACTTGGCACATTTATCCGCCTTGGATCTCTCCCCCACTTTGTCTTCTCCCTCTTCCTGCCGCCTAACGCAGCCCCCCTGCTGCGAATCTCGGCGCGTTCCATGCGCGCCATGTGTATCCAATCGCGGTGTCCTGCCTTGTTTACGCTCAGTCACGGGTCGGCTGCCGCGATCCGACGGCGCCACTTCCCTGTTCCCCTCCAGCTCGGAGCGGAGCGGGCGACGGCTAGGATTACCGCGCCGCCGCCGCCGCCGCGGCGAGCGCTGAGCCGCGCTGCTGACTCCTGCGCGGCACGGCCGGCAGGATTTATTGCCTCGCTGAGAGGTCAGCCCCCCCCCCCCCCATCTGCCCCTCCCCGTGCCACGCCCCGGCCCAACGGCGCGCCTGAATTGGGTCAGACAAACCGACGCGACCGGGCGGACTGAAATGAAGGGTGTACTTGCAGCGCACCAAGAATGTTCTTTTCTTCTTGTACTGGTTTATTTCTTGCATTCTAACATTCACTTCGGTTCTACTTAAATTTTCTACGCGACGCTGCGTAGAGTCTTTTCCGGACGTGTTGCGGCACGATCAATTGATTCTCTGTTTACATCTTTGTAGCCGTCGTGTTAGCAACTACGCTTGCAGTTCACATGTTTTTTCAGGTGTTGTTTAATGCTCATAACTATTGAAACTGCAGATGATTCTTTTTGTAACAATAGAACGTTTTTTATCACTCGTGGTCGGTCTTTGTCACGTAAATTGGTCTCCGTACAATTTAATTTGTTGCATAATTTCTGTCTAACTCCGATTGCGCCGCTGAAAAAAGATTCTGCGCGACCGGCAAAGATTCTACGTGATACCACTTACAATATTTGTCATCGGGTCGCCGCGAACACCACATAGCTTTTAATCGATCGGGTATGACGTCATGAGTGACGTCAACGGCCTGGATTCTTTGTCGTCCGGCTCGCTGCGAATACACCCGAAAGCTTTCGGGCCTGAGATGGGCAACGTGCCTGCTCAACGAAAAGTCGATGTTTGCGAAAGTCTTCTGAATGCTTACAAGCAGCAAATACTCAGCTGCCGCCGTGCTATTCGCGGCGTTATGAGCGATGCGTGCTTAACATCTGCCACTCCTGCACTTTGATCCCACCTGCGGAGCCTGCTCTGCCGATTCCGTTCTCCGAACGTGGCGCGCCGGTTCTCGCGGCCGTCATGAGCGGAGGTAAACAGCAGTGCCGCCCGGGCGGAGGCTGGCGCGCCGGGCGGACTGGAATGCCTCGTGAGCGCAGCCGACCGAGAGCAGCACTCTTGCCGCGCGGCCCCGGTCGGCCGGCCGCGCCAGGTACGCCACCTGTGCCGGCCCGAGCTGGTGTACCGATCGGGCTGCGCTCGCCACACCGCTAATTGAACGCTAAACACCTGCCCCCTTGACCTGTTGATGTTGGAGAGCGGCTAGACGGAGGGGGCGGGGGACAAGGCACAGGCCGACATTCTGGGGAAGGGGTGGGTACATAGGGCGTGCCGATGTTCACCAGAGCGTGCTCGTGGGGGGGGGGGGAGGGGGTGACGCCACTTGTGACGTGCCACTCCGCGACCGAGCTGCTGGCCCCACAGGAGCTCATCTTGACAACTGAACGTGAATGGGCTCCGTACATTTGATTGAGCACGTTCTTGTCACGAAGCCGTCAAAGGTGCTACCAATACCGTCGGAGCATTCAATAATACGCTTACGGCTCCAGCCGTCGCGCCGGCGGAGACGACTCACGCGGCGACGTTGGCTCGGCTTGGCCGCCGGTGTCAGGTGCGCGACGATACGTGTCATGATACGTGACGTGTCACGTGCGCGGCGTGTCACGGTGTCACGTGTCGCCGCCGCTGAGAATCTCGGCACGTAGTGAGTCAGGTTCTCGTGATCATGCACAGCTCACGGCAGGGTGTCCGTCTGAGTCATGCTGGCATGTGGTAACGAGCAAAACAAGTCTGCTTTAATCGGTTCATCGGCGAGTCCGGCGGGAGGGTGCGATCGGAGGGTTACGCAGCGGACATCGCAGGATTACACTCCATACATCGCTGCGATGTGTCTCCTTGCGGCGCGTATACTCGGACGGAGCGCAGGTCTTGTATTGTGGGTGTGCTGAGTTGCGGTCTGGTCTGATTTTGGCGAGGCCCAAGCTATGCGGTCAGACACTGTTGCTACTCGAGAGCTCGTTTTTGGGATGCCTTTGTAAGTCAGATCATAGTCTGTGGGAGAGCTATTTGGAGCCTGGATTGATGTCGACTTTGTGCTCCCCAAATGGCAGCGCCAGGACCCTAGACGCTGACGTTATAAACTGCTCTTCAGTGGGCTAAATATATCACTTTGTGTGGCGATTGGTACAAAGATTGGCTTTGTTCAGACGCTGTGAACCCATCTGACTTTTTGTATGCATTTTAGACATATGTAGTGCAGACATCGTTACGTGGCTCCAGCGTCGCGTGAGTAACCCACGCAGCGTCCATTCTGCCCGGCCTCGCGTCTGACTTCCGTGAGCGCGCAGCGCGCGGCCTCCCTCTGCAGCACCCGTGTGGGCCTCAAGGCAAGGCGAACCCCAAATCATCATCATCCCGGTGATGATATCATCACCATCATCTCGGTGTGGAATCACTTGTGCGCGGCGCTGCTCTGGCCGCGCCTGCTCCGTGGTCCGACGGGGCGCCGAGTCACGCCGCTGTTGACTTGTTGCGGCGGACACAGGCCCGCTGCCATGAGCGGAAGTGCCCTGGTCTTGCACCCAGATGTACCGGCCACGAGGAGGTCTTCCGGGGCGTGGCAGGGGCGGATCGGGGGGGGGGGGGGGGGCTGGCCGCGGTGCCGACATTGGCGCGGCCCCAGCGGCCTGCAGTGGGCCGGGTCTTGCCCCGCTGTACCGCGGCGCGCTCCGAACGCGTGACGGCCCGCACCGCCTCCTCCGGCCGCGATACAGTCACGCGGCGCGGCGGCCGGAGCCTTCTGGCCGCCGCTGCAGGCGGCGAGCAGTTTGGCCGAGCGGTCTGTTTTACTGATCTACGTCAGAGTTAATCCGCTGCTCCGTGTGGGCGGGCGGAGGGGAGCTGCGGCTTTGACCCCGCTCAGCCGTCTAATGCTGCCTTCTCGGCGTGTTGACGGAGCTGCCGCTCCCGGCCTGGGCTCGGATTGGAGCGGTTCGAGGCAGATGGTTCGGTAGTACGGGCTGTGTGCTTCTGCGGCCGCTTTGTGTCGCCGTTGTTCGCATCGGGCGCGCGGAGAAACCGCAGCACAGACACACACAGACCTCCTCGTTCGTGCCGCACAGACACACACAGACCTCGGTCGTGCAGCACAGACACACACAGACCTCCTCGGTCGTGCAGCACAGACACACACAGACCTCCTCGGTCGTGCAGCACAGGCACATCTGTGACGGCTGGTGTGCGTAGCGTGCTCCAAGTCGGATCCCCGTTTTATTTAGATAGATGTGAAGGGTGAACGCATGTGGTGACGTCTGCTTCCCGTATTAAGCACGATTGTGTGCGGCCTGTTCGCAGGAGTAGTTACTCTATCATTCAGCCTGTATTTAAGGTTAACATGATATGTTGTAGGTAGACGGGGAGATGTAATGACGCAAGAGCAATTCCGTAGGGTGCACATGCTGTAGAAAGTGTTTATGTGTTTTGATTACATTTCTGATCAACGTTAATTTTGTCTGAAAATAACATTTACATTGGCTCTATCGCTATTTGTGCTACGCATGGACGTCAGTTTATTTTATGAAGCAGTTCTTAGGACATCCGCTGTTTGGTGCTTGTCACGCCTTATGTATAATGTGCCGAAATGAGGGCGAGAATTTGTTTGTTCCCAAAAGGCACACTGCCTTGTCTCTGAAGGAGTTCGGTCCGCGAAAACTGTCTATGTTTAACATTGAGCTTATTCATGTTCGCTGTTTTTTATTGGAGTTCGCTCACAGTCTTGTTTTCGGAAATGTCGCCCACGCCCGCGAAGTTGTAAGCTGCCAGCGTTTGCTCAACGAATGGCCTTGGAAGTGCCTCCTCACGTTGCTAACTAAAAGCACGCTCTTGTAATTTCGAGGGAGTTTTGAATGGCCGGCGTGGTTAGCACCAGTTTGCCGCCTCTGTTTTGACAGCGTGGAGCGAAGCACTCGACCACGTTTTGTACGTGTCACCATGTGGTCGGCCTCCGCCAAAATGTACGCCGCTGGCGTCGGCCTCCGCCAAAATGCCCGCCGCTGGTGTCGGCCTCTTTCATCCCGATTTGTAGCCCGCCGCGAGGTGCGAGAGAAACAAAACACTGGCTAACGGGTGGACGACGATGGGAGTAGTGAGTGGGGAGTGAGTGAGTGAAATGGGAGGAGTGAGCAGTTCGCATGTGTGGTTAGATGTGCCGGGCATCAGCTTGTAAAAACGAGCTCACGCGAGGAAAAGCTCGCAGTCAGGCGTGCACGGCGAGGAAGTGTTTGCAGGCATGCGCGATAGGCTGCCAGTGCTGCAGGCATGCCGGGTGGTGAGATGTGTCGTACTCAGGACGGCATGGACGGGCCTGGCCCAGTTCGCGTTTGTCTGCTGCTCGGCACGCAACAGTTGGCCGCGCTGCCCATTCTCAGCCTGTGCATGTACCCATCAGCTGCGAGAGCAGTATAGTGACGTGAGCAGGACATGCACCCGGCGGGCGGGAATTGACTGGTCTGTCGTGAGCGCCGCACGTCCATGCTGGCGGCCATTCGCGTGAGCAACACGTGCCTGACTGCTGGCGACCTCCCTGCGGCCGTCTCAAGTCTCACAGATAGCGCCCCCCCCCCCCCCCCCCCCCGCCGCCGCTCGCTCAGTGAGTTCCGCGCGGACCGCGGTGGGCTGCTCGCGGCCGCACGTCGAAGCCTCGGCAGGCAATTAGCGCCCGCGGCCGGCTGGCAGCCATACACGGCCGCTGATTTACCCGCATCGGACGCGGCACCTGTCGTCGTTCGTCAGGAGCTGCTCATGCCGCGTGCCAAGCGGCCGCGCGGCGCCCGCCGGCGCGCCTCGTTGGCGACGCTTGTGACGCGTGCCGACCGCGTAACGGCCGCGCCGCTGTGTGGCCACGCCCGTCGCGCGGCGTCGACGGCGGCGGCAGCGCGGCCCCGGCCGTCCGACGAGGCTGACACGGCAGCTGTGACGTGCCTGCGGCGAAAACGACGCGCGCTGCCAGCGCCTCGCGAGCCGCGCCGCCGGCGGTCTTTGTGGCGAGCGCGGCACCGACGCCCGAGCGGTCGGCAATGGCGGAGCGGCCGGCGCGCGCGCCCCGGCGGCGCGTCACTGCTGGAACGAGGCGGCTCGGGCCGACGCGTTGACGGCGACGATGCAGCGTGGCGGCGGCGCCGCCGTCCCACGCCGCGTCACTGAGCTGGCGTTCACACAGCCGGCGACCGCGGCGGCTGGGTGCCGACTCGAGCGCGCGCCTGCTGCGGTCGGCCTCGGCGTGCGCGACAGCGACAGCGGGCCTCTCCCGGGCGGCGGCTCCCTGGCGTCGCTTCGTTTGGCCAGCGGCGGCCGTCTGGCCGGCGGGGACGGCCAGGAAACGCGGCGGCGCGCTTCGTCGGCCGGCCGTCGGCGGCAGCGATGCCACCGCTGGTGGCCAACGGCCGGCCCGCCGAGTTGCCGGCCGAGCTGTGGCACTGCGGCGTCGCCCGCCAGTCGGCCCCGAGCGGCTTTTTTAGGGCTGCACGGAGCACGTGCCGCTGTCTGGAAGGACGTGACGCCGCCGCCGCGATAGCTCGTGTTGTGTCGCGCGTCACCGGGCGACGCAGTCACTCCGCCTGGCGCTCTTTTGGGGTGAAGCGCAGAGTGAGTCAATTCCTGAATCAGGTGATCCCGATGATCCGCCGGTGGTCCGTCCTTTTCAAGTCGCTCTCTTCTGGGACCCCAGCTGTGTCTCGCTGAGCTAGGAGAGCTGCGGAGTGTCTGCTGCAGTGCCATCAGTTACCGCGTGCGTTTCGGCCTTCGGCGGCTTTTTTCAATCGTTATTCATTTTCGGTCAACTGGCGTCGGGGTTGTTCACATCGACGTCGTCTCGAACAACAGTTCGGCGGTGTGTGCATCTGCGAGTGGGGCCGTCTGCGATCCGCTACCGCCCGAGGATGGCTTCGAGCGAATAGTGAACCCAAGTTCGCCGCCCAAGCGTCCTATCTCAGCGCTCAAACGACCGGACCTCAGTGCTCAGCGAGCGAGCGAATAGTGAACCCAAGCCCGCCGCCCAGGCGTCCCATTTCAGCGCTCAAATGACGGGACCTAGTCCTCAGCGAGTGTTTCACGGTCAAGCTCGCCGCCCAGGCGTCCCATTTCAGCGCTCAAATGACGGGATCTAGTCCTCAGCGAGTGTTTCACGGCCATCGCGGTCAGCCCAGCGTCCCGCCGCGGCACGACTGCCTCCGAATGGAAACAGGCGGGGTGTTGGTCGGGCCCAATTTCGTACGTTTGATTGGAAACACGGCAGCGTAGTGGCGTTGAAGGGCACGTCGTTCGTCTATCGATGCTGCCGAACATGGAGTCGTATGTATTTGCCATTCAAAGAGTGGCTGCGGCATGTCATTCCACCGGCACCAACATGTGTTCCGCATCACGGCTAGGACACCCCTTACAAAGACGCCCTTTGCAATAAAAAGTGGTTGAAAGGTTATGCATATATTTCAGCATGCTCGTAGACGTGCACTAAAAGCAACTGAAATGCAAGTTGATGCAGCACAGAGGAGCTCGACGCCACCTTGCAAAAAGGTGGCAGCCCTCCGGCAGACGGATGAGCAGCCGCAGGGGATTGCAACCATGGCAAGACAGCGTACTGACAAACGTCACTGAACATGTCACGTGACTTTCCTTAGATTCCACGGATAAGAAACGAGGGATAAAATTTGGACTCTTCTAAAACCCGGACTCGGGAGAAATCGCTAAGCTTGTCATTTTCCTGGAAAATGCTATGGCAGTCCGAGACTACCCTTCCATACGAGCGTTGCTCTAGTCCGGACGTTGCTTTTGCACAGCACTGCTTTCTTGCACAGCACAGCATTTTGGACAGCATTGCCTTCTTGTGGTGTGTTACGGTAGCTGGCACCAGGCTCGTGTAGCAGAAACTGTGAGGGCGGTACCTGGTCTCGCCTCTCTATTTCAGTTGGGGAGGCTGCTGATGTATCATGGTAATGCCCCTGTAAATACCTGTCTTTCGGCAAAGCTAGAATATTATATGTCATACTATTATGTACTGCTATACCGCTATGTATATACTATCTGTGCTATTAACATACTGCTGGAATGATGCCATTTTATACGTATATATGTTTCGGATAGAGTTTTATAGAACGTCGCAATGACGATATAAAAACCCGGTACCAAAATTGGATTCTAGGTAAATGTTAGGTTGTTTCTTTACACTGCCCCCCCCCCCTCTTTTCTAATCTCGGTACTGTTCCGGCACTTATGTATCAGGGCATTCACTGGCGCCGCCGTCCACCGCTTGCGCCGCTGCCAGCGCGGCCACCGTGCCCCCCCCCCCCCCTCGCTCCCTCGGCGGTGCGGGGCGGTCCTGTGCTGTCCGGCGGTGCTCTGGCGGCCATCAATGACCGCCACCGCCGGGCCGTCCGCGGACAGCTTCAAAGCGCCGCCGTCGCCGACGCGCCGTATTTGTGTTGGCGCGCTTGCGCGTCCCCGCCGCGCGCGCGCACGCGATAATCCGCAGGGTGCTGTTGTGTCGCGGGCACCCGCAAGCACCCGTGAGCACCCGGCTGCGGGCGGCTGCCGCGAGCACCCGAATGTCAGGTCATCAGGTATCGAATGCACAGGTCATCGGCGTCGCACAGCCCGGCGTTTGGAAGTGAAGCCGGCATGCCTGCGGTCTGCGATCGGCTGGAACTCGCGTCGAAGTCTGTAGCGCGGGCCCAGAAGTGGGCGGCTGAACGGCCGTCTAAAGCACGCCACTCTGAGCGCACCACGCTGAGTGAGATGAACCTTCTCCGAGGCGTCACATCTCGAGTCGGATTATTGCGCGCGCTCGGAGCGCTGGCGGTCGTGCGCTGGGGATCGTTCGTCAGTGCCGCGGCACGTCCGCATCGGTTTGTCGGCTGATTAAGATGACGAAACGGCGGCGAATGGTTCGGACGTTAGCAGGTCATGTTTGCGTGGCCAAAATGCTGAGGCTGGGTTGGCTTGGCGTGAGCTGGGCTGGAGCTGGGGCTGAGGCTGGGCTGGAGCGGGGGCTGGGGGTGGAGCTGGGGCAGGAGCTGGAGGCCGCGCTTTCGACATTGTCAGAATGCTCCTTTCTAAGCGAAAAGGTTCGACATGTGTGGAGCGAGTAGCTGCTGCTGGCTCCCCAGGCGCCACAGGTGTCCCTATGTCGCTGTGTCACCCTTGCGGCCCTGCAACGTGATATGGTGACCAAGTGGCCACGCTCTGCGTCTGGCTCCATGAATGGACAACGGAAAGGTCGCTGCTCGTCACAAACAAGGGTGTGTTCCGGCCGATAGTGGCAGGCGGTGCGGCACCGGCAGCTACATGGCGGTCATTTTTCCGCCCTGATTGGGTGGGTCTGGCATGTCTGATCGGCACCAGACCGAACCGGGCTTGCCATGACGTGCCTGCTGGCGGGGTCGCAGACAATGAAGCGGAGCATTTTTGGTGCGACCATATTGGACGTGCATCCGGCATGATTTTTGGTCTTGCGCTGCGGAGTTTTGCGTGGCATCGTCACGCTCTGCCCGCTGCCTCTCCATACGATCTCCTTGACCATTGCGACCGAAGGCCGGCATCTTTGAAAAGGAAGCGCGGCATTTTAGTGGGCGAGGCATGGCCAATGCACAGCACGAATTTGATGTTGTCGTTTACTGTCTAGTGGTTGTTCGCAGTCTGCACTGGAATCGGTTTCTGATATGTTCGTCGTGTTTCTGCGGTCTTCGCACCACACTGTTTGGGTTTGAGAGTCTCGAGGGGTTTTGATGGCGTTTGATGTTTACAAACGTACGTCTCGAGTTTAAAAGATATCATGCCAACTAAACGTGTTACTCTGGAAGGGTATGTTCCACGTAGGTGGGTGTACAGCGACGTGAACAATATTACGCCACAAACCACGCTGGAAATGATATGCCATTTGGCTTTGTCGGACGCTGCTAGAAATAAAACTAAATGCAAATGGACTTAACCCACGTTATTGCATTACGCCCTGTCGTTTCGGGTCGTAAAACAGCCAGTGCATTGAAACACGTTCTGCGCTGTTTTCTTGGAACACTCGAGGGACTACAACGGACGCTTTTCATGAGCTCGTGCAACTTTTCGAGCGTGCCGAAAATATGTGATGACGTGAGGAACGCTTTAGCCGGTACATACGCGGGAGAAAAAAACACCGTGATGTCATACCGTGTTACAAAATCGACGCACTCTGTAGCCAATTTGCCGGACATTAGAGCATTTCAACCGAAGTCGATCTAGCCCCACGCCTTTTGCGGACCTGACCGGACCTGATCTGACCTGTCGCAGCTTCCGGGCCGGCTAAACGAGGTGGACGACCGGGACAACCTGCCGTTGGACCTGGCGCTGCGCCTCGACCAGCCCGCCATCTGTGAGACGCTGCTCAAACACCGAGTTGACGTAAACGCCGCAGACGGCCAAGGGCGCTCACTGCTACACAAGGCCATCCTTCGAGGTGAGGTCCGCTTTTGTGGCAATGGTGGGACAGCTTCCACCTCGCTTTGATAGTTCGTGCGAGATGGAGGAGCTGTCGGCAGCGGCTATAATCTTTTACGGAACAACTTTTCACTGCACCCTGGCCGCCGAATGGAACATTGTCTTAGTTGTTATTCTTGACAAGCACGTTAAACTACGTTTTGGCAACGGAGTGCTTTGCCAACACGACAGATATTTGTGCCATCATTCTTGCTTTATCGTGTCTTTGTGGCCTCAGTGTGCTGCACTTGCATGAGGATATTAAAGCCAGAGTAGCCGTTTTATTACCTCGTGACCCAGCCGTCTGGGCGAGAACAGCGGACGTTCGCGTCACATTTTTACCTCATGCCTCGACCGGAGCGAGTAAGTGCTTAGCTTGGCTTTTAAGGGCTCGTTTCTTGCTCTCACATTTCCTCCTCCTTATCATCCGCTGCTGGTTACTGGTGTTGTTTCATGCCAGTTAAAACAAACGTAAATGCTTGTATCTTGCTATGGGTCTCGTGGGACCTCGGGTTTGTGGTATCTTCCCGAACATGGTCCCTACGGAAATCAGTCCCTCGCGCACGGCGTCAGATATCTCGATGTCATGTCTGGTGTAGCACAGCTCTTTTACGCACCACCCCTCGTCCTCCCCCAGCGTGTGCTCCTTTCTCCATGCTCCCAATCCTGCCTCCACAGCGAACAGTCCACCGTCAAATCTTGCGTTCGCCTCTTTCTGCTGGCGATCATCAGCAGAATTTTCGCATGTCCCGCAGAAGCGGAACGGTCGCCGCTACTCCTGGCGGAGCCGGCCCCGGCTGACCCGTGACCCGTGACCCCTGACCCGTCCCCGGCGCTGCGCGGCAGAGGACGAGCGGTCGGCGCTGTTCCTGGCCGAGCACGGCGCGGCGGTGGGTGCGGCGGTGCCCGTCTCCGGCGACGCCCCGCTCCACCTGCTGGCCACGGGCGGGCCGCAGGACGAGTGGCGCGGCAGGCTGGCGCGCCGCCTGCTGGAGGCCGGCGCCGACCCGGACGTCCAGAACTGCCAGCTCAGGTGGGAGACGGCGCTCCCTGGGCGCAGACGGCGTCGTCGGGGACAGCGACGGGCGGCGGGAGCCGTGCGTGGCGTGAGATTGTAGGTCGTTATTAGGGGATTTTTTAGTTGGCGGAGTGCGTGTCCCACAGACACCCTGGTGGCTTACTCGGCAGGCTGGTGAAAATATAAGTTATGGGTGTTGGCACGCATATAACGTGTTGCAGTGGTAACAGGTTACCATTTTACATTTTGTCAACGTGTGGTGTTTTTTTCACGGTGCTCACTGCCGGACGTCATCTTACTGTAGATGGCGTTTGTGGGCCGGCTTAGCGGTCCACTAGGTCTCCACGCACAGCAGATGTCCGTCAGTGAAAGACGCCCTGACCCGCTCTGCCGCTCGCCGCCTAACGTCCCGCCGCCTGGCCGCCCGTCGCAGCACGCCGCTGCACGTGTGCGTCTCGTCTGGCTGCACGCCCGTGTTCGACGTGCTGGTGACGCGGCCGTGTAACTGGGAGCTGCGCGACCTGCGCGGTCACACCGTGCTCTGGCACGCGCTGCTGGCCGGCGTGCAGCAGAACAGCATGGCGCAGCGGCTGGTCACCGCCGGCGCCAGTGTCGATGCCGTGAGTTGCCATGGCGACGCGCGGGCGGCGGGCGCTGGCAGTGCCGGTGTCGCGCTGAGTTGGGACGGCGGCGCGGATGTGGCGCTGCTGGCTGTGGTGGTGTTGATACTGGCGTAGGAAGTGCGCTCGACATTAAGGGGAGAGGTCGTAATGGAGTTGTTGGAAAACATTCACATTGGGAAGCATTTTTAGCTGGCATTGTTTGTCTCCACATTGTTCTGACATGACTATGGTTTTACGAGTTTTGTGAGTGAGATGCCTTGCACTT
The DNA here is from genome assembly GCF_011947565.3 of Pollicipes pollicipes. Taxonomy (NCBI): domain Eukaryota; kingdom Metazoa; phylum Arthropoda; class Thecostraca; order Pollicipedomorpha; family Pollicipedidae; genus Pollicipes; species Pollicipes pollicipes. The sequence goes on along the minus strand of NW_023597034.1, from coordinate 6,185,572 downwards.
CTGCTGCTTGTTATTCTTTTTCAGAATAGCTTTGTTTTGAAATGCGCAGCTAGGCAAGTGCCGACCCATAAAGCTACGGCTGCCCTCCAGTAAGGAGTACCTGATGTTGTGTGCGGCTTCCGCTAAGAAGGCTTCTTCTGTCCTACCCTGGAATGTCGCTGAACTACTTCCATCCTGCCGCAGGCTCTTTCGTCCTTCACTCCGTCTCTGTCCTCGTTACTAACCTTGTCACCATTTTCGTTACGGCGCGACATTGCACTGTCACAAGGCAGCCTGAGAGCACCACCGCAGCCCCACCTCGGCCTCGCGGTATGTCGTGACGTTCTGAACGCGGTTTGACCTCAGGTAAACCAGGGCACGCAGGACACTCTGCTGCACCAGGCAGCTCTCAGTGACCTGGAGGAGGAGGCCATCTTCCTCGTCAAGGCCAAGGCGAAGACGGGCTCCTTCAACCAGCTGGTGAGCCCTCGGCTGCACAGTCAGCATTGGAGCAACAACCGCACCTTCAGTTTGACTAAGACCGTGCCGTGTCGTGTTATGTTGAGCCAGTGCCCTGAATCGCAAGGGTAACCGGCTGAACATCCAGCCTAACGGAGGGTACCGGTCGCGTGAGACTTGCCTGCTGACGGCCCCGTGCTGCCTCCGGCGCAGGGCGAGACGGCGCTGCACGTGGCGGCGTCGCACGGGCTGGCGCGGCTGGCGGCCGAGCTGCTGCGGCGCGGCACCAACCCGAACGCGGGCACGCTGCGGGGCGCAGCGGCCGCGACTGAGCCGCACCGCCAGACGGCCGCGCACCTGGCCGTGCAGTACCGGCACCGCGGCGTCGTCACCGCCCTGCTCGACCATAAGCGTGCGTACCGGGTGTGGAGGCGGTGCCCTCACACGGCGCCAGGGCGGAGTACTGAGGCAGTCGCAGGATGGGCCGTGGCCCTGCCGTGCACGGCTGCACGTGTCAAGAGTGTAGCACGCCGCCAGCCGGCGCGCTCACACGGTGCCGCCACACACTGCCGTCACACGGTGAAGAAGTACACCCTCGCACATCACCCTCACGTGGTACGGAGGCATGCTGCCTTCACACAGCGCCGGCACGACGCCGTGACAGCTGCCACACAGCACCGGCACGACGCCGCGCTACCTGCCACACAGCGCCGGCACGACGCCGTGACAGCCGCCACACTGGACTACAGGCTCATGCCTTTCAGCCAGAGCGGAGCTGGCACATACTGAGATTCACGTTGGGCCACCTAGCGCGACCAGGTCTGGTCCGCCGACACCAGATGGCGGCATGTTAGACCACTAGCGTCGATTCCATCACGTGACGACGCTATGTCAGGCCGCAGATGTCAGTGCTTCCGCTCCTATTGTGCTGACTAGAGGACGTGCTGTGTGCGATTCTACTGCTTTGTGACTTCTCGGTGATTGCGCACCGGTCCATGCGTCATATCCCCGCTTTTGTCCGTCAGGCTCGGTGGAGGCGTCCGGCGACGCCAACGCAGTGGTGCCGGACCTGAACCTGAAGGACTCGAACGACCAGACGCCGCTTGCGCTGGCGCTGGATCTGAACCAGACCGAGGTGAGGGCGGCGCCGATCTGGCGCTGGAGGTCGCCTTGTCGGCTGGCCCGCCGTCTCGGCGGCAGGCTGTGGCGATCCCGGGGATCTCCGGCGGCGCTCGAGCCACCGTCCCCCCTGTCGCCCAGGCGGTGCTGAGGCTGTCACTTTCCGCTCGGCAAGTGGCGTTGGAGCTGATCCAGAGCGGGGCCTCTGTCAACATCCCGGACCTGGAGGGCCAGCCGCTGTACTCTGACGTCTCCCGCTGTGCAGGTGGCGCTGGAGCTGATCCAGTACGGGGCCTCTGTCAACATCCCGGACCTGGAGGGCCAGACGCTGTACTGACGTCTCCCGCTGTGCAGGTGGCGCTGGAGCTGATCCAGTACGGGGCCTCTGTCAACATCCCGGACCTGGAGGGCCAGACGCTGCTGCACCGCGCCATCGGTGCCGGCAACGTCCAGGCGGCCACCTTCCTGATGCACAATGGCGCTGACATAGACGTCCGGTGAGGGTCGCGTGCGCCGAGACCTTACCGCGTGGTACAGTAGGATATACTATTATATGTACAGGTGCATGCTATTAAGCTTCTGTTTTGCTTCAGAGCCCTTTATTCTTAACACAGGACTTGAGCACGTGCTCAGTTTGGTTGATATTGGGTACTCTTCTGACGCGTGCGGCTCCTTTGGTCACGTTGAGAGTGAACTGTAATGTCGAGTGATTAAGTGGATTGGCCAGCTCTGGTACTCGCGACATACCGCGTAAGTCAGGGAAAACGAGCTTATCAGTTCTAGGCTCTCCAGGAACGTCCCTCACAGCCTGAAGGCAGTCTTTGCAGCCTGAAACGTTTTAGGGCTCCGGGTCATTTCTTAAATCGCGTTGACACCGTAGGCGTTCAAGTGGGTCAGATTTTACCTCCTACTGGGCCGCAGAGTCGGCATGCGGCGCGCCGCTACACGTGTGCTGTCGGTGCCGCCTACTGCTGACATTGCCTCTGCATTGGCGTGGCGCGTCCTCGATTTCAAACGGCGTCTGTGTTCTTTTGACATTGTTGCTATGCCGCACGTGTTTCGCGCCCACAGAAATCACTGTTTTTGCTGCTCAGCGCAGGTGCGTTCTCTGGCTTCGCCGAGTTATGCATGTGGCTGTTTGAAAGGGTCATAGTGCCGCAGCATACGGAGAGGTGCCACACAGCTGCTGGTATATCACACCGAGTATCCCCGTGTAGGAGTCGGGTGCTCCTTCAGCCCGGAGCTTGTCCTGACTCTGCCCGGAAGATCGGAGAAGACGTCCCACCTGTGGTCCGACACTGCCGCTACCACTGCAGCCGACGACACTTCCCACCCCTAAGCCGAAACCAACTCCACTCCATCGCCACACCGTCGGGAACAACCCCACTACTGCACCGTCCCCATGCCGCTTCAGTGCATGGCACCCTGCCCTGCCTGGGGCCGACCTTACCTTGACCTCACCCTGACCCCGCCCTGACCCGGCCCTGACCTCGTCCGCAGGAACGGCGAGGGCACGTCGCCGCTGCAGCTGAGCATCCAGCGCGGTCTGCTGGCGGTGACGGAGCAGCTGTGTCGGTCAGGCGCCGACCTGTCACCGGCGCCGGGTCAGGACCCGCCGCTCTGGCAGGCGCTGGCGGCAGCGCACACCGAGGCCGCCTCCGTACTGGTCAGGTGAGGGCCGGGTCTGCTGGTCTTGTGAGGGGCAGGTCTATTGGTCAGGTGGGAGCTGGGACTTCTAGTCATGTGAGGGCCAGATCTGCTAGTCAGGTGAGGGCCGGGTCTGCTGATTAGGTGGGGGCAGGTCTGCTGGTCAGGTGAGAGCCGGGTCTGCTGGTCTGGTGAGGGACAGGTCTGCTGCTCTGGTGAGGGGCAGGTCTGCTGGTCTGGTGAGGGGCAGGTCCGCTGGTCAGGTGAGAGCCGGATCTGCTGGTCTGGTGAGGGACAAATCTGCTGCTCTGGTGAGGGGCAGGTCTGCTGGTCAGGTGAGAGCCGGGTCTGCTGGTCTGGTGAGGGGCAGGTCTGCTGGTCTGATGACGGTCATGACTTGTGATAGTCTGGTGAGAGGCCTGTCTGCTGTTTTGTTTTGTGTTTGATTGCCTCCATAGGGCCATCCACAATGAAGCGCGGCCATTTCAGTCCCGTGTCAAAAGTACAGGTGATCAGAGCATGCAGCTAAAACACAAAACATGCGAAACAGGAACCCATTCACCAGCTACCAAAAGCATTAGCGCTCAAACAGATGCGTTCTCACCGCGCGTACGACGCGCTGTTTTGTTAGTTGCGTGATGTCAGCTAACAGTGCATTGCACAATGCTGTTGCGTGGGAGCCAAAACTTCCCCTGCCGGCCTCGGCCCTCGGCCTAGGGAGGTGTGGGAGTCTGCCCTGCGGAGTGGGTCGCGCACGTGGGTCGCGGTTTAACACAAACATGGCTCCCAGCATATCGGGCTCGCCGTGCAGCGTCACTTTATCAGCCAGGCTGACCACTTGAAGCCCTGCCATGTGTCGAGGTGACATCCGTCGAAGTGTTTCACGCAGCTCAGACACATGGTCAAATCTGCGTCGCCCAAGGATCAGTCAGACAGCAAAATTTAGGATCTTTTAGATTTGTCAAAGTTTTTTTATCCATGCCATTGCCATAACCATTGAGACAGTATCTGACCTGCGTGATCACCAACGCCGTCGCAAGAGTTTTGATGACCTTGTCTGGAAGGCAGTGTCGCGCATGGGACGGGCCCACCAGCAAGCCAGTTCGCCGGCGGCTGAGCTCGGACACATGTGGATCCCAGGACAAGGCGCTTCGAAGACAATACCCAGATTCCTCACCTTCGTACGCGGGTCGCAGCGCAGCGTCACGAAAAACGTATGGTGAAGTCCAGAAGAGCGCGAAAATTTTGACAACTGCCGAAAGTGATAAGTTGCGTTTTGGTTGCGTTCACCATAAGGGCAATACGAACGGAACGAGCGTCTGAGTGACGCAAGCGGGGGCCTCTATGCAAGTAATACGCCCCTTAAGGTCGTTCTTCAGGCCGCCCACCAAAACTTGGGTGTCATTTACACATTGAAAAACTCGTGCTTTTTGTACAAAGACAGATCGTTCGATAAAACTGTGAAAAGAAGTGAGCCCAACGCTGAACCGTGGAATACACTCATGCTGTAGGCAAACGGCCGCGACAGCACCCTGCGTCAACACCCATCATTCAGGCACACTTTCTGGCTGCGCCTCTGAATATAGGTGGGAACCAGGAGGGGTCTCAATAACCGTGCATCCGCAGCTCCTGAATCAAAATTGGAGGATCATTGACGTTAAAAACATTTACTTACATCATTAACGCACAGTAGAGAAATCTGTCCTGTCGGTGGTTGTGGTCGGAGACCGACACTAAGCGCGGTTGCCGTCGAGCGACGAGGACAGAAACCGTGCTGGGAGCATGCAAGGAGATGGTTGTAGAATGGGTAGTGGTAAAGGTGCCGTTGGACGACTCGCTCGACCGCTTTGGCGTGACAGGAGCGAGAGATATCGGATGGAAATTGGATGGGTCAGATGGGTTACCAGCTTTGAAATGACATGGACCAGGGGAATGTTGCAAACGCCGGGGACATGTACACTGGTCAATTTTGCGGGCTATATTGACGAAGTTAGCGCTGCATTTACGCTCGATGGCACAGTCACGCTTTTGAACGATGCCCATATCTAAAAGAGAACCAGTGAGGAAAGTCGGTATGGTCAAAAGCTGGTCAAGACGGTGATCTGTCAAAAAGAAAGAAAAGAAATAAATAAAACGCTGACGCGCTGGCTCACCGTGTTCATTCCGCAAATCACAGCTGAAATCACCACAGATGACGACATCCGACCCTCTCATCCTCTTTTCTTGCTTTAATCCTGATCCTCACAACGCCCCGCTCATCCGAGGAAGGTTGTATGCGTCAGTCACGAATGGGGCGAAAGGCCAGCTGGAGGGGGACCCCGACCGCGCGCCCAGCGCACAACTCCGAGGGGGTCGCTTGCTGCGGGCTAAATTCGGCAGTTGGCTCCCAGGCATATAAAGTCCTGCCCCACCGTTATCCATATCTCCTCCATGCTTTAGTCCTGAAATGATCATTTCTGGTCGAAAGGGCTATAATCCAAACAACCAAACCAAACAGAGGACGAGCGGGACTCCCGGGTAGCCAATCGGCACGCGTCGCATTTGGGTCTCTAGGCCCGTGTAGTCGTTCCTGAGGATAGCTACTCTGTGCCGGGGTGGACAGTAGCTGGCGGAGCGCGGGCCCGGCGGGCATGGTCGAGCCGCGGCGTCGGACTGCGTGAGGGGTGGCAGACAAGCACCAGTACAACGGACGACGGCCAGCAAAGTCAGGAAACGGGCCAAGTCTTGGTGCATGCTGGGTGTGAGTGGACACATCATGCGCTCACGTTGCAATGGAAGCCCAGATCTGCGACGAGCGTCACGTCCTGGACGTCACGATCTTGTCGAGAAGCATGCTGGTACGCGGAGACAATCGGGTACAATACCCAAGCAACCTTTGCTCATTCATACACGCACACACACACACTACACCGAGGTAGAGGCGTGCGGGGGTAACCAGGGAGGAGCGGGCATCGCTCCCGACCGCGCTTGGCGGCGCGCTTAGCTCAGCTGGTCTGCTGAGTGCTGTGACTTTCATGTTCTAGTGAGCGCTAGGCCTGTGGGTCCGGTGAGAGAAGCGCTTTCTGTTCCACTCGACCGGCAGTGAGCCGCAGGGCGGGTTTGACCGACGATTTCCAGCGACAGCAGAGCCCGCCAGTCAGCCCTGACGTCCTCCGTTCGCTTTGTTATGCCCCATATGCCTGTTAACCTGCTGTTATCGCACGCCATTGTAGCGGCCACGCCCTCGCCCTCCCCCAGACACGGTGCCGACACAGCTGCTGGGCTGAGGGGCCCGAGGGCTGCTACAAAACGCTGCTGCACCGCGCTATCGACGAGAACAACGAGGAGATCGCCTCCTTCCTCATACGCAGGTGGGGCTGGTATACGCGGCCATTGGCTTTGGTTCTCATGTGAAGTCTGTTCTGATGGTACCGTGCTTCCGTGATTTTGTGACGTCCTCCGATTTACGATCCCCACCACACCAGGGCCAAGCCGCTTAGAAAGTGTACGTGCACGCGGTCGTGCGCGTGTGCGCTTGTGCGCGTGCGCGCGTTGCGTGCGTGCATGTGATACGCTTAGCTTCTTGGCTCGACAAATGATTTAAACGATTACAGTACTGTGCAGGCTGTGCCGAGCACCGGTTCACGACGAGAGCGGACCCCGTGACCAGATCACGTGACATGACCCAGTCGCGTGCCCTCCGCACAGGGGGGGGGCGGCTGTGACGTGAGCAGCGCGCGCCGGCCGGGCCCGGACGGCCGGGGTGGGGACGAGGCGCGCGACCTGCTGACGCCGCTCCACCTGTGCGCCCAGTGGGGCCTGCAGCAGACCGTCCAGACACTGCTGGAGCACGGAGCCGCCGCCAACGCCCGGTGAGAGCGTCGGACAAGATGATTGGCGTGAACAAGTGTCGAATGTAATCAGCTACCTTTGGCGATCCCCAGATGCCATTTCCGTCGTCTTGTCGTTGTCTGCCGTGCTGCTCACCGTGATATGTGCAGGCCAGCTGCACGACACCCGTCAGGCCGGTCGCGCATCACGGCTGGCGGCCGTCGCTCATGCCGGCAGGACTGTGACCAGAAGACGCCGCTGCACGTGGCGATCGAGAACGGCCACGCGGCCATCATCGGGCTGCTGCTGTCGGCGCCGGGCACCGACCTGACGGCGCGCGACAAACTGGGCCGCGCCCCCCTTCACACTGGCCATGGGCATGAAGAACAACAAGGCGGCGCAGGCCATCCTCGCCGGGAGCCGGGAGTGGCCGAGCAGGTCAGCGGGAGAGAGAGAGCGAGAGCGAGAGCGAGAGCGAGAGCGAGAGCGAAGGAGCGAGAGAGAGCGAGAGCGAGAGAGAGAGAGAGAGCGAGAGAGAGAGCGAGAGAGAGCGAGAGAGGAGAGCGAGAGAGAGAGAGAGAGAGAGCGAGAGAGAGAGATAGAGAGAGAGAGAGAGAGAGAGAGAGAGAGAGAGAGAGAGAGAGAGAGAGAGAGAGAGGAGAGAGAGAGAGAGAGAGAGAGAGAGAGAGAGAGAGAGAGAGAGAGAGAAGAGAGAGAGAGAGAGAGAGAGAGAGAGAGAGAGAGAGAGAGAGAGAGAGAGAGAGAGAGAGAGAGAGAGAGAGAGAGAGAGATAGAGAGGAGAGAGAGAGAGAGAGAGAGAGAGAGGGAGAGAGAGAGACAGAGAGAGAGAGAGAGAGAGAGAGAGAGAGAGAGAGAGAGAGAGAGAGAGAGAGAGAGAGAGAGAGAGAGAGAGAGAGAGAGAGAGAGAGAGAGAGAGAGAGAGAGAGAGAGGAGAGAGAGAGAGAGAGAGAGAGAGAGAGAGAGAGAGAGAGAGAGAGAGAGAGAGAGGAGAGAGAGAGAGAGAGAGAGAGAGAGAACAGAGAGGGAGAGGGAGAGCGTCCGTTGTGGTCTCATTTAGCAGCGCCTACACGTGCCCCATAGTATCGGTGGCCTGTAGAGCGCCGGTATGTTACATTTGCTGTCGGGACGTCTGTTGTAGTTATACTGTTTATGAAGTTTTCAGTCGTGCCGTCGTTCGACGGTTCATGCCCATATTGTCTGACGTTTGTATGTGGGGTACATATTCCGCTTGTACTTGGCTGGATTATATTGGTGGCGCGTCGTGATGCACTTGATGCTGAAATAACAACCCGAACCAGATGCCACGCCCTCCATGGCCTGCATTACAAGTGCCGGACACAGTTCCACTTGTCGGCGGCGCTGACGCGCTCGTCCGCGGCTGGTTCGCAGTATGACAACCGCGGTCGCAACTTCTGCACGCGGCCATTGAGAAGAAGGACATCGAGGCGGTGATGTTCCTGCTGTCGATCCACGTGAACGTGCACTCGCGCACACGCGACTCGCTGCACCTGACGCCGCTGCACCTGGCCGCCCAGGCCGACTCCGAGATCATTCTGAGGTGGGCGGCGGCGGCGCACCGGGCTCGAGAGCTGGGGTCAGGCTACAGCTCGGTGGAGTGTGTTCGTCGTGGGCGTATCGACGATGATGATGATTTGGGGTTTTAGGGCGTATCGACTGCTGAAGGTCATGCAGCGCCCATTAGCGCCCGTCGTGGGCGTATCCTTGGAATATGTGACTGGTGATACTTTGGTATATATATATATATATATATATATATATATATATATATATATATATATATATAAAGTCGCGATGGCTTTTACTTAGAGATAGGTCGAACAACTGAGGGATTGTCTGGCTCTGTGTCTCAGCTGCCGCCAGTGGGCCCCTCACCCTCACCAGCGGGCCGCCGAGGCCGCCGGAGTGCACCTGTCGCTTCCGTGACCGCCGCCGCCCGGGCAGGAACCTGATGCTGGCCGGTGCGCGGGTGGACGAGTGCACGCCGCTGAAGCAGACGGCGCTGCACCTGGCGGCAGAGCGAGACTGCCACCAGTGCGTGTCCGTCCTGCTCGACAAGGGCGTCGACTTCAACGCTGTCGACAACAACGTCGACAACGCCTTGCACGTGGCCTGCAAGGTGGGATCGGCGGCAGCGGTAGATGAGGAGGGGAAGGGGGGGGGGGGGAACGGCACGCGTCAGCCAGGTGGTGACCTTGTCAGCGGGGTAGCCTGTCAGTGCAGGTGTCGCTGAACGGAGTTTTAGGGCATTCGCCCACTGCAAGTAAGAACCATGTCGTGAAAAACCGACACAGCTGTGTTTTGGACGAAAATGCGTCGTTGAGAGCGAGCGGAGTTTGTGAGCTCCGGAGCGTGTAGCCAGCAGCTGGATCTGCATGGCGAGTTTGCTGTCAGCGTGAGCTGTGGGATTTTTTTGACGCTAGAGCTCATGCTCATGAGAGTATTGTCCACCGACGGACGCTGCGTAATTTCCATCCCAGTCTGTTGAGTTCTGATTCAGCCCACATCCGTTATCAGTTCTGGAGATGTCGACTCACGCTGATCCAAGACACTGGCGTGGTTTTGACATTCCTCTGGGCCCAGTCGTTATAATAGTCCTGAGTTGGCCGGCCCCGGCACCGCACTCCGCCCAGCATAGCTCTTATGGCCGCCAGTTTCCCTGCCGTTATACTGTCTACGGCTGCGCCCGCAGGAGGGTCACCTGGCCACGGTGCGCGTGCTGCTGACTGAGTCCCAGATCGACGCCGAGTCGACCAACCTGCGTGGCCGCAACCCGCTGCACGTGGTGGCGGCACTGGGCCGCGACAACGCTGCTGCCATCTGTCAGCTATTTCTGGAGTCGATGCCTCGCTATCCGCTCAACAGACAGGAGGCGGACGGCAACACAGGTGAGGGGCTTGCCGAGCGGCGCGGGCTCCGGCGCTGTCACGGGTGTGCGGGGCGGTTCTTGCGAGACACGTTTTGCTGCGGGTGCCTACAAGTTCACTGCTTTGAGGAGTGAATTCAGTTGGTCTGCTGAACACCATAGTGATGCCTACGTGAGCTGAATACCATAGTGATACCTATGGGAGCAGAATACCATAGTGATACCTACGGGAGCTGAATACCATAGTGATATCTATGGCAGCTGAATACCGTAGTGATACCCATGGCAGCTGAATACCATAGTGATACTTATGGCAGATACTGATCTCTGGCAATGTTTCAGTTCACAGCGTTACGGCCGAAGTCAAAACATGGAACCGATCAGTTGTCATTTGTATGAAATATTGGGGATTCAAAAATTGCGTTTTGGAAGCTAGTTTCCAGCTCGTTTGAGGAAAACTAAGCTGAATCCGACGTAACGCCTCGTGTTATGTGACGGGGTCCTCCCGCCCTCCAGCGCTGCTGCTGGCCTACATGAAGGGCAACGTCAACCTGTGCATGACGCTGGTGAAGGCGGGTGCCTCGCTCGGCATCATGAACAACCAGGGCGTCTCCATCTTCAACTTCCAGGTGGCCACTAAGCAGCTGCTCTTCAGGTGAGGCTCCCCGGCGCCGATGAGCGGCGCAAAGTCGACGGAGGCTCGGAAGTGCGTCTGCGGATAGAGAGTGTTCTCCACTTCGGTCTTGCGCCTAGTAATGTCTACCCTGGCGCGGGCAGCGCTCCGACGTCAAGCCTTCTCCAGTCGGGCGTTGGAAAGGCCCGTCAGTGCGCTCTTGGTCGGCCGATGATTGCTTCTTCGCAATGTCGTAAAGCCGGAAACGTGACCCGGTGAAGCATAACCGGCTTGTAACACGAGGTCACTTGACTGGTAGGGCTTCGTGATCTCAGACTGTGTTCTCGGCCATTGGCATGGCGTGCAGGTATCAAGTGATTCAGACATGCTGTCGCTGATATAAGCACGTCGTGCGCGTCTGCAAACGATGGCTTGGACGTCACTCACTGAATGCATTGTAATCCAAAGTAGCGGACTGCTCGTGACGCCTCACAGCAAGCCCAGGTAAGCATGTGACGATACATCACGAACGCTCGGAATCCAGTGCGCCGGACCCGCCGATGAGCGGCCGCTGAGCCGGATCCGCTGCTGAGCGGGACCCACCGCTGAGCCGGACCCGCTGCTGAGCCGAGCCCGCCGCTGAGCGGCCGCTGGGCTGGACCCGCTTCTGAGCGGCCGCTGAGCCTCACCCGCTGCTGAGCAGGGCCCACCGCTGAGCAGCCGCTGAGCCCGTCCGCTCTGCCACAGGCTGCTGGACGCGCTATCCCAAGAGCCGGGCTGGTGCGACGGCGACTACTGCATGGAGTGCAGCACCAAGTTCGGCATCGCCACCAGGAAACACCACTGGTTAGTGACGTGCTCAGGGCGACCACGGTCGGCGTTTGCGCCAGCCGAGCGGTGCTTGTTCGCGGTGCGCTTCTTTCCGCTCACATTTGACGGCGCATGAAATGAAGAATTGAGCTGACGGGCAAGGGTTGTAGCGGCACCTGTAGACAGACCAACCGCTACTCGAGATTTGTCATGCTGGTGAAAGAAACTTGTTTTGGCTGTCGCCGGCTGTGCGCGGTGTCATCCAGTGTTTCCTGCTATGGTTACCTTACTCTTCGGGTGACCGTGCGACATGGCCTGCCCAGTCTCGAACCCACCGTTCACGGGTCCCCTCCCCGCTCCTCACTGCCATGTGACCGTCGCGTATCCTCCCCCCCCCTCCCATCTTTAGCGCGGTGTATCCGTCGGTGGCTTCTTGTGGTCGGTGCCCTGACTGCCGCGCCTATCTTCTCCTCGGCAGCCGCCACTGCGGCCGCCTACTCTGCAATCGCTGTTCGGACCGGCAACTGCCCATCGTCAAATATAACATAAACAAGCCGATCCGGGTGTGCGACACCTGCTCCGACGTGCTCACGCTGGGCGCCGCCATGTTCAGCTAGGCTAGATGGGGGGTGTAGCATGCTGTGTGGCTGGGTCGCCTGAAACAGTACGGGGATAGCGGAGAGGAGGAGGAAACAGATAGGCTTGTGTTGGGCGCCATGCGTGCTGATTAGCGAGCCGACGTGTTTGTTGAGAACAGCATCTTAGTCGTCAGGAGTCTTGGAATGCCGTTAGCGTGGTGGCGCCGCCGTCTTTTCGTAGGGAGCGCGTGGCCGATCGACGAGGCGTAGCTGTCACCAGATGGGTTGTATCTGGCATCCCTGAAATGACCTAACTGTGGTTCCTTCGCCTGTGGCTCCGTCTGATCGGCTAATGGTGCACTCGCCTTCCAATGTTATGGGGCCCTCGTTTCTGGATTCACTGGAGGAGTTAGCTCGCCGGCGGATGTGCAGGAGTGGACGTGGCTAACGTGTGCTGACTAGCTTGGCGTGGCCATCGGCAGATGTGCAGGAGTGGACGTGACTAACGTGTGCTGACTAGGTTGGCGTGGCCACCGGCAGATGTGCAGGAGTGGACGTGACTAACGTGTGCTGACTAGCTCGGTGTGGCCACCGGCCGACGTGATCGCGGAATGGCATCGGTTTCGCGCCCTGTTGTTACTTGGCTAGGTCTAATGTTGGCGCCTGGCGTGTCGTTCGTGCCATGCGATGTGCTCGGGGTCGGTGGGATGGCGAGGCGGCTCTGGACGTGGCCGTGGAGCTTAGGCTCGTACTGCGGGCTTCACACCCGCCGCCGACCTCCGCCGCCTGGTGGGGCGGCGGCGTGACGAACGGCGGCCGTACGGGCGCGCTGCTGATGCTGCTTCTGAGATGCTGGTGACGTGGGGGCTGCGCCGAACCGCTCCAGTTGGAGCACACTATCCACAAACTGTGATGTCAAAAGGCGAGATTGTCGAAACGTGAGATTGCTTGTTTCATTGCCCACTGCGGAGTTGACAGTATTTTGCAGTGTAGAAGTATGGCGATTGTGAAGTTTCTTTGGTTTTATCTGAAGTCTGCTGAGCTTTAGTATTGGTTGCCGTACGTTAAGACATTCCTACCAGGCCGTGCACCAGCTGGTTTGTTGTGGATATTCACGTGGTGGGCATGTGATGTATTGTGTGTGTTGACATGCCCTCCTGCCATGTGAAATAGGAATGCACCTCCCAGTGATATGGGTCCGGTATAACGATTAATGCCATTTAATCTGGCTGGAGCCGTTAGTTACTAGAATATGTTTTCAGGTCGGGAGAGGGCGCTCATTATGTATCGAAACTTGACTCTGACGTTTAACACCGCTTGTCCCTAGATGTCATCAAAACACGCAAAGCGAATGAGATAATGCCCATGCGCTAACACCACCGATTTACCATTTGAACTGGCCCACGCCTTGTGTCAGACGCCGTTGGGAAGCCGTTGTCTGAATGTCAGGGGAAGCCAAGGGCGGGGCGCCGTGCGCCTTCTGCATAATCACTGGTCAGCCGCTGTCGGCCTGTGTCCGTCGCCGCGAACCTGGATTAGTTTAGCTCAGGTCGTCAGGGGCGCTGCCATCCACTACTGATAAAGCTTCCCCTGACCGACAAGAGGCCATAGTTTAGAACTGTATTCTTTATATATTAAATATATACTGCATTAAAACATGACGTGTGTTTCCGGGGTCTTGGAACAAGGACCTGTCTCTGATACGGTAAGCTAAGACCCGTTGAATGGCATGATGTGTAGTTCGCGTAGGTGAAAAATATGGCGGCGCAGGTGCCAATGATCATGAGCATTTATGGTACTTGATGGCAGTTCGGACAAAGTGCGAGACGCATGCGTTATCCCGACGGAATATCCGTAGATCACCCTATTGCATCGTCGACAGTGCGGCCATGAAACGCAATGACTGCCGAAAAATTGATTGGAGGCGCCCTTGGACCCAGAAAAAATATGCCGCATGATTCTGAATGGCGCACAGCTATACAAATACTATTATTTGTTTTATCTGGACTGTGCGGTTGGCTGTCTTTCAAAACCTTCGTATGTAGTTCAAAGCCAGTCGTAGATGACAGCTTGTGGCCAGTGCGTGTCGGCTTTTCTCTGAATGTTCGCGGTCGAATCAACGCGATTCACTCAAGTCACGAAGAACCTTTCGCGAAGTACGCGAAGACGACATTTAACATGTGTATTTTTCCTAGGTGGCAACGTAACTCGATTTCTACATTATTTACAATCATAAACCCATTTGCAGGAGGAAGCACGCGTCCTGCTACATGTATGTACAAATATTCAACTGAAATATGCCGATACACACCAGTTCACGGACGCCAACTTCTAGTGAAGGCGGCACCGCGGCACAAACCAAAGCTGCCGCGAGGTCAAAGCATGCGTTCAGATCCAGCCCCGTCTGTCGCACGCGCATACAACCGAAAACTGGCTGGCGGGGCGCCGGGCATCGCGGCGAAGACGTACACCGAAGAGGGGTGCCACCCAGCACCTCTTGTCTTCGTTCTGATCTCGCAGGCGGTGAGACGGGGGATGGAAGCTGGTGGCGGCTGAAGGGCTCGCGCGACCGAGCGGTCGGATAGCTCCCGGGGAGAGTGTGGCGACGCGGCCCGGTGTCGAACGGAGAACCAAGTAGAAAGCGATGCGGTGGGCCGCGCCAGCGCCGGGCGTTTAGTGGAAGCGAGGGGTGAAAGGGAGGGCGCGAGGCTCCGACACAGACGCACACAGCTCACAGTTACACGTACAAACTCACAGTCTATATAGAGGGGCGGGCTTTGGGGCGGGATTGGGGCGAGGGGTGGGGTCTCACTGGCACTAGACGGGTGGGCGAGCTACACACGCGGCGGGGATACTGGGACGTCCGCTGACGGCTCTCTGAACATGCTTGGCCCACGCTCTGTCCACGGTTTGATTGCTTTCCGGCAGCGGAAAATGTGGGGTGTGAAACACAGCTCTATAGCAGACAGAGCGTCGCAGGCCACGGCGCGCGGCGCAGGCGCCCCCCTACGAGAAATTCGGGCGGGCGACAAGGGTGCCGTCGGCACCGGGGACAGAACGGAGCGGCGCGCCGCGCTGCGCCAGAAAAGCAGACAGACACCGAGAACGAGAAGAGAGCGGGTCGGTCACAGTGAGAGCGCGCAGTCAGGAGGCCGCCCGGCCGTCACGGACAGGCGGCCCGCCGCCAGCCCCGCTCCTGCACGGCACGGGACTGCACTGGGAGGCGCGTCGTCCGGCGGTCGGCCGGCCTGCTCGGCGGAGCAGAGGTCGATCAGAGGGCTCACGCGACAGCTGACGCCGCCGGCCCGGATAATTGTGTGACATATTCGCGGGATTTCCGGCCTGGTGACCCGGGCCGTGTCGGCGGCCGCGGCGGCATTGATCTCCTCTGTCTAACTGCCCCGCCAGCCGGACGTCAGCACATGGCGCCCGTCGGGGATCAAGGGGCTTCGGTGGACCCTGTAAATCGCAGGCCCGAGCCTCCGGCGCGCACCGAAACGACGCGTGCCCGGTCAGAGACTCGTGTCGTCTGTCTATTTACGGCTGTGTCTGCTGGGTCGTCGAGGGGCGCGGCTTGTGCGCGTTAGCCTCGTGGAAGCGGGTCACCAGGGCGGCTGAGCTCTGATGTCACGCGGGCGAGGCCTTCACTGGCATGTGCGTGACCTCTGACCGACCCCTGACCCCAAACTGCACGCTTGCCGGCCAAACGCAGTGACGACGCCAGGGGTCTTCGACCCGTCGCGGCCTCCGACCTCCAGGTAACACACTGCGGCTGGCACGGCGGCTGCCGGCCAGCGGCGGGTTGGCTCCCCCTGACCTCCTGACCCAGGGGTGACCGCTAGAGGCGGCGCCGTGTTAGCAGTTGCAGGGCGCACTGCTCGGGGGCTGCTGGTCGGTGAGCCGAGTGCCTTTGCTGGCGCTCATCATGTTCGGGTCAGAATCTAAGCTCTCGGACATCTTGTCGCAGATGATGTCCACTAGACGCTCGAAGACAGCCTGAAAACGAGACGCAGGTCTTAGCGCTAGAACAGCTTTTCACGCTATGACAGAGCTTAGCGCTATAACATTTCTTAACGCTATAACCGCTGTTTTTCTCACCGTGAATTTTTTTATTTGCGTCTTTACATCACAATTTTGTGAGGGTCAAGAGAAGACATCTTGACGGGGGAGCTTGGACTGGGAGGTTGAGAGCACGACGTACATTTTCGGGTGTCCGCCGCTTCCCCGCTACTACTGGCTTGATGAATTTCAGGGGGAGGGGTCTTAAACGCAAACGGCATGATAACCAAAAGATCTCCAATCATTCCGTGGCATATATGTACTTTATCTTTATTACGTGTTTGCTCAATTAACGGCTAGTACTTGTTTGAAGCTGAAACATTGGAATAAGGCTATTTTGCACGTTTTGAGTTGCTCTTTTAACGTTGATCTGCCACTGCAGGATGAATGTGCGATAGCAAAGTAACGCACAGAGGAACCATACTTCCGTGAGAATCGCTGTCATTTGGTAAGAAAACTGATTCCCATGTATAACCCAGTTATAGCCGAACAATTACCAACGGGAACGCCCGTGGGGATCATCGTACTATAATTCAGCAGGTCAGCTATCCGCGTTTTAGCGGACGCCATGGGCGGGCGAACAAAGATAAAAATACCACTTTTGAGATAACATCTGAATGCTCCGGCAACTACACGGCAGAATCGTTCATTCCTCATTCCTATGAAAAATGGGACTCCAAGTTCAGTTTGAGTACCACCCACTTCAAGCAGAGTTTAAGTGGTGCCTCGTAGCGTACTTTGTCATATTAACAATATCTTCTAACCATGTCGTTGTCATTAGAACTCAAGCCACATCAGCATGAGCCTCCTTTCAAACTTTAAACATCAATGTTAGCGTCCTAATAAACATCCTGTCGCGTGCCGTTTCTGACCTTGACATTTATATTTTCCTTGGCTGATGTCTCGAAGAACTCGAGGCCGAGCTGATCAGCCAGCTGTTTGCCGCGCTCGTAGCTGATGACCCGTTCGTCCTCCATGTCGCACTTGTTGCCTACTAGGATCACCTGAGCGTTATCCCACGAATATGTCTTGATCTGGGTACACCTGGGCAGAAAAGGTGAGCACGGGTCACACACACACACACACACACACACACACACACACACACACACACACACACACACACACACACACACACACACACACACACACACACACACACACACACACACACACACACACACACACACACACACACACACACACACACACACACACACACACACACACACACACACACACACACACACACACGCACACACACACACACACACACGCACACACACACACACACACACATACACACACACACACACACACACACACACACACACACACACACACACACACACACACACACACACACGACTAATACGAAAGAAGCGGTTCATCACCAGAACCTTTAAATGCACTGCAAGCATGTTTGAGATTGCTGGGCAAAGAGGGTTGAGAAAGTTGAACCCCTGTGGGACTCCGAAGAACAACGTTGGACCTTCGGCATGTAATAGATGTTTCGCTTTTTAGAAAATCATGAAACGTCTCCCATCCCAAATGAAGGTGTCCAGCGATGGCTGAAAGTACGGAAATACGAGATCAACTGGACCAATTTACTGTATTAATCCATTCGCCCACTAAAATCCAGATGCTTTATGCTTCGGGACACAACGGTTCCGTTCCTGAACTGCTCAATAGATGGCGGTGAGAAAACACCTGTCTCGTACATGCAAACTGTGCCGCATTACACAGCCTTCCGACTGGCGGTGGCAGGAACTTCGGACAACCGTACAGTACGGGAGGCTTACCCTCTTTATTAGAGCCATGCCCGGTATTTGCAAGAAACACCATATTATACCACTCTATGTTACGTTTTATTTTGTATTTAATTTGAAACTTGTCGATATTATCTCACTTGTGAAAGCCATTGTACAAACGCAGCCTTTTTAAGCATGTTGCAGCACTTACCAAGCAAAAGGGTGTCCAATTATCCCATACTATTTCAAGTACACTCAGCGAAAGACCTTGAATAGCAATTTTGTAACTTGGTTACTAAATTCTACCACATAATCAAACATCTTACTTCATTTTTAATGTCACGAGATGAACGCCTGCCAAAGCCATCCAGTGCACATGAATGCACCTTGATGCGTGTTTTCGTTTTATCGTTGAACGTCTCAAGACGTTTGAGCAATGCCGTGCTCAATATGGAGCGCAGGTGATCAGCTGAGTAGGTATATAGCCTACTCAATACAGAGCGCAGGTGATCAGCTGGGTAGGTATATAGCCTACTCAATATAGAGCGCAGGTGATCAGCTGAATAGGTATATAGCCTGCTCAATGTAGAGCGCATGTGATCAGCTGAGTAGGTATATAGTCCGCCATCGCCAGCAGCCAATTTTCAACAGCATTTGTCGCTGTGAATGCCTTGAGAAGTTAATCTAAGCTAAAGCCAACAACGATATGGCATTAATGCAAAGGAAGATGGGGTTTGACAAGATTGTGTATGTACCTACAACGGTTTTACTTCAACTCTCTTGGGCAAGTGCACCGTGGTGTAGCTAAGAAAGTGGCTGGTTGTTGAGCTCCCCCCCTCCCCCCCCGTTGGCGGTGGGGTCCTCAGCGGCCAAAGACACAGTACTTTTCGTCGTCAAGGTCTCCCTAGGATTTGGAAATATAAGATATGGCCTCCGGGGTATGAGAAAGGGATTTACCTAAAAATATTCCAAGAATAAAAAAAACAGGGCTTCTAAGCGAGTGCAGAGGGCCTCTCCTTTGGCCGGAAGTGCCCTCTATGACCCGATCTCGCTCCCTCGTGGGTGAATCACCGACTACGACACTGGACGTAAAGCGCGCGTGTCTGGCAGTTAGACGCCTAAGCTGTGAGGCGAACGCGAATTACAGTCACATGTCAGAGAGCTGTCATGGCCCTCTCAGAAGTCTGGTCGCGGGGCGAGGCGCCACCGCACGGGACCGGCACAGGGGGCAACATTGTGCCGCGGACGCGTGTGGTGGCGAGTCACCCCACATCTCTAATATGGAGTATGGGAACATTCCGTCAGAGCGCCGATCTACGCTGTTGACACGCATGGGGGGAGGGGGGGCACGCGATCAGATGGCCCAAGGAATGTCGCTGACACGCGAAGACGCGTTTATGTTACCCGAGGCAAATGGCGGCTAATCATCCTGATCGCAAAACAATATTCGACGCCGAGCTCAAATGATTTGTCAAGTCTGATGCGGATACCATGGAAATAATTATACGTTTTTACGCGACATGGTGATGAGCAATTTGATCGAACGAGCCATTCGCCGCATTACGCGAGGCAATATGAAATATGGATCTTCACTTATAGACGCACACATGAGATTGCATAAAATGAATAATGCATGTGAACGTGCAGAAAGCCAAACTACACAATACTGCCCGCCTCCGCTTTCTCCATCCAACCTCCTCTTCCCGTCGAGTTCTCGATGACGTCACCAGCAAGGTCGTCCGGCCGGGCAGCCCCGCCGCCGCCACTCACCAGTCCTGCACGCTATTGAAAGACTCCTCATTCGTGATGTCGTACATCAAGATGAAGCCCATGGCGCCTCGGTAGTATGCCGTGGTGATGGTCCGGTACCTCTCCTGACCGGCCGTGTCCTGTGGAGCGAGCCGTGGGATTGAACACGCCGTCAACGGCGCCATAGCTTATTATTTTTTTTGTTGTATTGATGTTGGCATCGTCGTTTAAAGCTAACGAGACGAGACCTTGACAAACGAAGTCGAGGTGAAGGGTTTGGGAATACCATCTCCAGCATTTTGGGTGGCACTGCTGCCGTTGACGTGGCGAATGGACCAATATCATTCGCATACGTGAAGTAGGAGCCATCTATTATTAAGGCGGTGGTACGAATGACTAGGGTTGCTGTTGTGAGTGAGTGTGCCGTTACATAATACAAGTCATATAGCCAAGTGTCGCGTACAAGACTGGATTTTTACTGACATACAGAAAGCGTAAGGTAGGTTTTATGACTGTAACTAACATGTGTCAGTCAACTTGATCTCGGGCCTTTTTGGCCTGGGCCGCTGTAATTGACAGACAATGCTTTTATCGCCCCAGACCGTCTCAGCCAACAGCACAGTGCTACACACGTTTTCCTCGCACCTGAACACCATTCGCCACTGCATCCCCCAGCATCTTCTCCGAGCGCACCCCTATCGTGTGCGGTGGGCCCGCACACGGAGCGGCTGAGCACATGGGCGGGGTTCTCGGGGCGCACCGCCCCCGCACGGCCGGCCGGCAGCCATCAGTCAGCGTCGGTGACTTCCGGAGGTGCAGGCCGGGCGGGCGGCTGACAGCGGCGTCCGGACCGGCCGCGGCGCCGACGGCCGGCCGACCAACGGTGCGACACAGGGTCATCGATCGCACTGCACCGCCCCCCCCCCCCCCGCCCAACCCCCACACCCTCTGCTTCACCGGCACAGGACGGAGGCGGTGCGCACGGATACCGAGGGGGACGGTAACTGGACAATGTACGGCAATGAGATGGTGGCAGTGGTAGATGCCCGGTGTGGGGAAATGACTTGTTTAGAGGCGGGGATGTTCAGACAGGCTTGTTCGTTTTCCTATTCAGTTTTTTTTTGGCTCCAGCTATGCTCTCCCGACTTGGGTTTCAGCGCCCCTCCCACAACTTTTAGCAGAAAGCGGGTGAAATCCGGAGAGAAACACGTTTGTTGTCAAATTTTGTGTGTAGGTTGCGTCATTTTTCACTGCTCAACTCACACTACACGCACTCATTTTACGAAACTACGGCCCTGTTATGAGGAACGTTTTTCAAAGAGCGCGTGCAATTTCAAGAGGACTGTGGGGCACTGGTAAGGGGATGCACGACGTGGTGTGACTTCATTATCAATCTCTCGTGTTCTGACGCCTTGCCAAGGTGTCGCTCTCAGTATCGCAGAGTGTAGGGACGCGAGCACGCCCGGTTCCCCGGCCATTGGCGGCGAGTAAGAAAATACAAAACAATAACGGAAAATGCATCCAAGTTTTGCAAACAGAAAGAACAGTACGTTGATTTGTTAAAAGGAACAGCAATTAATAGAGGATACTTTTGGCCAGGACACAAAGCTCAGAACTAAATTGTCGGTTTGTGTGAGGTTGTTTTGATTCTGCTCCTCTAGCTTTGATGAGTCAGTATTTACTGGTCGCTTTGCAGACGATGTAGTTTGTCAACTAGTGCGGAAAATGTGTGTCCCCACCGGCACGTGGGCCCGGACTTTTTGAATGCTGGTCCAGTACGTCAACCATTACACCACAGATGCCCAGTCAATCCGCGGCATTTCTTAACTGCTTTTGATGTTATTCATGTCGCCGACTGGTGAGTATGCCCGGGGGAAAAGACCCATCTTTTTCGCACATATATATATATATATATATATATATATATATAGATATATATATAGATATATATAGATATATATATATATACATATATATATATATATATGTAATATACAAATATATGTAATGTACAAACTCTCACGCAAACTAACTTTTCCTAGATAGAAGAAGCATTTGAACAAAAGTATGTATTGTGGGTGTTGTGAAAATACAAATATTGAAACTACTCATTTGTAAAACGAAGCCTCACTTCACTCGACAACATACATTTTGGCTCACTAACCTAGCAAAGTGTTTTGGTGCAATGTTTGTTCATCATTCACACTGTAGAACATGTGTGGTTTTAAAGCAATGGCACAGGCAAAGATCATAATCACACGACCTCCATGGACACCTAAATTAATGCAAAAAATCCCACGGTCCTGACCAGAGCCCAAGTGTGTCTGGCGGCGGCGTGCCTGAGCTGGCGCCCGGCCGGCGGTGAGCTGCAGGTGCCGGCCGCGTGACGCACTCGTTACAGGTGTGTCGGCGGGTGATGGGTGTCG
This sequence comes from Pollicipes pollicipes, assembly GCF_011947565.3. Lineage (NCBI taxonomy): Eukaryota > Metazoa > Arthropoda > Thecostraca > Pollicipedomorpha > Pollicipedidae > Pollicipes > Pollicipes pollicipes. The sequence continues at coordinate 6,163,667 of NW_023597034.1, read as the reverse complement.
GGTGCACCGCTCAGGTGTGCAGCCGGTAAACGCCGCCATCGGGGCCGCACGTGCGCTCGGCTGGGGGGCGGGCCAGTGGCCATGGCTCGGCGACGATCGCGAGAGGAGGCTGCCGGACTGGGATACGCTGACGGACGGTACTGGACGGTGCTTACCCACTGTAGCCGGGCAGAGAATGTCCGAGAGAGTACAAAACAGAAAGTATATTTTACGTGATTATATGCATTTTTCCAGACACCACAGTCGGTCGTCCGGTAGAATGGCCGTTTGGAATGATAAGTTACATATAATATAAAAATGGTTGGATAGCAACCATACGTGAGGCCACATGCCTGCGTTCTCGGAATCCCCACGAAGCCCTATGGACTTGGTGACGGCCTTCGCATGGTATTGTCCGCGACAGGGCTATGGTGACGCGCTGACCGACGTCGTCACGACGTCCTGACTGACTGACCGACGTCGTCACGACGTCCCGCTCGAAGCTTAACAATCGGCATTTTTTATGGAAACTTGCATGGCATTCGGGCTTCACAGTCGAGAAAACCTTGATTGGAACATGAACTTTAAACTCTTGATATGGCGTGATGGCTAGAAGATGAGGCTGGCCTGCTTGCCTTGAAAATAGAAATGGTAATGCGATGGATGGAAGTGCCGCCACTTTGTTCTCAACGACTACAACGCTTATGAGAACGATTAGATTAATCGTATCATCTGTTCATGGAATGTCTTGAAGTGTAACAATAACAACCACTCAATCACGTGATATTTTTACAAGCCTTTGACTTGTACTCCAAAGCTTTAGAAAAAAAGGACGTTGGCAAATTCGGGGGGGGGGGGGGGCGCC
>NW_023597034.1:6122823-6160323 GCF_011947565.3 Pollicipes pollicipes | reverse complement strand
ACATAATAATGTATATAGAGGAAAATAAGAAAATGTTATGCCCATTGTGGAGTGAATAAGTCAAAAAACGTACATGCATTTCAGCTGTGGGTGTTCCTCAGTAAACGCACGTAAAGAGAAAACTTGATTCAGATCCAAGATCAGACTCGTTTACAAGCTTGACCTTGCATTTGAACAGTGCTTGCTTCATGTGCATGTGCGGAAGATAGCCCATATCGCGAAGATGGCTGAAATGCATGCACGTTTTTCTGGACCTATTCATTGTATTTTGAGCATAAGGTTGCCCTTATTTGCTGTACATAAAACAGTAGGTACCCTCACTAAGAACGAGCTACATGATATCTACGTAACGGTACCGATTTCCTTTTCTGAAAAGTTCGGGCGTTTTTCGCCGCTCGGTGCAATGTTCGTGAAACGAACTGCGTGAAATGACGTTCTGCAGCGGAAATTTGGTCACCCAATCGAACTAGCATCCCATTTGGTCACGACCAGCTGCGAACAAAACTCGAGATCTTCGATGTCTGGACGAAAAGAGAGCCGATGTACACAAGATGGCCGCAACAATAGCCCGTGGAAGAAAAGCGTCCTTGCCATCTCACGACCTCTCCCCGATGCGACGCGTCAGTACGCTGCGTCCGCGGCGTGTGACGTCACAGGCAGTGCCAGTGCTGCACCGGTGACGTCACACGAGGTCATGGTCGACGACAGATCGCTGCGGCGCTGCCGCCGACCGTCTCTCCGTGGCCGAAAGTACCGCGCACGATCTCATGAGACGCGGTGGGCGGCGGCCGAGTCCACTTGGCCGGCGACGGGGGAGGCCGTCGACACTTGCTGGCTGTCCACCGGGTGGGTGGGTCGGGCGGCGTGCGGCGGCCATCACCTGTCCGTGCGCACCCGCCCAACCCCGGAAACCGCGTCGGGTTGACGCGTGTGCTGCGGGTCGCCTTGGGACATGCCGAGTAGGACGGTGATAATTGCGGAATAGCTGGGCGCCCACTCAGGTCACTGTCGCCTATAGGCTAACAAGAGCTGTATGCTTGTCTACCTTCCACCGAAAAAATGGGTCGCTGCCACACACACCACTTCGATATCGTCAGACTTCCCGCCTGTCCGGGGCGTGCGTTAAACCACTCCTCCAGCCTACGGATCACACGCGCACCTCTGTTGGGCGGGCGAACTGTGTTCGACGCCTCGCCAGGCTGTACCCGGCGATGCGCGGATAACGACCGTAGCATCTGCCGGAAACTGGGCGCTACGATATCGAGGACGCTGAGTTACGGACGGAGCAGTTTGGCAATCCATATCATAGAAACAGCGATAGAAATCAAATCACCTGGCGACCGACTAAAACTGCGTGGCTGAAACGTCATCTCCATAGCAAATGAACAGTGTCATCGCGATGTCAATTTGGACCTTATCGCCGACTGGAATGCAGAGCTTCCCCATTTGGACCTTATCGCCGACTGGAATGCAGAGCTTCCCCATTCTCCCCATGCCTGATCCTACACCTGCACATTGGACAAACCACAGCATTCCAAATGCTCTAATATCTCCGTGAGATTTGCCACCTTGTGGCTTCAGTGACCGTGAACGCCCACGAACGAACATGTTTGGTGACAGTTTCTTGGCAGACAAAATACGGTCGAGGCATTGAACGTATAGCGAAAGGCCCTGATATAGCGTGTTACCTCCTGCAGGGTGAGGCCGATGGTGAATCGGAAGTATTTTAAACCTGCCATGAACCGCAAGGCTCACGCTGATTAAGCCCCAACGATACGCATGTTCCTTTGTATAAGAATGGCCTCCACAAAAGGACGAGTGTTTGAAACGGCAGCAAAATGACACATGAGGCCGCACTATGATGTGACGTTATGCACCCAAAAGCTTCTTTTTTTTTGTTCCAAACCCCAAATGTGCCCGGAATATGTAAGCTTGCCCATGCGTGGTCTTACGTCGGTAAATGCCCCGGTTTGCACCGTGAACTATTCATGCTAAAACATCGCTGTTTAAGACGGATGGTCATAGCAAGATTATTGAAAAGGAACATGGTGCAGGTTGGCATCACACGCTGCGCAACTTCATGTTTGTCATCGTTTCCAGGACGATTGCAGTGCACGTGCAGGCGATAGCGATATGGACCCTTCGTCTGATACGCTGAGGATTCTTCGTTGGCATCGTTTAATGGTGAAGATGCCTGGGAATCTCTCTTTTCGGTAAGTAGTGCTCTGTCATCATTCGTCAGCACGGTAGCAGCATGCCCGGATGACCGTGAGGCAATCTCCTGAAGCTGTTTGTTTCGGTTTCGTGAATAATACTGAGCAGAGGGTTTCTAGTAAAACGTGTTGATTACAACGTGTAAGGTTTAAATGATAGCAGTTTTTAATATGAACAGATACGAGTTAGAAAATATATATCATCTAAATATGGCATATATACGCATATACACCGTAACCATGTACGCACATATGCACATATATATATATATATATATATATATATATATATATATATATATATATCCCTCTATCTCCCTCTCTCGTCCCTAGGTACACTTAATAAGTGGGTGAAGCCATTCGTCAGAGCGATATATGGACGTTTTACGCAGGCAGACAAAGGTAGCCTTGCGTCCCGACAACCGTTCCGCGGCATTTCCGCCAGAACCGTTATGGATCCCAGCAGTCGTCCCAGCTGACCTACAAATACTCCCCGGAACGGTCCTGGCTCGCCCGGCTGGCTACGCCTGCCGGGGCCAAAACGCCAGACTCCTACCATTTCGGTGAGTGCGGCGAAGTGTTTGCCGTTACCGGCGCGCGGTGGTAGATAGACCGGGTCCCCCATGACGGGGACGGGAAGACTCCTGGCTCCGGCGCACCGCCCGACGTCAACAAGCCACCGCACCTCTCACTGCCCGCAGCACGTCCAGCGGCCACGCTATCGTGCCGCCGACCGGCCGCCCTCGACGCCCAACGCCTCCACACCGACCGCGCGCGCCGCCCGAGCACGCTGCCCGAGCACGCCGCCCGAGAACGTCACCCGAGCACGCCGCCCGAGCACGCCGCCCGAGAACGTCACCCGAGCACGCCGCCCGAGAACGTCACCCGAGCACGCCGCCCGAGCACGCCGCCGCCACGTCCACGCGCGGCCCCGGGCACGGCCGGCGACTGCAGCTGGCGCGGCGCGCCCTCTGAGCGCGGCGGCGCCTGCCCGCCGTCTACGGCCGTCTACGGTGGCGGCGGCCATGGCCGGGCGCGGCCAGCGGCCAACAGGCGGCGTCGCGCCATTGATTGCCCCGTGAATAATGCACGGCAGTCGGACGTGCGGACGGGTCCCGGTTCACAGACAAATATCTACATGAGCGGCCACTCGCGTGACGCGCGTTCCGAGCCCTTGCACGCCGCGGCCGGCAGAAATAGCGCCCCCGCTGCCGGTCGATGCCACGCGACACCCCCCCCCCCCCCTTCTCCCCCCGCATGACCTGCGGCACTGGGAGCGGGTGCCGAGGTGGGACCGCGCGGGCGGGCCGCGGGGTCACGGTGGCGCGCCGGGCGTAGACTCTGGCGACACATGCAGGCTACTTCGCGCCCGTTTGCAAGTTCGGCGACCGGTCGCCCCGCGGGCGGGGTGGAACCCGGCTGCAGGAAAAGCTGCTGCACCTTGCTTGAGGTCAGCACACGAGGACACGTTTGCTGCAAGCATTGGGAAGCGTTGGCGCGGAGTTAATTCCGCAAAGCGAGCTGTTAGCAGCGCTGGTGCACGGCAATGACGGGGCGATGTGACAACTGCGAGAATTCCAGCAGCCAAGGTGCTGATTATTCCGCCGGCCGTGCGCTGCGTTGTTTCGTGTGCCACATGTGTGATGCTGGCAGGAGTCCTGCGCGTGCCAGGGAGTGCAGACCGTGGCGGGATCTTTAAAGATCGTGCACGTGGCGGCAGGCGATCGGTGAGGCAAGCATGCGCATTGCGCAAGATCACCACGCATGACAAGTACCGGGACACCTATGAAATTGGAAACACTACTTTCTGCTTGCTCCAGTCATGTGATGTCGTGCAGTTCTGCAGGTTTGGTCAGCCGGGCTTGAAAGCCTAATTGCCTTGGTTTTAGCCATACCCTAAATTAGGCTTAGTGGGCCACGCTTGTGATCACGGACTGCTCACCGGGCATGTAGTGTAGAGAAGAACACGCACCGGTGAACAGGAACAAATCATAAACGAAATAGAATGCAGAATGAAAAATGGCCTCGCCGTCACGCAGGCCCCATCCATCAAGGACGACACAATCGAAGCGCTGCTTGCCTGGAAACAGCATGGCCAGGTATTCACTGATGGGAACGGAAAGGAAAACGAAACGCCTGCCACGTAATGACTGCTTGCTTAGCCTTATTCCAGCGCTGTAAATCCATTGATTCACGCCTTCGTGCGACTAGAAGTCGTAAAAAACATCATTCACATCTTTGTTGAAGCTTGTAATGGCCGGATTGCGGCTTAAAACCTTTCATGCTCATTATTCTGTACAATCCTCCACGTTTCACTCGAATTAGGTGCACCCGTATCAAGAGACTAGAATGAATGACACCACGTCACGTTTCTGTAGAAGCAATCTCACTTCTAGGTCAGATGTTTTGTAACATGTGCAAGCTGTTCTAAACTTCTGTCATCCGTCGAACCTAAATGGCATATTCGTCATTGCCTGACATTCTGCGTAGAGCTCACTGGACGAAAATAGCACACACGGTGACCCGGACGACAATAAACATGTGACGTCATACCCCGGAGGTGCCGACCCTCTAGCGTTCGCAGCGAGCCGGACGACAAAAGTTCTACATGAGGTCACGGACGATAGGATCGTCGTCGGTCGCCCGGAATAAATTTTGTGCTACTTGGTCACAGCTGGACAGAAGTGCGCCAAAGGTTCATCTGTAAGAAGTTAGTTTTAGAGGACAGGGCTGACAGTAGATAAAGATACTGTGTCTCATAGGCTACAAATAGCGTGATTTGCAGTTTGTGTGGTTAAGGCGCACGTGAGAGAAAAAATGTCAACGTCTCGCGTTTGCGGTTATTGTCGCGAATTAAGAAAATGTGCACAGAAGACGTACCCCGCTGCTCATACGTCCAGCAAAGATTCTACGTGACGTCACGTAAAAAGAATATTCTTGGTGGACCATCAAAACACGCTAGATGTTTATTCACGGTGACTGGAGAGCAGGTGACACTTACCCGGGTACCGGCGCCCCCAGTTTCTGCCGTTCTACCCCCTCCCTCCTGACGCTAACATGACAATCGCATCCTTGGTGTCCCACAAAAGGACCAGGGAAGATGTCGTTTTTCATCAAAAAGGTGGGAACCACCCACTCCAACGTTCGGTTTATAGCACAGCGTGCATTGCAGGGTGATCATGCCACACGCACCCGTGCCTCCCAGACTTTTGGAAACGACAGTTTTGATCATATCTTTGCAAGGAGATCTACCAATGTGATATAATGTGTGACAACTATGGGTATTCAAAGTATGTTTGCTTATGCGACAGACACAACTGCTACTTTACTCAAATACTACTTTCATGCCTTTGGCTGGGGTTTCAGGCCGTATTTTACATTTCAGAAACCGTTAAGTTGGTAGTTTAACTGACCCAAGCTTACCCCCAAGTTCATGGACGCTTGATTCGCGGCGAGGATCTTGAAAGCAAAACAAAACATGTCGTGGAAACTGATGTTTTTCACTCTGTTTCAGTTGAAATAACTTTAGAGCAAAGGTCAATGCGGTGATTTGCAAACATGCTCTTATTTATGGCATGGCTTGCTCGTGCGAGTAGAAGGCTATTTCATTCGCCCGCATGGAGAATGCGCATTGTTGTTCCTGCACAAACAGCTGCAACTGACGATTAAAACCACCATCGACATGACCGCAGCGAATAAAACCTTTGTTACTCGTGCAGGTAAGCTGTGTAATGCCACGTGCAACCATGCAATATTCTTGGCATAGTATGTAGTTTTGGTGCTGGGTCCCGAAACCGTGCGCAATAGAAGCAATCGTGGCAATGGACGGATGCTGCAGTCAATGAAGTATGCAAATAACTTACAAATATAATCGCTGTCGGATTCGCTCATCCCTGTTCATCGTCCCGCACTAGTCAAGCATCGAAGAACGGACGGCTTACATGGACAGAACAGAACGCAGCGGGCTGCGAGTACACATTCGCCGTTGGCGTGCTTTTTCCTTGGTTAGCGCATGTTCGTTCCTTTGCGCTCGGATAGTTCATGGGAAAGGTAGCAGGTGGGGTGGTGCTTCACTCTGCCTGCCTTAAACTGATCGGGTTCACCGATGTGATCAACCATACCTGACCAGTCCTTACACAATTTGGATGCGCCGTATCTCGTTTTGCGTGATGTGGTATTGTTCTGCATGCTGCTTGTTCACTTTTCACGCTGCAAAATCTCTGCTTACTGCTATGATCTCGTAATATTTGCACCGTAGAAGGCCGGCGTCTCTACTATGCACCGGCATAGAGAAAGAGCTCTCGACTGTGGCGTGATGACTTCGTGAAGCGAATACAAGAGCGCCAGAGTGGAAATACGCGCTATATTTTACGCTCGTTAGCATTTAAAAGTAGGCTCGAGCACACGCCCTTATACACGCACAAATTATCGCGGCAGCCAAAACCACGGTGGTATTTTTTTTAGGAAAACGCCCGATATCTCAAACGGACTCGAGTTGTTTTCCAGAAAGCAATAGTGTGGCGCAGCGAGGTGAAGCGTGCGATTAGACCAGTGTGAGACACTGTAACAGCTCGCGTCACCAACTACTTCCGCATTCCCAGCAGCAGAAACCTACAGTCTCTTATCTGAACAGGATGATGCTGGTTTAGACGCAAGGGTCGCGCAACATATCACGCAGCGCGTGGCCCACAGCATCGATATGCATGTAGTGATGCCTTAATGTATGACCACTCTCCATGTTTGGATTCGGAGGAGAGAGAAGACAAATCTGGCTACGAAACTAGAAAGCAAAATTGGCCGGGTAGTTTGTGCCAGAGACAGGCTGGCGACTCTGCCAGATCCCCGGTCATTTTAAACACATGGCACGCCAGATTTAGTGAGCTGACTCAGTAAGTCACTGTGGTTGTTGCCACTGCGATAACACTAACTACTTCATCCGGTACATCACATTCCGGTTATTTTACATGTGCTGGTGATAATGCTGAACAACTTCATACGCGCACTAAAAGCTCTAAACGGGATGCCGGCAAACGGTGTCACGTTTACAGGTATGCCCGCACCACTGCACCTTAGTGCAGGGTTCAAACTGCACGGCTGGGGAACCGGAGATGCAGGGTCCTCCCTGCTCCCCGCGGTGCCCTCCCTTCCTGGCAGGGTAAGAAGCAGGCGACGCGACGCGGCCTCGGCTGCTAAGTGTTTGAAAGTCTCAATGATAGCAACAACAGCTTGAAGTTTTGAACAACCCAAGGAGGGAGGAAAATTGAAGTCAAAGCCATGGAAAAAGCCAAAAAAAGTGCATTTTTTTACCATAGTACAGGAACTTACGAAGGATTGCGCGCATACTTCAGGCATGCGTCCTTTTTTCATACGTACTTTTGTGCTAAAACCGGCTTACACGCGCCCCACGCGGAGCATCACACGCAGCTGTTGTCACTTTGAATATCAACCGGATTCAGTTGTTAAGAAATCCCGTTTCGAACTTAGTTCAGGCAGCATTGCACTCACTGGGTGCACTCAGCTACCCAAAAACACGCCCACGAATCGCGATGCGCCGAACCAAGCCAGCCCGTGCAGCGCACGCAAGAGGCGACAGTAATGCCACCTGGCTCATGTACGGCGCAGGTGGCGCTGGCGGCGGGCAACGCTGAGGGTCCGCGGCAACACCCGCACTGGAACCTGGTGGAGACGCCACGTGGTCTCCACAAACCCGCAGAACCGACGCTAGGTGGCCGCAGCCCCTCCTCCCACATGGGCAAAACAAGTTTGTTCCCTTCGACTTCAGATCAAATTCCCCCTAGCCGTGCGGCGGCGCGTGCAAAACAAGAGCACATTCAAACTGTGTGATCCACCTCTCAGCTTTATGCGAGTTTGATCCCATATGTGCGACCTTCTTGTGTGAATCTCCGTCCCTGGAACTTCAGTATTGTTTTCACAATAAATACACATTTATACACATTATTCACATCATATACATTCACACCATACACATTATTCATATTTCATGACATCCAAGGCAGTATGCAGACATCTGGCTCCAGCGTGTTTGTAGCTTTGTCATGTAACTGAGGATGAACTGTGAGATTACTGATACAAGATGCTGTCATCTTTAGCAGCACACAACGTGCACCTATAACCTCTCAGCTCGCGGGAACAACACCTCACACTAAATCCTATATGATCGCTTTGTCCCCATATAACCAGGAGTATGGGAACGGGGCGTCGGGTGCACTTGCCATTTCTCTTCTAAAGAATCCAATGGTGACAAAATGAAGCAGTTGACCATAAACGGGTTTTATACACCCGCTCCTCGAGTGTCGCTGCACCCTGCGTACCGCAGAATTACCACTCGAGCCCGAGCCTGCACTGCTCGACTCGCCGGCTTCGGGCTTCCCTCCACTTCAGACTTCACTCAGGGTTCGCCCCGACATTACCCGAGTGCCGACATCCATTCGTCAGAGGACTGGCCGTTACCGTTACTGGGTTCTGACGGCAGCAATACAAATGACAAACTCTCCAGGATGTTAGGAGGACCTCATCGGCTCAGCATCGTACGTACCTCGATTTCGGAATAGATCCAGCGAAGTCCATTTCAGTTAGGACTTCAAATGCTTTTTGTCAAGCGTTCGTGAAGTCCCACGTCTCTTACGCATTTCCAGACGGCAGAGGATGGCAGAGCCTTTGGCTGGCATTGAGTATTGACATGACTAAAAGGATGCGCTTAAAAAGACGGGGCAGCGGGATGTAGCCGAAGCCCTCGATGTACTTATTACATCGTCACTTCCTCGCGGTTCTCGAGAGCTTGTCATGGAGAATGGTGTAGCGTTCATAAATGGAGCATTGTAGCCGACGTCCGATGCATGCGTAGCTGCAATATTTTTCTTGATCTATTGCAATGTGCCTCTCAGGATATGATGTATTGCAATGATCTATTGTGATGTTCTTTTGAGTTAAGAATGCATGATGAGCCAAATCGATGTTTCAACACATGAAAGAAGTGAATCACATTTCTTCCACTGTCGTGAGGGTTTTGTTCTTTCCAGACCGCGCTTGTTTGGTGGACAACGTTTAAGAACGGGGCCAGATGTGAATCTGAGCTCGGCCGTAATCTGTCACCCGGCCCGGGATCGGCGTCTTTAGAAGGCGGATCCGAGCGCAGTCCTTCATCTGCAGCTTCAAGACTAGGATCCAACCGGGGATTCTCCGGCTGGCAGAGCGATGCTCCTAGGCTCAGGCTTATGTTCAGAGGATAACCAGCAAGGGTCAGTCAAGTCAAAAACGATATAAGATGTTCTGAAAGCAAGGGACTGTGGCTCAGACGTAGGCAAATATCAAATATTAAACAAGACTCAACTGGGAACAAATGGATGAAGATGCGATAACAGAGCATTACAAGATAAAATATAGTGACGGCTTCATTTGAAGCCATGCAGATCATAACCACAAGCAGCCGTTGTCAATGACAAGCGCATGACATCGTTACTGCGTAGTACAGATGTATGAATGAGCGTTGCCCGGGATGGCCCCTGGACTCAGACACGTTACGTCGGCATCGCGAGACTCAGCAACGTTACGTCGGGATCGCGAGACTCAGACACGTTACGTCGGGATCGCGAGACTCAGACACGTTACGTCGGGGATCGCGGGACTCAGCTACGTTACGTCGGCATCGCGGGACTCAGCTACGTTACGTCGGCATCGCGGGACTCAGCTACTTCGCGTCAGCCATCACGGGACTCAGCTATGTTACGTCAACATCGCGGGGCTACGACAAGAAATAGGCTACGGCCCATGGCGGCACATATCTCTGATGAACCTCATTCCTTATATTATTTGCCATTACGAATATAAATTTAATGGGATCCCACGTGGAGCCGATGGACTCCGATCCGAACTTACGCGATGCGAAACTGGTGAACTCCTGCTCGAACCCGAACCCAAGGTCCTAAGGCTCAGGTTTTGAGTCGAGTGTGGTAGCTGATGATTCGCGACTCCAAAATATAACGCCTTGACAAGTGTCTGTTGATAATAAACCCTAGGAGCATGAGTCCCACTCAGAACCGTACTGAGGGTCCCATGTCTCGTGACTGGACTCGGACGCATGCGATGTGTAAAGCACACTCGCAACTTGGCTTCGGACTCTCAGTGCACCAGGAGCCGAACTCGGAGCCAGATTTCCGGGCTCAAAACCATGCCTGGACGTGGCCCTGACTCATGGCGGTCTTCAAGACTGATTTAGTGAGACCACATTGCTGTTAACGGCCAATAGATCATGCTTCAATATGGCTTGCTATCGGTAGACGTCTATGGGGAAGGGGTTGCGCCAGGCTAAGTTATGTCAAGCCAGGCGGGTCAGTGACGACCAACATGATCAATCACTTGTTTCGGATAGAGACGTAGACTCCGGAGTGTTTTAGAGCTGTGCCTGACCAAGTGGCACACACCATTTCCGCCAAATATTCATTGCTCACCTCTGATTGTCGAAATTTGATTGTCATTTCAGCGTAATAGATGGTGGTTAAAGTAATCAGAGGATATGTGTCTCAAATAAATAATATAGTGTTGGCGGTAGGTATTTTATATCCTTGGATTATGTCATTCAAATACAATATAGATGAATTAAATGTTATTCTCATCCTGTTAACATCACCCAGTTTCCGGTACCTTGAGTGAGCAGACTTCCATTCCTTTTCCCAGCTTATGGGAGTCCCGGATGGGGATGGCGTTTCCTGATTCTGGCAATATTTTCAAGGCCATAATATAAGGTAAAACATTGAGCAAGGCCCCTGTGACAGAACCCAGCAAACACGCATACTGCACCCAAATGTGACATGTTCTGAAATGTAAACATAGTGGCAACGGCAGTTAAGTGATTCCATTTTCTTGCAGACCGACCCTCACTATGTTTTCCATTAGCATGTGTCATCTCCAGATCCACAGCGCTGACCTCCCCAGGCACTGTGGCGATCACAGCAGTGTTTTGCATCAAAACAGGGCCTACTGGCTTCACCTCCAGCTTTAAACACGGTCACTACAGCTCTGAGTAAGAACAATGCAAGACCTCTTGCGCTGTATTTTCGTGGGTCGACTTCAGCCGAAGAAAACATCGTCCTGGCTAGGAACATTAACAAAGAGCCGCTTGCAGGTGGAGAACGCACCCAGTTCATCTACGAAAGGCCAGCTTTTAACATCCAATTGTCTCCTTCTTCTCTAGAACTTCAAGAGCTCTCCCACTCAAATTTGGCTACACAAGGGCACGGTGCAGGACCGCCGTCACGGGCACGGGCACGGTACCGTACGGACCGCCGTTACGGGCACGGCACGGTACAGGACCCACCGTCACGGGCACGGCACGGTACCGTACGGACCGCCGTCACGGGCACGGCACGGTACAGGACCACCGTCACGGGCACGGCACGGTACAGGACCGCCGTCACGGGCACGGCACGGTACCGTACGGACCGCCGTCACGAGCACGGCACGGTACAGGACCACCGTCACGGGTACGGCACGGTACAGGACCGCCGTCACGGGCACGGCACGGTACCGTACGGACCGCCGTCACGAGCACGGCACGGTACAGGACCGCCGTCACGGGCACAGCACGGTACCGTACGGACCGCCGTCACGGGCACGGTACAGGACCACCATCGGCGCGCATCCCCCACACCGTCTCGCTCGAGCCGTGCAGGAGCAGTCGGCGGCGTCGCGAATTGACCTTGGCGCCCTCCGGTCGTCATCGGCCGCACCGTCCGGCGGAAGGCGAACACTAAGGCCCGGAGCACGACTGCCTTGTACGAATTTATCGGGAGTCTTGCTGCGGCTGACCAATGAAAGGAGCGAACAAATGGGATTAGGGATTCGTGATGTCATACTCCGGATGGCACTGTGCGCGCCTCATCCCTCCAGGCACGTCCCAGGCCTCGTATCGCAGGCAAGAGCTAGTCGGATGGGGAGGAATCCCGAGACGGAGTCGGCCTGATGAACGGCTCCACGTCTGAGGTGGTCACCGAGAGCATCAGCAGCTTTGTTTGTACCTGGCGATGCATTACTACCGATCAGACTGTAGCGTCGGATAGCGTGCTCCCGACAGACGGCGGCTGCGATGCAATACTACCGATCAGACTGTAGCGTCGGATAGTGTGCTCCCGACAGACGGCGACTGCCTTGATCTATCCTCACCTGCATTTACCTTAAACACCAAGCCTTACAACATTGTGCTGACGAGCAATGCCGGGCTCGATTGCGTCATCTGTGCTCAGGGTGCATTACGTTCCAGCGATTTCGCATGGGCGTAGCACCGAAACGTTTCCAACTGCCTTATGTGCTCAACGACAAGCAGAGCGTCGATGGACAGCTAAGAATAGAGGCCTTCACGATAGACCTCCTTAACTCCATATATCTGCTAGGCCTAGGGGTGTGTTCATGCCCACGAGCCACCCGTCCCTAATCAGTTGTGCTGCTCGTTACCCATCCGTTTGCAACTTCAAGCACTAGTTCAGATTATGGAAATGTCTCAAGAAAATTCGCACCTAAATCTCCTTTTAGACATTAATAGTTGCAAAAGCAGCGTGCATTGTAACGCGACTAAAAGAAGCGCACTGTTTAGAATTGCTTTAGACATCTACCCGATATTTCGTAAACGTGATACCCATTCTGCTAAACATATGCACAGTTTACCCAAAATCTGCACCCAATCCAACCCGTTATCCATTTCATATTGCTACCCATAATTTTACTAACTCGTGAAGACCGTTCGTTACGTTCACTCGCCATGTATCCTTGATAATGAGGGGCACAACGAAGCTCATCTGCTGGCGTCAGGTGATTTCGAAGGTTGCTGATGACAAGACCAGAAGACAGAAAACCAACATAACGTGTCTTATAAAGGACCCGATCAGGGTCAGAAAACAGACGCTCATCACCCCGTTGGTGACATCGTCGACTCCATTACATTACTTTTCTGTAAGTCCCCAACGCGAAGGCACTGTCTCGCGTTATTTGACCCTGAAATACAGATGTAAAAACGCCGCCTTCCGGGACCGAGCGCATTGTTCTAAGTCAACCACTGCGATTATATGTTCTGCCCTAATCTGATTCTGTCACAGGGCATGGTTTAAGCGAAGTTACACGTGGGACGAAGGAGCGGGATATGCTAACCACTGCACGTGCCGAGTTTCCGTTAAGCGGCCCAGATCCGGCTCATCCCGAAGTTCATGGACTTTTAAAGAACAAACTTACGGATATGGCTGAGAACGAGAGTTAAAAGTGCAGTTGACGAGAAACACGCACCAAACTCGGCAGTTCGACTTAAAGACAGTACGCTGCTCCAAATCATCATGAAGACTTTGAAGAGAGAGAGATGCAGCTCAGTCAGGTGGGACCCTGAGGCGCATCTAAAGCTCCGGGAAGGGCTAACATCTGTGCTCTTCTTTTTGTGGGAACGTCCGAGAGGCTTGACATACTTTGTCCAAGAAACATACGCATTTTTAGAAATTTATCTTTAGTTGTAACCCTTGTTTTGAGTGCAGTCATTGACGAAAACGAGGAACTAGTAGGAAATCGCCCTCGGCGGCTGTGTGGTAACAGGATGAAATCTAAGAACCGCATCAACTGCAGTTGCATTCTGTGGAGCTAGCATTCAGCTGCTGATGCCTCATCTAGCACTTTATGTGGGGCGTCGCTGTTGATAGTTCAAGTGGTAGCATTTCGACCGCAGTCACCATCCATGAGTGTGACAGAGAAATGATGAAATGCGGGGGTTATTTTTGATGCGAAGCGCCACGTCCTGCATCGGGAATGGTATCTCAAGCTCAAACGAGCTGCCTAATAGTGTGTCAGGTATAACCAGCTTGATGTGAAACGCCACGTCCCGCATCGGGAATGGTATCATCTCAAGCCCAAACGAGCTGCCTAGTGGTGTGTCGGGTATAACCAGCTTGATGCGAAACGCCACGTCCTGCATCGGGAATGGTGTCATCTCAAGCTCAAACGAGCTGCTTAGTGGTGCGTCAGGTATAACCAGCTTGGTGCGAAACGCCACGTCCTGCATCGGGAATGTTGTCATCTCAAGCTCAAACGAGCTGCCTAGTGGTGTGTCGGGTATAACCAGCTCCGGAATCCCCCCCACGGGCAGTCGCCAGCCTTCCTGACATTTGTGTTGGCTTGTAAGGGAAGCTGAAGTTGGAAAAGACCCACAGGCTGATCATGACATTTGTCCTCTTGAGCCGCGCTGCCCGGAGACCAAGACGTCAGGGCAGGTAAGACCAGCGTAGACAGATCCGTGCTTTACGTACGGCATGTGGAGCTCCGTGCTCGAGATTTAGCTCAAGGGTTAATTCAGTAATTACTACCAAATGCAATCTGCGATTTGACGCATATTCTGTTGGCATACTGGTCGGTGAACTGTTGAATGAAACAGATCTAAACTAATACAAGAGCTTTTGCAATCTTGCTGCTCCCAAACTCACCAAATATCGATAAAACACAGCTGTTGAACCTGAACATGTCCAAAAACAAGAAAGAGACACATTTACGGTTTTTACAACTACAACGGCTTGGGCAGAAAAGTGGCCCCAATTCAGCTTCCTCCTCGCTCCTAGAAACCACGTTTTCGCGAACAAATCAAAACTACAACACGAACAGAGAACGGAGAACGATGACAAAAAACCAACAACAACATTCAGTGGGTCACGAATGCTACAACTTTTACCTACTTCATTAAAATTGATGTTTTGGTGGCCACGATCAGTTCAAACATCACACCATCCAAAGGCAGAACACTCACCAACAACGCAAGTGCACCGACCCATTGGGCTCGAGGCCATGAGCATTATCAACACTTTTCTGCCCGTGCCTGTACCCTGGGCAGAGACTCCACCAATCCTTCACCCCCCCCCCCCCCGCCCGTTACCGCGTGCCTGTTGTGTAAGAAGGGGGAGGGGGAGCTCCCAGTGGCTCGCCGCGGCCAGCTTTATCGCATAAGCGATAATGAGGCCGCAACTGCGCCTGAACTATGCAGGCGGTAAACACACACAGCATGGCGATGTTTGTGTGTCAGGAGGCCAAGGGCGAACGTGGGGCAATGACTGGAATTACAGTAGGGCGGTGGAGGCACAGGGATGGCTTTAGAGTCCACCTGTAACGCCTCCTGATTGAGTGCTATGAAGCTGTCAGGAGCAATCGATACAGCAAATAGGACTGTGGCGAAAAATTCTGCCTCGAAGGCGACAGGCACGTTCACTGCTTTAGAAAGCAGCCAGAGCGTGGGATCCGCTGTGCGAAGACGGGCGTGAGGCAGTGTACGTATTCCAACTACAAGCCAGTCAAAAGCGTACCTCAAGACGTGCAGGGATCCGATTGGCCGCCTGGTCCGGCGGCGGAACTTAGAGCGAGTCGAATGTGGTCGCCGGAACGATTTTTTATGTCGTGGACGTCTGAGTGCATAATATTGTGAATTGTCATTATAATGCAATATAATAATGATAATACAATAATGCAATAACGCAAAGATAGTGCAAACCACAATATATAATATTGTGATTTGAATAATGCAGCATTATCCCATCCTTTATTCATGTCTTAATCGTGTCCATGCTTTAACCCTAGTTCTTCGGGAGATATTTGCACCTTGGCCTCTAAGATTTCGAAAACTAAGCAAGCCAGAGCCATGGGGGGAAAATGGAAAAAAACGGGAAAACTCGCCAAACTGCATCGAATATGAGCGAACTAACATTAGCTAATGTGACATTGGGTACATCGGTTACTAACACTGGTTAATGTGATCTTTGACAGATCAAATCAGAATCGCATTTCAAAGCACGCCGAGACATGGATGGTTGTTTTGGTCGGCGAACGTGTCGGACCGAGATGAGCACGT
This sequence comes from Pollicipes pollicipes, assembly GCF_011947565.3. NCBI lineage: Eukaryota > Metazoa > Arthropoda > Thecostraca > Pollicipedomorpha > Pollicipedidae > Pollicipes > Pollicipes pollicipes. The sequence goes on along the minus strand of NW_023597034.1, from coordinate 6,144,234 downwards.
ATCTGGCTGCATAGACGCCTACATCAAGCAGACAAGTCGGGGCTAAAAATGTTTTAGAAAAGAAATACTATTCATTATCGAGGTCAATTACCATGTTAAACACCCTTCTTGTTATCTCAAGAAATGATCATGCTGCGGCAATACAGAGCACGGCGTTGAATAGTTTTTGTAAGAAACATGTCAGTTGGACAAGTGGACGCTTGCAGATATCGACAGATATGACCTGTGGGATGTCATATCAGGTCGAAGGGATGAAGGCTATTGTGCATTGGCCCAACCCAGCTGTATCAAGAATCAGACAAGTCATACTAATGCGGGGATAACAGTGTTAGGGAGGCATTCAAAAGCTGTAAGAGAGACACCATTCAGGGTCAAATTTTATCATCTTCAAAAGGTCAAATATGTTCACATGATCAAGACCTGGCCTGGCTTGACCTCTGGACCCATGAAATCGTTGAAGCAGCCATAACGATAATAATACATTTCAGAGCAATACAGCAGGGAATCCCTTTGGAGATCCCACTTCTGGAGAAAATGTCGCCGACATGATATGGGATAAAATTATAAATCTTGTACCGCCAAGGTCAGCAGCTCAACATTTTGTTCAGCATATGTACAAATGACATAGGCTCAGCCGCCCAAAACTTCGACATTGTGTTAAAATCATTCGGAAGTCATTCTGAAAAAATATAGGAAGAGGGCTCTAAGAGAATAGCACTAGCTGACCACTGAATGCGCTGTTGATGACCTTACCTTATCTGAATTACATTACTTGCCTCGTGGGGCGAGGGTAAACACGTGTCTTGAAGCGTGCGTCCAGGCTTCAAGACACGTGATAGCTCTTAACCGACAGCTAAATGGGTTCCCGCGAGTCATCAATTCTAACCCGGAGACTTATTGGCACCTCGCGAAAAACGTGAGACGTAACGAGTCATGCCTGCACCACCCTCGCTCGTGCCAAACCCAGCCCAACACATTGAAAAAGAGAGCAAGCGCGTAGCGTGCCAGGCAATCTCATCTCCGCTCGCTGTCGAAGCTGGATCCGTACACCATGCCTAGTCCGATGCCGGTTGTACCGACACTCGACCCCTCTCGTGGCCCGCCTCACGCCTCACGCCTCACGCCTCACGCGACACTCGGAGTGATACGCCGAGGCGGACGCGTGGCGAGCGGCGGGCGGTGCCGGCGCCACCCTGTCCGGCTCCATCACGGCGCAACGCTGTCACGCGCCGGTGACCGGCACCGCCGACCGGCCGTCGATAATCGATCGGCAGTGGGGTCGGCCCGCGACGCGCCGCGCCGCCGAGAGATGACCGGGCGGCGCGAGGCCGACCGGCCGCCGCCGCCGCCGCCAATAGCGAGCCGAACCGGGTCCGGTCGGCGTCGGCAGAGAGCCGAACCGAGTCCGGCCGGCGCCGGCAGAGAGTCGAACCGAGTCGGGCCGGCGCCGGCAGAGAGCCGAACCGGGTCCGGTCGGCGCCGGCAGGGAGTCGAAGTCCGGTCGGCGCCGGCAGAGAGTCAAACCGAGTCCGGTCGGCGCCGGCAGAGAGCCGAACGGGGTCCGGCCGGCGCCGGCAGAGAGCCGAACTGAGTCCGGTCGGCGTCGGCGTCGACACGGTCTTTGGGCGTGCGGAGGGAAGGCTTTGGGTGCATGTTGGGGTTGTCGTCGGGCGGTGTGGAAGCATGCAGCAGTTTGGAGCTAACGGACTCCTGTCCGGAGTCAGGCCGGTTCAAAGTTGAAGGTTCCTATTGCAGTTTTGTTTTTTCTAGAAGCACCGCGGTGAAATGTTCCGTTACCTATGATCGCAGACGTTAGAGGTGGAATGATCGTTTTAAGCCTAAGGAAATACCATTGGGCTGAGCCATGGATAGCCCCCCCCCTCACCCCCCGGTTTTGTCGTGATATCTTTATATCTTTAGGATATCTTTGGCAACATCGCGCGCAAGGAGTACGGGCGCGAAGAATGAGACCTGAGGCGCTCGGATGAAGATTCAAGAGCTGCTTCAAAGTTGCATGAAGATGCTAGTTCTGTCATCATTTCAGGCTGCAAGAAATGCGTCTACCTAGAATGGATCTTGCTCCTTTCGTAATAAATGATCAAGTTCGGTAAGCGTGTGGATAAAATATAACAATACCGGATAGGAGTGACGCATAACCAAGATCCCATGGGTATCGACCTGGTGGTGTAACGGGACCCAACTGGCATCTGGCGCCAAATTCCTTACTGATACTGGGTACATAAAATTATATCCATTGAAGACATCTAACTAAAACGGGAACGGCTGTGAGTGAGCGTTCTGTCCACCCACTTAGATGACTGAAGGTTTAAATAGATAATCTTAGATCACTCCACATGATTACATCAAGGCATCCAGCGGGCACGACAGCCAGGACACAGGCATTCGATCAGGAAGATAGCGCGGCCGTTAGTGACATTCGGATTGATGGCACTTAAAGTGAGCACGTGAATCAGTCCGTCTTAAGATTTCTTGCCCACAATTCGATAAATGTCTGGCCCGATGATCAGTAAGGATCAACATCGGTCATGTGCCTCAGCATCTTTGAGCAGAAAGCTTAGTCTTAGACGACATTCAATTGTCAACTTTCCCACAACAGCGGTGGGCCCTTTGGGTAGTTGCGCAACGCACAGCACGGCTGTACTTAACATTCCTAAGAAGGGCATCTTGTTTGGATCACCCAGCTATACCCCGTTCGATTTTCAAACTGGCGTTCGTTCGTTCGACGAGCCCGAAGCTGCCACGTGACCGGCCGCACCCCAACATCCGGTCCGCCGGCTGACCGCTCGCCGCGGCCCCGCAACATCTCCGGACGCTAAGCGTCGTCCGCTTCACACAATCCCTTACCGAGGCGCTGGCTTTGGGTCAGGCCGCCTGCTTCCTGGAGAGTTATTACCGTATTAGACGGGTCTCTTCCAGCATCGCTTCATCGCACTAATCGGAAGCCGTCCCTGTCTGACTTGGTATCGCAATTACTAGTCAGCCAACCGCTGTTTAATGATCGATTCATAGGCATGAACGAGCACACCATCCACTAACTTTGTAAATTATCAACAGTGATGAGCCGATAGATCATCCGGTGGATTTATTTCATTGACTTCTTGTACTGTTTTCGACCAAGAATAGACTGAAAACTTCATTATATTATCATTACGCATCCCTGATGTCAAATTGTGGTCATTTTCTCGCGCATGTAACGCGTTTAAGCATCTACACCAAGTTGCGTAGCCATCAGTTGGCTGCAAATTTAAGGTTAATAATAGGCCTTTCAAGCGCATACAACACTTGGTCATTTGAGACCCACAACCGGTTTAGTGAACACGGTTTGCAGCAATTTATCGAGTGTGTTGTATGGCTGTGGCGGGAATGAGACGACGGCAACGTCCGAGCGTTTCGGCGGCGGGTATTATGAAAGCGAAGCCACAACTAGCATCATCTGAAGGAGCACGGTGCGAACATAGAAATAAAAGATGGATTAAGTTTGCTTGTGATGCTTTAGTATATTATGCGTAGGAAAAGTCGCTTAAACTTAAAAGATTATATCGAGCCGTCAACTATGAATGAAAAGGTTATGCCAAACCACCATGCCATGCCGTGACCATGCTATGCCACGCCACTGGAAAATATTGTCTCGTTTTATTCCTTTCGTGATCGAACTCCGTTTGAAAAAGGTTCTAGTTTTGTTTATTAGAATTGGCAACAGGTGGCGGAATACAGATTGGGGAGGAATTATGTAGAATATTTTCTATATTCCTAATTTTGGCTTATTTTCTTCACACACTATTCATTTTTGGCGGTTTTTAGGTCGCCTTTGCTTTGCTGCAATCAGCACGCTAAGACTGAGATAGGGTCTGAAAAGTAAAGGCTTTTAAGCCACGTCCACGTGCGTCACTATATAATGATATTGACCATGCCTTTTGGCATCGGGCCTCATTCATTCAAACTCAATGTGGTGTCGGATCAATGCCAGTTGGTTCGATTGCAACAGCACCAAAATAGGAACGTTGCATCTCGCGCCACCTCCACCGCGTTTTCGTCAGCAGGGGAACAATTGATCACGAATGGGTGCCACGGGATTTGGCAACATTGCCGGGCGCCTCAAGCCAGGAGCGTGCCTAGGCGGTGGACCCGGGAGCTCGGGTGCAGTATAGACAAACTTCGAAGCAAACACAAAGCCTAACACAGCGTATTGTCATGCCACGTTACCAAATGTTTTAGTGGATCCAAACTGCCAGCCTAAGCGCGCCCCTGTTTTAAGTGACTCTGACTGCCAGTCTGGGTGCGCCCCCGTTTTAAGTGACCCTGACTGCCAGCCTGGGCGCGCTCTTGTTTTAGCGGACGCTGACTGCCAGCCTGGGCGCGCCCCTGTTTTAAGTGACCCTACCAGCCTGGGCGCGCCCCTGTTTTAAGTGACCCTGACTGCCAGCCTGGGCGCGCCCCTGTTTTAAGTGACCCTACCAGCCTGGGCGCGCCCCTGTTTTAAGTGACCCTGACTGCCAGCCTGGGCGCGCTCCTGTTTTAGCGGACGCTGACTGCCAGCCTGGGCGCGCTCCTGTGCGCCGTTGCTCCGATCAATAGGCTGTTGACGTCGAGGCTAAATCTGTGATATCGGGCAGCGAGCCGTCCTAGACCAGACGACGCCACGATTTGTTGCATGATGCAACATTGCGGGCGTATGTTTGCTCTAATTGGCCAATCTGGCAGCAGAGAGATTCATGACAGCGACGGCCATGAGCACCGTCCTCGGCGAGTTACGAAACGTGACCAACTCAGCACGTTTAGATATCTGTTTGACAACATTGCGCCTCCTTGGAACCATGGTCTTGTTGGAAGCATTTGCGGTGCCAAGAGCTGCCTGGTTGCACGCTTGAGGCCTAGATTCACATTAATTCGCCCATCGCCGTTCAGCCTGAGCGCCCATGTAATTGCTATCCAGGCCCATGTCGGACCAAACGTTCAAGCCTTCAACCGTTCCAACTGCTAATTCGGAATGAAGTCGGGCCATGCCGGGATGTTCGCAGACACATCAGTTATAAATTATGTCAGGAGTTGTGCTGTATCGTTGTTGTGCCTTATTCCATTGCACCGTCGTTTTTTTTTCGTTGCAAAAATGTCGCTCGCTAACGCGCTAGTTCTGCCACGACCAAATACAACGAATATAGCTGCAACGAGCAGCTTTGTTGCCAATACTTCACACGCCATACAGTCGTATCGTGAAGTCCTTTTCCCGGAATTCAATCCGTGAAAGAAATCCTTTCAAGAATGGACAGCGCCGGCGAGGTGACCTGCTCGACAAATCTTCATTGTGAGATCAGCACGCGTACGACAAACTATTTCCGTCATGTCCGCCATAAATCAGTCTGACCTCCATCCTTATCCATTGCCTGGCGTCAAACCGAATCTCGCCTCCCATGCCCTCTGATTACACTTGACTCGTGTTTGACGAGATCATGAGACTTGAGAACTCTTCAACAGCGCGGCGTTGCACGACTCCACATAGATCACAACAGCGCTGTTATGCAGGAAATTTCGCAGCAGAAGCCGGTGGGCGGTCCGATCAGGCCGTCATGTAGTGCCGACGCCGGGGAGACGACTGACCGCCCACTGAACCAGGCTGGACGCGGCGTCTTCGACATCCCCACGTACGACCGATCCACACGCGTAACTAACCCAGGAAGGCTGGTGTGGTGGCGCACACCGGCCCATCTGACGTCGCAAGAACCCTACACTGTGCAGACGTTCTCTTATCGAATCAGGTATATAGCCCACATGCTTTCCATCTTGAAACCTTTGCGGGCACCGATTGGCCCCAATTAGATGCAGCACGTCTTGGCTATACGTGTTGAAATTGGAAAGAATGTGAGATGTATTAGAGCTCCAGAGTTAGTGTGCACACATTGGCTGAAAACATGCTGAGAAACGGGCACGATTTAGCGGTGAATCGCCCATCGGAAGAAAAGATCGTTAGTTACACCGGCAGTGAAATCAGCATTGTTCCCGCCGCTATCATGGACGAGACAGAAGCCTGGCATATAGCTCGCTGTGGGAAATGCTTGTAAGTCAGCACCTCCTCAAGATACGTAAAATGCTGATCCGACAAAACTGGCAAATCAAATCCCACCAATAAACCAATCAAAACCAAAACACATTAATCTAGCCATTCAAGCAACACGGCGAACAGTGCTGAACAACTACAAAGGCGATCAGCACCATTCCTGATCAAGCTTCATCAAACCGATGATCATTAAATCAATCTGTCCATCGGCTCACGATCAATCTTGAACCGACGCTAAGCAGCGGGGAGTGTCCCGAATGGCCGCTCGGGTGAGCCACGCAGCCCGCCGCGGCGCCCCAGTCCGAGCGGCGGGACGTCGTGGGGAGTGTCCCGCAGCGCCCCGGTCCGAGCGGCCGGACGTCGTGGGGAGTGTCCCGCGGCGCCCCGGTCCGAGCGGCCGGACGTCGTGGGGAGTGTCCCGCGGCGCCCCGGTCCGAGCGGCCGGACGTCGTGGGGAGTGTCCCGCGGCGCCCCGGTCCGAGCGGCCGGACGTCGTGGGGAGTGTCCCGCGGCGCCCCAGTCCGAGCGGCCGGACGTCGTGGGGAGTGTCCCGAGTGGCCGCTCAGGTGAGCCACGCAGCCCGCCGCGGCGCCCCGGTCCGAGCGGCCGGACGCGGGTGCGGGCGGACTGCAGCGGCCTCCGGCGGACCGGCCGGCCTTGTAACACCGATTGATCTCATGGATCGACCACCGCTGGGGAAAGCAGCGCCGGGAAATGTCACCGAAGTTACACCAGGGCTTTGTGGAATTGCTGCTCAACGGGCACCACGCAGCGCCAGCCTGCAGGTCGATGACGGAAATTGTTTTGGTCAAAACACGACAGCGCCGAAGTTGCAGGGAGCGTCTGCTGCCTGGTGCGTTGTCTGCCAGCAATGCGACAAAGAAAGTCAATTAGCCGCAGTAGCATTTTGCTAATTGCGCGCCATGATAAGATATGCATGACCTTAAGGTGGCCGGGATTAAAAAATCATTATTTGCAGTGAAGATGGTCTGGCTGCGGACAGAATCACAAAGGTACTCAACGTACTTCTCTGTTTTGTTTGACCTGGAGCCGCTCACAACATTGTCACTTAAAGATCGCGTAGTGTTATGTCAAAAACTCGGGCCAAACGCAGCCTTTTGATTCCAAGGCTGCACACCGCAGGTGCGCCAGTCTCAGCTGTGGAACAGACGCGCCGCAGCCGCACCGCAGCTAGATGAAGCGTGTTCCAGTTTCGACAGCCCTCGACAGATCATTGTCGTCGCCCCAGCATTGTGACATGAGATCTCGATAGGAGACCTTCGATTCGATTCGATTCCCATCGATTGGAGACCTTCTAATCAGCGGGCCTCTGAATGCAGTGAGATCTCATTGGTCCGGACTTCGCTCGCACCCACGCCTCTTTTCCACCTCGCTGTTACCAGCTCACGCGGAAAGCCGCCGTCGTCCCCAGCACGCTCCGGAGGCGTCGCGCACACCCTGTCGGCGCAGAATCGGGGCCGGAGGCTCCCTCCCGACCAGGATCAGCAAGGCCGACCCGACCGGCCAGGGCGACGCTCGCCGGCGGGTGATAGAGACGCTGCGCCAGCGGCACGCGGGAGAGGTGCACGCCCCGCTCCGGGGATTATCTTTATTGGCACCGTGCGGCCCACGCCGACACCGGCTGATAAACGGCACGCCAGCGACCGGGGGCTCAAGGACGACGAAACGACGAATGGTGAGCAGGTACCTCACCTTGCTTACCCGGTGGTGCTTACCCGGTGATGAGCAGGTACCACACCTTGCTTACCCGGGTAGTGAGCATGTACCTCACTTTGCTTACTCGGTGGTGAGCAGGTACCACACCTTGCTTACCCGGTGGTGAGCATGTACCTTACTTTGCTTACCCGGTGGTGAGCAGGTACCTCACCTTGCTTGCCCGGGATGGATTTTCTCCCGCCCTCTGACCTTTCTCGTCGTAATTCAAACCCTTTCAGTGGTTTTCCACGTGCGTGTTGCATGTCAGGCCCGCGATTCCATTTCACAACAGTGAGCACGCAGACGAACTACAGCGAAAAAATCCCCCAAGAAATCCACCGTGTTCTATTGTTACCAGGAACACTAAAATAACCATCAAAGTGAGGTATAAACTGACAGAGTGCTACTCTTCTTTCATTGACTGTCCCACCGAAATGGTATGCTGCTTGATCTCTCGTGTCAGCCGGCATTGAACCACACGAGCTGTTTTAGTTGCTCTACATGACGGATGTGTGCTAGGCTATTTTCCTCCCAGTCAATGGCAGGCGAAGCTGACAAGCCTGTCAGTGACACTCTTGGTACCTTTCCGCGCTTTGGTTAGCGATAGCCTTAGCTGTTGCAAGAAATATATTTTTTCAACTTTCGTGATGGTCTCAAAATAAAACTTTTCATGCCACTGCAAGCTTACCAAGTTTTTCATGCATTTTTACTTATGAGTGTGGGGACAAAACGTGGTATTAGAATCGCGCCGAAACTACAGAAATGCAAAAATGGCACCATACAGGAGCTACTCGGTCCTCCGTTCGCTGCAAAACCCCGTCATCATCCCATGTCTGAGAGTACGGAACGCCCAGCACGCAATGCCACGCAGAGGTCATGTGAAGGACGAGCTGACACGGCTTTGGCCGGTGGCATAAGGCATTTCATTATCACAAATCTTCGCGCGTTTCAAAGCCTCTTTGATGAGGCGATCCGTCAAACTACATTGTGCATTTAAAGGAAACGAAGCTGAGCTCAGTGCCAATGCTCGTGACGAACCCTCATCCCGGCACTGCCGTGGCCAACGGACGCTTTCCTGCACGACGACCGGCCGTTTGGTTGTAGATCGCCAATTCAGGCTCAGCAGCCACGGCGCCTCTGATTCTCCAGAGGCTCAGTCAAGTTCTGGTTCAGTCAAGGTCCAGCTATTTTCAGCTCCAAACAGGGGGCGGTCTTCTGGGAAGATGTCGGCGACTCGAGGGCTATTTCGGTGGCTCTCAGCGGGTCCAGCTCTCAGCTGATGACTTGGCGGAACACCGCAGAAATGTCACCCGAAGGTCGGGTCAAGATGTCACCGGAAGGTGCTGAGGACTTGGTCACGAGCTGGCCGCCTCTTCCCCGCTAGAACTGTTCGATATGGTGACGAGGTGCGCTGTGGTTGCGTGGCCGCCGCGTTGCGTCGCTGTGAGGTCACCAAAGCTAACGCACTGAGTCGCGAGTCGCAAATCAAGTCTTCACACTGTGTCGGATTTGGAGTTGGCTGGCAGACAATGCCACTCTCAATATGCAAGCATCCTGCCCTGCATTTTGAAACAAAGTGTTAAGTTGACACAGGTGGCTTTCGGTGTTCACGTCTTGAACTGTGGATATGCCATTTATCACTTTTCACCGCAGAGAAAAGGTCGCACAAGAGCCTTCAACTTGCCCATCTCCCCGCGATAAATGCTCCGGAAATGAAGCACATCTGTGCTAATTGAGCGCATCCCTTATTGAGCTGGTGGCATGATTGACTGCCTCGGCCGTTTATAATGCGGACGACCGCCATAAACGGGGCAAGCTTCCGAATGTCATTCTGTAGCTTACTGATGAGCATAGCTCACTGCCCTCGGTAGCGAACGAGCCCCAGTGGTCTAATTTTGCATATTGACGCAGGGATGTCTGTGTTGGGAATAGGTCGTCCTGTGACCTTTTGAGACCGCCTGGGCTGACCTCTGGCCTTGATTTGGACGGACGAACGCGTTGGAAAGCGGCACCGGAACGACAGTCTGCGTGTCGAGAGCACCAGTCATCATCGGTGGTCCGTGTGCGTCCGGTGTTTGCCGTGCGACTGGCACCGGCCCCAGTGCGCGACGATGTGATTCGACCGTGCGACTGCCATCGGTCCCAGCGCGTGACGGTGTGATTCGACCGTGCGACTGCCATCGGTCCCAGTGCGTGACGGTGTGATTCGACCGTGCGACTAGCACCGGCCCCAGTGCGCGACGGTGTGATTCGACCGTGCGACTGCCATCGGTCCCAGTGCGTGACGGTGTGATTCGACCCAAGCATGCCGGTGCCATCAGCAGCGGGCTGAGCGGCGAGAGCCCTGCGCTGCGCCACTGACCGCGCGGCAGCGGTAGGCTTTGTGCTCGCGGCCGTCCAGCTATTTGTGCAGAAATAGGGCACGGGCCCCAGGGGGCTGGTGCAGCTTCAGACCTCGTGGAACGACGCTGGACCGGCGCGCAGGGCAGGTGGAAACGTGCGGGAGGGCGTCGCAAAAAGAAGCGTTCTGGGGTGCCTTCGAGGGACCAGAGCTAGAAGACGAAGCTAAAAGTCAAACAGCGAATGCAGACAAAGCTCCCGGAAAGTCCAATAGGCCTCATCGCTACATACTTTTTCGGTCAATGACAACGTCCTAGGTTCAAACTTCACGAGCGAGAATCGAGACGTACACGCAAGTTCCGTCCCCTCAGACCTTTCCACATACGGCAACCGTCAAGCCGGACCGCGAGGAGGGGTGCCCGCCACACCAACAGCACGCAGGCGACTCCAAACCAGCCGTCAAACTGGGTAGCCCTCGGTTGCCGGGCAGGAGGAGGTGGAGCGCATGACGCGGGCGACATTCACGTGCACATGCGGTCACAACGGCCTGGAGCGCGAGACCGGACGGCGAGGCGGCGGACGGGACAACAGACCCAGTCCTGTTTTCCAACACCCCAAGCTCGAGTCAGAATGAGCTAATTCAACTAAGGTGACGGACGGAAACCGTGACGATAATGGGACAAGCCTTTAAGACATGGTAAGTGGGGACTCATTTGGTGCTAAGCCTACTGATGTGTGCTAATGCATACAGAGGAAGCAGGCCAGCCCTACGACACGCGAGGACGGAACAGGGGACATCCGTTGTATGGATTATGTTTGTTTGGCATGCGGTTGACATGTGTTTGGTATGCCCATGGATGCCCGCGGGACGTAACGGTGCCAGCAGGAAGTCAATGGCCAGGACCTAATGGTTTCTATTGACTGGCTACGCGAGAAGACCCGAACATTTTTGAATATGGCGGCGAGACAGTATGACGGCAAGGCGAAACAGTTTGGGAGAAACGGAAGGCTAGGGCCTTCGTCAGCTTTATACGGCAGTAACGGAAATGAGCACGATAAAACGCCTCGTCACCTCATCATCAGCATCCAATTACGCTCTCCTGAGCATCCAGATCGGCAACACTGCGAGCGTTGGTCGGCATCGTTCCCCCTGTATGTGGCTTTGCTATGGATTTCTGCCCATTACCCATTCCGCAGGTGAACGATGGCTTACACTGCAGCGTCTTCTTCGACGCCCTTGCTGGCTGGGCTGGCCGGGCGGTGTCCGTGGCGGAGGTATGGTATTACCCCTTTCCTTTCGGAAGGACACTGACGGAGCCGTGAGTTCTCACTCCGTGGAGTACGAGCCGCCGGCCGTCGCTGCGCCGACGAGGCGGGGAGGCGCGTCGTTGCCTTGAATCCCGGTGCCGCCATCCGCCTCGGGTGGTTGTAGGCGGCACAGCATGCCCCCCCCCGCCGTCGGGCGGCGGTGCCCTCAGGGCGCGGGCGGAAGAGGGGAAGGGTGTGCGCCCCCTCTCCGGCTCCGCCGACCACCCGAACGATCGGACCCGCATCAGACCCGGGGCAGATGTCTGCAAAACAAAGTTGAGTAGAAAAAGGAAAGAAGCAGGGAGGATGTGTGCAGCAGCCTGGGATGGACGGCGCCCAGTCCCACGCCAACGGCGGCAGGAAGAGCGGAGCAAACTGTGACGATCACTTCTCCGGGGGAGGCGGAGTGACCGGCCTTGCTAAAAACGCAGATACGCGTTCCCCTGTGGAGAATAAACATACCATACACTGAATGCAACATTAGCGCAAACTTCCACCTCTGCGCTTAGTTGGTAAATTTCGTTCTCATAAAAAGCAAAAAATTACGACCACGAAAACCAGTCGCGGGTGAAGTGCTCTTAATTCACCAAGCAGTCACGAAAGCATGGACAAGGATCTCCGAAGAACACCCTGTGTCTCCTATCTCAGAGATGCATACACTCCGCGAGTGTCTCGATAGAGTAGCTCAGGAGGAAGGCATGCCGCAGTGATGCGCGACAGGAGGAAGGCATGCCGCGGCGATGTGCGATAATCAATGCTGTTATCTCGATAGTGGATGAGCAAAGGCTCAGTAATGGGATTAGCCTGGCACGGTTTGCTGGGATTTTACCGCTGATTATTTAATGAAAATTCCCAGCGCTGTGGTGATTAAGACTAATATGCTACTATGCTAACGCCATGACCCATTGTAAGAAAACCTTGGATGCACCAGGTCTTGTCGGTTTTCTGCCCACAGTGCTGCATCATCACTTTTATGAACGGCACGCGACACACAACGTCCGGTGTTCTTTGATGGAGCGCAGGCGTCTGCAGAGGTCATCTTAGCGTCCAGGGGCGATGGCACAACCGGGGTTCGAACCCGGGACCCACATGCGAGCCGTGCTACATCATGTCAGTAGAACATCCCGTTCCTGCCAGCAACGTTTCAGCACAACCAAGTTCGGCGACTCCATTTAAAGGCACTTTAATGCCGCCTTGCCTGACTGCACACGACCCGTGGCACCTTCACACATTGCCTCCCAAGGCAGATAAGGCGGGTGAATAAAGCCAGATAAGGCTGTTCAAAACAGCCACACCGGTGCGACCCGACCAAGTTTGCCATCCGCCACGTGTTCGACACGAAGCCCGGCTGCCCGTGTACGCTGGCGGAGATGTGACCGCCTGCGGAGGCCAGACCACACCACGCACACGGCTGGCACCGCGGCAACTGCTCTTTAGATGCCACACGTGCACCGCGTGTGATTACGAAACTGTCCAGCCGACCACATGTGGGACCTTGGCATTGTAGCCAGGCAGCCACATGTGGCGCAAGCTGCCGCGGCCAAACCGGCACGCGCTGGCCACAGTGGGCACGGCCGCGCTGGAGAGCGCGGAGACGCAGAGAATGAGTCTGGGGTCGGTACTCAGAGCTGAACGAGCAGAGGAAGCTGGCGACAAACGGCCGGGCCGGTGCAGACGCTCTGACGTCTTCGTCGACCGATGACACTCCGAGCCGGGGCGATGTCCATCGCTTCAGAGGGAGCTGCGCTTCCTTGGATTAGGCGAAGAGTGGGCATAACTTTGCAAATGATCTGCTTCTCCGGCGTCAGCTTGCGGCTCATCAATTGAGATTTTCAGCATCTGAGCATACTTTGAAGCCGTCTCGGTCTCAATTCGGAGCCACCAGAAAAGTTATTGTGAGTGGCGTCCGTTAACGTCAGAGGAATATCCACCTACAAAGAGTTTCAGCAGAATCCATTTGCTTGGTTTGAGTTCTGCAACTGGTAGTGCGAGTTACGCGGCTTCCGTTACCCATACCTGCATGCGATGTCCACCTTCCTTAACGTTTTCACGGAAGTGTGCTAGAGGGAGAACTTTGTTTTACATATTCCAACAAGAAATGGGGCCTAGCGTAGGAAATCGCCGGCCAAATACTACACCTTGTCCATCTCGCTGTATAATACGACATGGCTGGTGCGAAAATGTCCCAAAATATTTTCTCGTATCGTTCAGATGGCCGCAGATTGTAAACGTTTACTCCATCCTTCCCGCCTCACCAAACGAGCGAGGGACGCCGCGTGACCATGCATCTGACGTCGGTTTATCCCAACGGGACAAATAACAAGGGAACGACACTGAGGTAGCCGTGTGGTTTGGCACAGGCCTGGGCTGATTTCGGGAGCAGCACCTTACCACCCAATCTCTTCAATATCTGCACCGCTGACGAAACCTTCGCGGAAACCTTCGGTGCGGACGGATTCGGCGATATCGGTCGACCCATGCATATGCGGGTGCCGATAGTGTAGTGGTTCTGCTGCACGTCTGGGAAACTAGAGGTGCGGGGGTTCGATTCTCGCGGTAGCCGCACGTGCTGCAAGGGGGAACGGCAGGCGACGCTATATAGCCTCAGCAGCTGAGTGCGACGTAAAGCCACGACACACGCCTCCGCTGAGTTCTCCGTTGCTCCGCCTACGGACCCGTGGCGCCGGTGTAAATCGACGCTCCCGGAAGCCGACGCCACCCATCGGTACACGTGCGGCAGTCACGCGGGGCGCGGGACCGAGCCAACCTCGCAGCGGGCACGTGGGCGGCCGCGGGGGGGGGGGCGACCTGTGACCCCCGGCGCCCGCGCCCGGCCGACCCGCGGGCGTGAGGCTCACAGCTGCGAGCCTGCCGCGACAGCTGCGTACAACACTTGCGATAATGGGTGCCGAGAACTTACACCAGGGCTGGCAGCGAGACGGCTGGAGAGGGGTCTGACCCCGTGACCCCACGGGCATGGCGCCTAGTCCGCGACTTCTGGGTGCTTGTGGTTATGGCCTCTTGGGCCGCTTGACAAAGATGCCTGCATCGTAATATCAGTGACCCATTCAGGTAAAAAGCGATTCAATACACGCTCATCACAGCAAATCCAATTCCACCACGGGATGCACGTGAACGGCGGGGTCAAGCCCTCAGCGGGCAACATCGGAAAGCTAGCCTTCCCGCCAGTTCCCCTCCGCGTGCCCCCGCCCTGACACGGACCGCAACAGGGCGACTCAGTCCCGTCTGACCGGGGCGAACCGAACCGACCAACGTCCGGCGGCAACAGGTGCTCAGACCGCAGGATAGTCCGCCCCGCCGCCGGACGGGACGAGAACGGAGTCGAGGGCGGCGACGGGCGACGTGGACGGGGCAAGGCGGGGGCGGGGCGGGAACGGGCACGGGGACGGAGGCGAGGACGAGCACGAAGACGGGAAGGGGACGTGGTGGAGAACGGAGCCGGGACGGGGGTGGAACAGGGACGGGGACCGGGGCGGGGGCGGAGACGGAGAGGACACCCGCCGGCTGAGAAGCGGCGGATGATCAGACAGGTGTGGGTGATCACAGCGACAGCCCTCTCCAGCGCCGGTCGCACGCACCACTGGGTGGACGGCGAGCCGGACACCACAGAGAAACGCAGCAGACTTGACCACACGGAACACCGGGGGACTTCAAGTGAGCTCAGCGCCGGCCCATGCGAGACCATCGACTATCAGCCGCCCGAACGCTTCTCAGGCATGCCTGGTCCACATCGTGTTCAGATCGCACGCCTTCCCGTCCGCAGACGCAGGGAGAGGAGAGGCCCTGAGGAGAGGCGCAGCTCCCGAACTAGCACCGAACTTGCGGCCTCCCGAGCACAGAGTGCAGCCGAACCTCAGCGCTCCACAGGACCAGCCTACCGAACAAGTGGGTCAGTCGAGCAGCGGGCGCGACATCTCGCCAAGTTCGCCGTTGACGGCGTGATTGCTCCCCGCGCGGCCCCGGCATCGATCAGCGGACGTCGAGCGCGGCCCAGCTCGGCCGCGAGCCGGCCCAGCTCGGCCACGAGCCGGCCACACAAGACCACGGCCGGGGCGGCGGCCGCCGATCGCCGGCGGCGGCGCGACTCACCGTGGGGTCTGGCACGGCTGGCGGCGGCGGCGGCGGCGGGCGGAGGAGGCGGCGGCGGCGGCTGTCCGAGCGTTGCTCCGACACGGGTCGTCACGCGCGCTCGCGCTGCTAAGCCGCGGGAGGGCGGACACCGGCGTCGGTACACGCCCGCACCTGCACTTACTGTTGCTGCTGCCAGTCGGCCGCCGCCTGCCGCGCCGGAGAGTCCCGGATGTTCGATAAGAAAATCAATGAGAGACCGCGGCGGCGCGCTGCCGGCGCACGTGGAGCCGCCTGGCGGCCCGGCCGCGTGGAAGCAGGCCACGCTCCGATGACTGGGAAACATCGGCCGAGGCTGACGCGCAAAGGTCGGGCCAGATGGTCTCTGGAGGGTGACGGAAGGGAGAGGCAATTGCCATTGGGGTAATTGAAATGCGACCGCCGGCGCGACAAACAAGGTGACTGACTCGATTCTCCGTTCCGTGGAGAGAAAGACCAGGCAAGCTAGGGCATTTCAACGTTTATTCCTTGCGCACAAGTACCAAGCTAACACAATCAAAAAGCGTCACTCCCGGCTGAAAGAGCAGCTCGTTGTCTTCTGTCTGGGGGCCGGCGATGTGCCCGACAGCATAGCTTCTAAGCAAACAACCCGTCTTAAAGCTCACCCGTGCCTTTGTACTGTCAGCTATCTCGGGACCTCAGTCCCCCAACGCACTCTCGGCACTCGAAACACACTCCGCAAAGCTGACGCTGCGACAACTCATATCACATTCCGGCAGAGCCTCGCCAGCGCAAGCTGCGGCGAAGCTGCGGCCCGCTAATACGCCAGGGACTTCAGGCCGGCCGCTAAGCTCCGTGTTTTCGGCGCTCAGCTCCCAGCACGGCAGCCGTTCCAGGTCCCTGAGGGGGGCGCGAACGGTTCGTCCCCGCGTGGCGCCTCCAGCTGATGAAGACCATCACAATCTCGCGGCCAGGGCGCCGCCGCGGCCGCAGAGTTTCGCCCAGCGGGCCGGACGATTTCTGATTGCATGGCACAGACTCGGGTCGGACTATACGGATAGAAGGGCTCTCCAGCGGGTTACAGAGCGCGCCGCGGCGGCCAGAGCGCCGCGGGGAGTAAGAGGAACTCGCAGGAAACAAACCTAAGCCGATCGGGTGGAAGTGTTCAATGGCATGACAGCGCGGCGCGGTTCCGGGCTCGGCGGGCTGGAGAGACAGAGCTGCTGGTGCAGGATACGGGAACTCGCCAGGAAGCACTAATTAAACGCTACCCAACCGGCGGGCGGCTCACGCCGCAGGAGTCCGGTCCGGTCCGGTCCGGTCCGGTCCGGTCCCGTCCCGTCCCGTCCCGTCCCGTCCCGTCCCGTCCCGTCCCGTCCCGTCCCGTCCCGTCGAGGGGCCAGTCCCGTCCGGTCGAGGTCCGGTCCCGTCCGGTCCCGTCCGGTCCCGACCAGTCGAGGGTCCGGATCGGTGCGGCCTGTCGCAGTCCGGTCCCGTCTGGTCTGGGTCCAGTCCGGTCGAGGTCCGAGATCAGTGCGGCCTGTCGCGGTCCGGTCCCGTGCGGTCCCGTCCGGTAGAGGCCGGATCGGTGCGGGCCTGTCGTGGTCCGGTCCGGTAAGCTCCCGTCCAGTCGAAGTCCGGATCGGGTGCGGCCCCCTCGCGGTCCGTCCGGTCCGGTCCGGTCCGGTCCGGTCCGGTCCGGTCCGGTCCGGTCCGGTTCGGTTCGGTTCGGTGCGGAGTGCCGTCAACACCAGCGTCACGCTCGCGGAGGAGCGTTTGGCGACGAGTGAGGCCAGCAGGCGGCCGCCAAGCTCCGGCCAGCGGCGCGCCGCCAGGAAGCCCAGCAGGCCAGCCAGCAGCGCCCAGCAGGTCAGAGCCGACTGGGCCAGAGGCGGCCGCCTTGCGCCTGAGACCACCAGGTCGGCCGGCACGTGGGTCCGAGCTGTCTTCACCTGCGGCGGAGAGATGTAGTGTGAGACACGGCGAGGTGGCGCTCACCCTGCGGAAACGGAGATCGCCGCGGCTGCCCGGCTGCGACGGCTCCATGACGGCAGGCGAGACGGAGGTCGGGCTACAGTCGCGCTGGATGACACGTCAGCGATCGGACAACGACGAACAAGCGGTCAGTAGCCAGACCACGGACAGACGGGCTCACATACAGCCGGGGCGGAGAGCGGACGGACGCGAGAGTAAGACGAGCCCTGGCGGGACGAGCCCACGTCGAGCTGACAGTGTCCCGCCGAAGAGAGCTGAGTCAGAGCTGGGCTGCCAGCTGCAGACACGGCGCTCCCTGCCCGGGGGCGCAACAGGGGCGTCCAACACGTCTTGAACATCACTAGGGGGCTGTGCGGGGCAGCACTGTAGCGGCCGGAGCAGCCACAGACGCGACACGGCCCGGACATGGGCCCCGCGGGCGACGGCGCCCCCCCCCCCCCGTCCTCCGCGGGACAGCAACGCTGTGCGGAAATGTCCGGAGGCGCTGGCTGATGAAGCGGCAATGCCAGATGACTCTCACAACCGACGCCCTTGTTCTATTTTGGCGCAGTATCTTGACAGAATGGTAGAAAAACGGCGACCTTGTCGCATGTAGGACAAATGCAACAACAAAAGCGGCAAAGAGGGACACATTTTTGGCGACAATGATACGGGGTAACCAGTGCGTGCAGCTGCACCGCATATAGCTCAGCGACATATTTCGAGCAGCACATGCGTTTGCACATCATTGCTTTCCACGCATAGTCAATGAAATAGTAATTGTAAATGGTGCCAAATGGTAACTGAATCATGTGTACTATCATCGACTAGAAAACCTGACACATAGCACGCATGTGTCACACGTCACGTCGCGCGCACCAAGCTTCACCAGCAGCGTGTGCCGCTTAGCACGCATGCAGAACATGATCCCACTTTGTTGGGTATGTCTGCCGTCTTTGAACTTGATAACGGCGTTTCCGTTGTCACGCACCGACCGGCGCGCAGGATTGTGCAGAGACGGCGAATACTGAGAGCGCAAACACCGACTGGTCGGGAGTGCCGGCCCCGCTCTGGGATCTGCTCTCCGTGACGGGGGTCGGAGCGGTGGCAGTCTCGCGTGCTGTGACTGTGGCTGTCTGAGCCGGCCATGACGCCGGGTCACGACAGAGGACCTGGAGCGTGATTCATGTGCCCGGGCCGGATTTATCGGGCAAAGTGACAGTAAGCATGCAGGCCCTGCATACTTACGACGAAATGTCAGACCTAAAGAGTGTGCAGCGTGGAAAATCAATACACGTTTCATATCTGTTGATTGCTCACACCATGTCACATAGTTTTGCATGAAACGATGTGCGACGTGCTCGAAAACAAAATGGGCGAAACAGAGGGAAACCGCGCTCCCGCGTATACGTACAGATATCCGTGCAACATGCATTCATGCATATGTCAATGCACATGGCTAGGGGAATGCATCGCCGTTGTGCGACAAAGTCCACACCAGCTTCTGTCGAAATGCTGAATGTGTTACGCTTTTGTAGGCCGACGCCCGTTCCAGCGACTTCGACACACCAACTGGTCGGAGGTAACATCATCCATCCCCGCACATGCCTAAATACACACCAAACATTCACAGACTACACCAGCTATCACCCACGCGGCGGACCAGGCATTTATGCTGCACCAATCACCCTATTCCACGCAGCCATTTCCCTATATTTAAGCCAGTTACCTATTTCAATCAATTATTTCTATGCAGCCTTTTCACGCAACACGTACAAATTGCACTTCCCGAATGACTATGTCGGGCTGTAATGGTCGGGAAGGACCATAGACGCTTGGATCACTCGGGAAGAACGATTACCACCCTCGGATTCCGTCCTGACACCAGGCATAGCCGGCAGCCGGCACCGCCCAATGACTCTATCTCGTGCTCTCACCACGACGCCCAAGTGATGAGCCAACTGGCTTGGACGCGCTGAGATCCCTCTCAGCGGGCGTCATGTGTGACATGCTGCAAGATACCGGCTCTCCGGGCCATGCCGGGTCGAACAGAGCACGTTGAGATCCCTCTCAGCGGGCGTCATGTGTGACATGCTGCAAGATACCGGCTCTCCGGGCCATGCCGGGTCGAACAGAGCGCCGCGCACAGAATGACGTGGGCGTCGACCGAAGCCGAGAGGCTGGAGCTGCCCAATACGGGTCGTGGATTGCCCAGTCGAGTTTCCGCACACAGAAGTCAGCAGCACCAGGTCCAGGTCACCAGACCGCGAATGATGGATGGCGGCGCGATTTGAGGCCGGCTGGTTCGCTGTGGCCCGTTAGGTGCGTACCAAGCAATGCCGCCCGCCTATTTTTGAGGCGCTGTGTGTCATGGACCGTGCCGTCATCCATCGCGCTTGAATTTGGGTGCGACAACCTGGAAGCCTTTGCAAAACGATGAGTTGGGCTCTGTTGCAGTCGATTTTCATTTGATTGTGGTTGCACAGCTGCAGCAAGGGGCACAGGTTCGATGCTGCCCGGCCGTTCTCTCTCCCCTCCTCCCCTCCCCTCCCTTCCACCCAAATAGCAGGCGTAATTCCCAAAGCGTTACATCACCCTCGCGCTGCTTTTGCGCGACGCCATTTTCTCAAAAGGAGATATGAGCGGAGCGGAGCTGAGGGGGGGGGAGGGGGTTGGCACTGTGAACTTTGCCCCAATGAAATGCATTCTTATGTAAATTTACCGTGACCTGAGTAATACGAGCCCGTTCAGGCTAAGTCAACCTCAATTTGGCGTGGCACGTGAGCAAACACCGGCTGCTGGCGGCGCCGCGGTCGTCGGTTGTGCCGGCCCGCACTTGGCCGGGCGGGCTGGGCGGTCCCGTGCGTCATTTTGACCTGGACCACCCCCCGGGGCGAGAGCCCTCGCCACTGCACCACTGGCTACGACTTGCCGTTGTTGCGCACATCTGAGCTCCAGAGATGGGGACGGGACCTGATGCTTTCATGGCTCTAGTGACCTTCGGGGAACGTCACAAGGCGGCGAAAGACCCCAGAAGCGCCACCGAAGAGACTGGAAGGGTGGGGAAGGGGAGGGAGAAGCCTCACTGCAAGGTTCTAGCGAAGCCTCGCTGAAGGCTGAAGCTTTCCAGAAATGGGACACACCTGTGTGTTTTTCGTGACTGTGTCAAGACACCTCGTAACGAAAAATTAAGAGAGGTGAGGCCGGTGCTGCTTAACTATCACGACTTCTAGAAGCCAGTATCATTGCAGCCGCTCATCGCAGGACATGTGAGGTACAAAAAGCACAATTCTTTAAAAGTTACATCAGTAGAACATAGACGACATTAACGAGTAGGCCGTCTCATCAGACGTGATCATCCTGCTATATTAAGATCAGCGAGAAATTTAGCCTTCCCATGCTGTAACTAACTGGCCTTCAGTATGATTAAGGGTACTGAATGTCGTTTATTTGCAACATAGGAACCAATAATAGCAGTACGGAGCTGAAGGCCTTCCTTGCTCATAGAAGTGTACCATTCCCAATCGATTAACAAAGGAAACGTAAAACCTGCTAATTACCAGGAAAAGCGCACCGCACGTCGAGAGCGAGCCTTAATCTCGAAGGCCCGTCGTCACGCCGACACCGAACAGCGCTGTTGGAGGGCGCAGGCGCAGAGGAAGACCAACCGCATAGGTGGTAGTGTGGGCCGAAGCGCGCGGTCTGTCACGAGTGCCCGAACGCAACGCATGGAGTCGCCCGTCTGGGAGCATTTTCCACCAACACAGCTCGGCAACCAGTGACCTAAGGTCACTATGAGAGGCCTTCACCCAACCGTCTCCCTCCCCAACCAATAAGGACCACACAATCAGCATAACTTGAATAATTCACAAACATTTAAGCAGTGCAATGACAGCGGATCCAATGAGCAA
>NW_023597034.1:6084753-6121980 GCF_011947565.3 Pollicipes pollicipes | reverse complement strand
GCCCTGCCATGTGTCGAGGTGACATCCGTCGAAGTGTTTCACGCAGCTCAGACACATGGTCAAATCTGCGTCGCCCAAGGATCAGTCAGACAGCAAAATTTAGGATCTTTTAGATTTGTCAAAGTTTTTTTATCCATGCCATTGCCATAACCATTGAGACAGTATCTGACCTGCGTGATCACCAACGCCGTCGCAAGAGTTTTGATGACCTTGTCTGGAAGGCAGTGTCGCGCATGGGACGGGCCCACCAGCAAGCCAGTTCGCCGGCGGCTGAGCTCGGACACATGTGGATCCCAGGACAAGGCGCTTTCGAAGACAATACCCAGATTCCTCACCTTCGTACGCGGTCGCAGCGCAGCGTCACGAAAACGTATGGTGAAGTCCAGAAGAGCGCGAAAATTTTGACAACTGCCGAAAGTGATAAGTTGCGTTTTGGTTGCGTTCACCATAAGGGCAATACGAACGGAACGAGCGTCTGAGTGACGCAAGCGGGGCCTCTATGCAAGTAATACGCCCCTTAAGGTCGTTCTTCAGGCCGCCCACCAAAACTTGGGTGTCATTTACACATTGAAAAACTTGTGCTTTTTGTACAAAGACAGATCGTTCGATAAAACTGTGAAAAGAAGTGAGCCCAACGCTGAACCTTGGAAGACACTCATGCTGTAGGCAAGCGGCCGCGACAGCACCCTGCGTCAACACCCATCATTCAGGCACACTTTCTGGCTGCGCCTCTGAATATAGGTGGGAACCATGAGGTCTCAATACCGTGCATCCGCAGCTCCTGAATCAAAATTGGAGGATCATTGACGTTAAAACATTTACTTACATCATTAACGCACAGTAGAGAAATCTGTCCTGTCGGTGGTTGTGGTCGGAGACCGACACTAAGCGCGGTTTCCGTCGAGCGACGAGGACAGAAACCGTGCTGGGAGCATGCAAGGAGATGGTTGTAGAATGGGTAGCGGTAAAGGTGCCGTTGGACGACTCGCTCGACCGCTTTGGCGGTGACAGGAGCGAGAGATATCGGATGGAAATTGGATGGGTCAGATGGGTTACCAGCTTTGAAAATGACATGGACCAGGGGAATGTTTGCAAACGCCGGGGACATGTACACTGGTCAATTTTGCGGGCTATATTGACGAAGTTAGCGCTGCATTTACGCTCGATGGCACAGTCACGCTTTTGAACGATGCCCATATCTAAAAGAGAACCAGTGAGGAAAGTCGGTATGGTCAAAAGCTGGTCAAGACGGTGATCTGTCAAAAATAAATAAATAAATAAATAAAACGCTGACGCGCTGGCTCACCGTGTTCATTCCGCAAATCACAGCTGAAATCACCACAGATGACGACATCCGACCCTCCCATCCTCTTTTCTTGCTTTATCCTGAATCCTCACAACGCCCCGCTCATCCGAGGAAGGTTGTATGCGTCAGTCACGAATGGGGCGAAAGGCCAGCTGGAGGGGGACCCCGACCGCGCGCCCAGCGCACACTCCGAGGGGTCGCTGCGCGGCTAAAATTCGGCAGTTGGCTCCCAGGCATATAAAGTCCTGCCCCACCGTTATCCATTCTCCTCCATGCTTTAGTCCTGAAATGATCATTTCTGGTCGAAAGGGCTATAATCCAAACAACCAAACCAAACAGAGGACGAGCGGGACTCCCGGGTAGCCAATCGGCACGCGTCGCATTTGGGTCTCTAGGCCCGTGTAGTCGTTCCTGAGGATAGCTACTCTGTGCCGGGGTGGACAGTAGCTGGCGGAGCGCGGCCCGGCGGCATGGTCGAGCCTCGGCGTCGGACTGCGTGAGGGGTGCAGACAAGCACCAGTACACGGACGACGGCCAGCAAAGTCAGGAAACGGGCCAAGTCTTGGTGCATGCTGGGTGTGAGTGGACACATCATGCGCTCACGTTGCAATGGAAGCCCAGATCCGTGACGAGCGTCGCGTCCTGGACGTCACGATCTTGTCGAGAAGCATGCTGGTACGCGGAGACAATCGGGTACATACCCAAGCACCTTTGCTCATTCATACACGCACACACACACACTAGCACCGAGGTAGAGGCGTGCGGGGTAACCAGGGAGGAGCGGGCATCGCTCCCGACTTGGCGGCGCGCTTAGCTCAGCTGGTCTGCTGAGTGCTGTGACTTGTCATGTTCTGGTGAGCGCCAGGCCTGTGGGTCCGGTGAGAGAAGCGCTTTCTGTTCCACTCGACCGGCAGTGAGCCGCAGGGCGGGTTTGACCGACGATTTCCAGCGACAGCAGAGCCCGCCAGTCAGCCCTGACGTCCTCCGTTCGCTTTGTTATGCCCCATATGCCTGTTAACCTGCTGTTATCGCACGCCATTGTAGCGGCCACGCCCTCGCCCTCCCCCAGACACGGTGCCGACACGGACTGCTGGGCTGAGGGGCCCGAGGGCTGCTACCAAACGCTGCTGCACCGCGCTATCGACGAGAACAACGAGGAGATCGCCTCCTTCCTCATACGCAGGTGGGGCTGGTATACGCCGGCCATTGGCTTTGTTCTCATGTGAAGTCTGTTCTGATTGTACTGTGCTTTCCGTGATTTTGTGACGTCCTCCGTATTTACGATACCCACCACACCAGGGCCAAGCCGCTTGAAAGTGTACGTGCACGCGGTCGTGCGCGTGTGCGCGTGTGCGCGTGCGCGCGTGCGTGCGTGCATGTGATACGCTTAGCTTCTTGGCTCGACAAATGATTTAACGATTACAGTACTGTGCAGGCTGTGCCCGAGCACCGTTCACGACGAGAGCGGACCCCGTGACCGATCACGTGACATGACCCAGCGCGTGCCCTCCGCCAGCGGCTGTGACGTGAGCAGCGCGCGCCGGCCGGGCCCGGACGGCCGGGGTGGGGACGAGGCGCGCGACCTGCTGACGCCGCTCCACCTGTGCGCCCAGTGGGGCCTGCAGCAGACCGTCCAGACACTGCTGGAGCACGGAGCCGCCGCCAACGCCCGGGTGAGAGCGTCGGACAAGATGATTGGCGTGAACAAGTGTCGAATGTAATCCAGCTACCTTTGGCGATCCCCAGATGCCATTCCGTCGTCTTGTCGTTGTCTGCCGTGCTGCTCACCGTGATATGTGCAGGCCAGCTGCACGACACCCGTCAGGCCGGTCGCGCATCACGGCTGGCGGCCGTCGCTCATGCCGGCAGGACTGTGACCAGAAGACGCCGCTGCACGTGGCGATCGAGAACGGCCACGCGGCCATCATCGGGCTGCTGCTGTCGGCGCCGGGCACCGACCTGACGGCGCGCGACAAACTGGGCCGCGCCCCCTTCACACTGGCCATGGGCATGAAGAACAACAAGGCGGCGCAGGCCATCCTCGACCGGGAGCCGGGAGTGGCCGAGCAGGTCAGCGAGAGAGAGAGAGCGAGAGCGAGAGCGAGAGCGAGAGCGAGAGCGAGAGCGAGAGCGAGAGCGAGAGCGAGAGCGAGAGCGAGAGCGAGAGCGAGAGCGAGAGCGAGAGCGAGAGCGAGAGCGAGAGCGAGAGCGAGAGCGAGAGCGAGAGAGAGAGAGAGAGAGAGAGAGAGAGAGAGAGAGAGAGAGAGAGAGAGAGAGAGAGAGAGAGAGAGAGAGAGAGAGAGAGAGAGAGAGAGAGAGAGAAGAACAGAGAGGGAGAGGGAGAGCGCCGTGTGGTTTCATTTAGCAGCGCCTACACGCGCCCTGTATTATCGGTGGCCTGTAGAGCGCGGTATGTTACATTGCTGTCGGGACGTCTGTTGTAGTTATACTGTTTATGAAGTTTTCAGTCGTGCCGTCGTTCGACGGTTCATGCCCATATTGTCTGACGTTTGTATGTGGGGTACATATTCCGCTTGTACTTGGCTGGATTATATTGGTGGCGCGTCGTGATGCACTTGATGTTGAAAATACAACCTGAACCAGATGCCACGCCCTCCATGGCCTGCATTACAAGTGCCGGACACAGTTCCACTTGTCGGCGGCGTTGACGCGCTCGTCGCGGCTGGTTCGCAGTATGACAACCGCGGTCGCAACTTCCTGCACGCGGCCATTGAGAAGAAGGACATCGAGGCGGTGATGTTCCTGCTGTCGATCCACGTGAACGTGCACTCGCGCACACGCGACTCGCTGCACCTGACGCCGCTGCACCTGGCCGCCCAGGCCGACTCCGAGATCATTCTGAGGTGGGCGGCGGCGGCGCACCGGGCTCGAGAGCTGGGGTCAGGCTACAGCTCGGTGGAGTGTGTTCGTCGTGGGCGTATCGACGATGATGATGATTTGGGGTTTTAGGGCGTATCGACTGCTGAAGGTCATGCAGCGCCCATTAGCGCCCGTCGTGGGCGTATCCTTGGAATATGTGACTGGTGATACTTTGGTATATATATATATATATATATATATATATATATATATATATATATATATAAAGTCGCGATGGCTTTTACTTAGAGATAGGTCGAACAACTGAGGGATTGTCTGGCTCTGTGTCTCAGCTGCCGCCAGTGGGCCCCTCACCCTCACCAGCGGGCCGCCGAGGCCGCCGGAGTGCACCTGTCGCTTCCGTGACCGCCGCCGCCCGGACAGGAACCTGATGCTGGCCGGTGCGCGGGTGGACGAGTGCACGCCGCTGAAGCAGACGGCGCTGCACCTGGCGGCAGAGCGAGACTGCCACCAGTGCGTGTCCGTCCTGCTCGACAAGGGCGTCGACTTCAACGCTGTCGACAACAACGTCGACAACGCCTTGCACGTGGCCTGCAAGGTGGGATCGGCGGCAGCGGTAGATGAGGAGGGGAAGGGGGGGGGGGGGGGGGGAACGGCACGCGTCAGCCAGGTGGTGGCCTTGTCAGCGGGATAGCCTGTCAGTGCAGGTGTCGCTGAACGGAGTTTTAGGGCATTCGCCCACTGCAAGTAAGAACCATGTCGTGAAAAACGGACACAGCTGTGTTTTGGACGAAAATGCGTCGTTGAGAGCGAGCGGAGTTTGTGAGCTCCGGAGCGTGTAGCCAGCAGCTGGATCTGCATGGCGAGTTTGCTGTCAGCGTGAGCTGTGGGATTTTTTTGACGCTGGAGCTCATGCTCATGAGAGTATTGTCCACCGACGGACGCTGCGTAATTTCCATCCCAGTCTGTTGAGTTCTGATTCAGCCCACATCCGTTATCAGTTCTGGAGATGTCGACTCACGCTGATCCAAGACACTGGCGTGGTTTTGACATTCCTCTGGGCCCAGTCGTTATAATAGTCCTGAGTTGGCCGGCCCCGGCACCGCACTCCGCCCAGCATAGCTCTTATGGCCGCCAGTTTCCCTGCCGTTACACTGTCTACGGCTGCGCCCGCAGGAGGGTCACCTGGCCACGGTGCGCGTGCTGCTGACTGAGTCCCAGATCGACGCCGAGTCGACCAACCTGCGTGGCCGCAACCCGCTGCACGTGGTGGCGGCACTGGGCCGCGACAACGCTGCTGCCATCTGTCAGCTATTTCTGGAGTCGATGCCTCGCTATCCGCTCAACAGGCAGGAGGCGGACGGCAACACAGGTGAGGGGCTTGCCGAGCGGCGCGGGCTCCGGCGCTGTCACGGGTGTGCGGGGCGGTTCTTGCGAGACACGTTTTGCTGCGGGTGCCTACAAGTTCACTGCTTTGAGGAGTGAATTCAGTTGGTCTGCTGAACACCATAGTGATGCCTACGTGAGCTGAATACCATAGTGATACCTATGGGAGCAGAATACCATAGTGATACCTACGGGAGCTGAATACCATAGTGATATCTATGGCAGCTGAATACCGTAGTGATACCCATGGCAGCTGAATACCATAGTGATACTTATGGCAGATACTGATCTCTGGCAATGTTTCAGTTCACAGCGTTACGGCCGAAGTCAAAACATGGAACCGATCAGTTGTCATTTGTATGAAATATTGGGGATTCAAAAATTGCGTTTTGGAAGCTAGTTTCCAGCTCGTTTGAGGAAAACTAAGCTGAATCCGACGTAACGCCTCGTGTTATGTGACGGGGTCCTCCCGCCCTCCAGCGCTGCTGCTGGCCTACATGAAGGGCAACGTCAACCTGTGCATGACGCTGGTGAAGGCGGGTGCCTCGCTCGGCATCATGAACAACCAGGGCGTCTCCATCTTCAACTTCCAGGTGGCCACTAAGCAGCTGCTCTTCAGGTGAGGCTCCCCGGCGCCGATGAGCGGCGCAAAGTCGACGGAGGCTCGGAAGTGCGTCTGCGGATAGAGAGTGTTCTCCACTTCGGTCTTGCGCCTAGTAATGTCTACCCTGGCGCGGGCAGCGCTCCGACGTCAAGCCTTCTCCAGTCGGGCGTTGGAAAGGCCCGTCAGTGCGCTCTTGGTCGGCCGATGATTGCTTCTTCGCAATGTCGTAAAGCCGGAAACGTGACCCGGTGAAGCATAACCGGCTGTAACACGAGGTCACTTGACTGGTAGGGCTTCGTGATCTCAGACTGTGTTCTCGGCCATTGACATGGCGTGCAGGTATCAAGTGATTCAGACATGCTGTCGCTGATATAAGCACGTCGTGCGCGTCTGCAAACGATGGCTTGGACGTCACTCACTGAATGCATTGTAATCCAAAGTAGCGGACTGCTCGTGACGCCTCACAGCAAGCCCAGGTAAGCATGTGACGATACATCACGAACGCTCGGAATCCAGTGCGCCGGACCCGCCGATGAGCGGCCGCTGAGCCGGATCCGCTGCTGAGCGGGACCCACCGCTGAGCCGGACCCGCTGCTGAGCCGAGCCCGCCGCTGAGCGGCCGCTGGGCTGGACCCGCTTCTGAGCGGCCGCTGAGCCTCACCCGCTGCTGAGCAGGGCCCACCGCTGAGCAGCCGCTGAGCCCGTCCGCTCTGCCACAGGCTGCTGGACGCGCTATCCCAAGAGCCGGGCTGGTGCGACGGCGACTACTGCATGGAGTGCAGCACCAAGTTCGGCATCGCCACCAGGAAACACCACTGGTTAGTGACGTGCTCAGGGCGACCACGGTCGGCGTTTGCGCCAGCCGAGCGGTGCTTGTTCGCGGTGCGCTTCTTTCCGCTCACATTTGACGGCGCATGAAATGAAGAATTGAGCTGACGGGCAAGGGTTGTAGCGGCACCTGTAGACAGACCAACCGCTACTCGAGATTTGTCATGCTGGTGAAAGAAACTTGTTTTGGCTGTCGCCGGCTGTGCGCGGTGTCATCCAGTGTTTCCTGCTATGGTTACCTTACTCTTCGGGTGACCGTGCGACATGGCCTGCCCAGTCTCGAACCCACCCTTCACGGGTCCCCTCCCCGCTCCTCACTGCCATGTGACCGTCGCGTATCCTCCCCCCCCCCCCCCCCCTCCCATCTTTAGCGCGGTGTATCCGTCGGTGGCTTCTTGTGGTCGGTGCCCTGACTGCCGCGCCTATCTTCTCCTCGGCAGCCGCCACTGCGGCCGCTTACTCTGCAATCGCTGTTCGGACCGGCAACTGCCCATCGTCAAATATAACATAAACAAGCCGATCCGGGTGTGCGACACCTGCTCCGACGTGCTCACGCTGGGCGCCGCCATGTTCAGCTAGGCTAGATGGGGGGTGTAGCGTGCTGTGTGGCTGGGTCGCCTGAAACAGTACGGGGATAGCGGAGAGGAGGAGGAAACAGATAGGCTTGTGTTGGGCGCCATGCGTGCTGATTAGCGAGCCGACGTGTTTGTTGAGAACAGCATCTTAGTCTTCAGGAGTCTTGGAATGCCGTTAGCGTGGTGGCGCCGCCGTCTTTTCGTAGGGAGCGCGTGGCCGATCGACGAGGCGTAGCTGTCACCAGATGGGTTGTATCTGGCATCCCTGAAATGACCTAACTGTGGTTCCTTCGCCTGTGGCTCCGTCTGATCGGCTAATGGTGCACTCGCCTTCCAATGTTATGGGGCCCTCGTTTCTGGATTCACTGGAGGAGTTAGCTCGCCGGCGGATGTGCAGGAGTGGACGTGGCTAACGTGTGCTGACTAGCTTGGCGTGGCCATCGGCAGATGTGCAGGAGTGGACGTGACTAACGTGTGCTGACTAGGTTGGCGTGGCCACCGGCAGATGTGCAGGAGTGGACGTGACTAACGTGTGCTGACTAGCTCGGTGTGGCCACCGGCCGACGTGATCGCGGAATGGCATCGGTTTCGCGCCCTGTTGTTACTTGGCTAGGTCTAATGTTGGCGCCTGGCGTGTCGTTCGTGCCATGCGATGTGCTCGGGGTCGGTGGGATGGCGAGGCGGCTCTGGACGTGGCCGTGGAGCTTAGGCTCGTACTGCGGGCTTCACACCCGCCGCCGACCTCCGCCGCCTGGTGGGGCGGCGGCGTGACGAACGTCGGCCGTACGGGCGCGCTGCTGATGCTGCTTCTGAGATGCTGGTGACGTGGGGGCTGCGCCGAACCGCTCCAGTTGGAGCACGCTATCCACAAACTGTGATGTCAAAAGGCGAGATTGTCGAAACGTGAGATTGCTTGTTTCATTGCCCACTGCGGAGTTGACAGTATTTTGCAGTGTAGAAGTATGGCGATTGTGAAGTTTCTTTGGTTTTATCTGAAGTCTGCTGAGCTTTAGTATTGGTTGCCGTACGTTAAGACATTCCTACCAGGCCGTGCACCAGCTGGTTTGTTGTGGATATTCACGTGGTGGGCATGTGATGTATTGTGTGTGTTGACATGCCCTCCTGCCATGTGAAATAGGAATGCACCTCCCAGTGATATGGGTCCGGTATAACGATTAATGCCATTTAATCTGGCTGGAGCCGTTAGTTACTAGAATATGTTTTCAGGTCGGGAGAGGGCGCTCATTATGTATCGAAACTTGACTCTGACGTTTAACACCGCTTGTCCCTAGATGTCATCAAAACACGCAAAGCGAATGAGATAATGCCCATGCGCTAACACCACCGATTTACCATTTGAACTGGCCCACGCCTTGTGTCAGACGCCGTTGGGAAGCCGTTGTCTGAATGTCAGGGGAAGCCAAGGGCGGGGCGCCGTGCGCCTTCTGCATAATCACTGGTCAGCCGCTGTCGGCCTGTGTCCGTCGCCGCGAACCTGGATTAGTTTGGCTCAGGTCGTCAGGGGCGCTGCCATCCACTACTGATAAAGCTTCCCCTGACCGACAAGAGGCCATAGTTTAGAACTGTATTCTTTATATATTAAATATATACTGCATTAAAACATGACGTGTGTTTCCGGGGTCTTGGAACAAGGACCTGTCTCTGATACGGTAAGCTAAGACCCGTTGAATGGCATGATGTGTAGTTCGCGTAGGTGAAAAATATGGCGGCGCAGGTGCCAATGATCATGAGCATTTATGGTACTTGATGGCAGTTCGGACAAAGTGCGAGACGCATGCGTTATCCCGACGGAATATCCGTAGATCACCCTATTGCATCGTCGACAGTGCGGCCATGAAACGCAATGACTGCCGAAAAATTGATTGGAGGCGCCCTTGGACCCAGAAAAAATATGCCGCATGATTCTGAATGGCGCACAGCTATACAAATACTATTATTTGTTTTATCTGGACTGTGCGGTTGGCTGTCTTTCAAAACCTTCGTATGTAGTTCAAAGCCAGTCGTAGATGACAGCTTGTGGCCAGTGCGTGTCGGCTTTTCTCTGAATGTTCGCGGTCGAATCAACGCGATTCACTCAAGTCACGAAGAACCTTTCGCGAAGTACGCGAAGACGACATTTAACATGTGTATTTTTCCTAGGTGGCAACGTAACTCGATTTCTACATTATTTACAATCATAAACCCATTTGCAGGAGGAAGCACGCGTCCTGCTACATGTATGTACAAATATTCAACTGAAATATGCCGATACACACCAGTTCACGGACGCCAACTTCTAGTGAAGGCGGCACCGCGGCACAAACCAAAGCTGCCGCGAGGTCAAAGCATGCGTTCAGATCCAGCCCCGTCTGTCGCACGCGCATACAACCGAAAACTGGCTGGCGGGGCGCCGGGCATCGCGGCGAAGACGTACACCGAAGAGGGGTGCCACCCAGCACCTCTTGTCTTCGTTCTGATCTCGCAGGCGGTGAGACGGGGGATGGAAGCTGGTGGCGGCTGAAGGGCTCGCGCGACCGAGCGGTCGGATAGCTCCCGGGGAGAGTGTGGCGACGCGGCCCGGTGTCGAACGGAGAACCAAGTAGAAAGCGATGCGGTGGGCCGCGCCAGCGCCGGGCGTTTAGTGGAAGCGAGGGGTGAAAGGGAGGGCGCGAGGCTCCGACACAGACGCACACAGCTCACAGTTACACGTACAAACTCACAGTCTATATAGAGGGGCGGGCTTTGGGGCGGGATTGGGGCGAGGGGTGGGGTCTCACTGGCACTAGACGGGTGGGCGAGCTACACACGCGGCGGGGATACTGGGACGTCCGCTGACGGCTCTCTGAACATGCTTGGCCCACGCTCTGTCCACGGTTTGATTGCTTTCCGGCAGCGGAAAATGTGGGGTGTGAAACACAGCTCTATAGCAGACAGAGCGTCGCAGGCCACGGCGCGCGGCGCAGGCGCCCCCCTGCGAGAAATTCGGGCGGGCGACAAGGGTGCCGTCGGCACCGGGGACAGAACGGAGCGGCGCGCCGCGCTGCGCCAGAAAAGCAGACAGACACCGAGAACGAGAAGAGAGCGGGTCGGTCACAGTGAGAGCGCGCAGTCAGGAGGCCGCCCGGCCGTCACGGACAGGCGGCCCGCCGCCAGCCCCGCTCCTGCACGGCACGGGACTGCACTGGGAGGCGCGTCGTCCGGCGGTCGGCCGGCCTGCTCGGCGGAGCAGAGGTCGATCAGAGGGCTCACGCGACAGCCGACGCCGCCGGCCCGGATAATTGTGTGACATATTCGCGGGATTTCCGGCCTGGTGACCCGGGCCGTGTCGGCGGCCGCGGCGGCATTGATCTCCTCTGTCTAACTGCCCCGCCAGCCGGACGTCAGCACATGGCGCCCGTCGGGGATCAAGGGGCTTCGGTGGACCCTGTAAATCGCAGGCCCGAGCCTCCGGCGCGCACCGAAACGACGCGTGCCCGGTCAGAGACTCGTGTCGTCTGTCTATTTACGGCTGTGTCTGCTGGGTCGTCGAGGGGCGCGGCTTGTGCGCGTTAGCCTCGTGGAAGCGGGTCACCAGGGCGGCTGAGCTCTGATGTCACGCGGGCGAGGCCTTCACTGGCATGTGCGTGACCTCTGACCGACCCCTGACCCCAAACTGCACGCTTGCCGGCCAAACGCAGTGACGACGCCAGGGGTCTTCGACCCGTCGCGGCCTCCGACCTCCAGGTAACACACTGCGGCTGGCACGGCGGCTGCCGGCCAGCGGCGGGTTGGCTCCCCCTGACCTCCTGACCCAGGGGTGACCGCTAGAGGCGGCGCCGTGTTAGCAGTTGCAGGGCGCACTGCTCGGGGGCTGCTGGTCGGTGAGCCGAGTGCCTTTGCTGGCGCTCATCATGTTCGGGTCAGAATCTAAGCTCTCGGACATCTTGTCGCAGATGATGTCCACTAGACGCTCGAAGACAGCCTGAAAACGAGACGCAGGTCTTAGCGCTAGAACAGCTTTTCACGCTATGACAGAGCTTAGCGCTATAACATTTCTTAACGCTATAACCGCTGTTTTTCTCACCGTGAATTTTTTTATTTGCGTCTTTACATCACAATTTTGTGAGGGTCAAGAGAAGACATCTTGACGGGGGAGCTTGGACTGGGAGGTTGAGAGCACGACGTACATTTTCGGGTGTCCGCCGCTTCCCCGCTACTACTGGCTTGATGAATTTCAGGGGGAGGGGTCTTAAACGCAAACGGCATGATAACCAAAAGATCTCCAATCATTCCGTGGCATATATGTACTTTATCTTTATTACGTGTTTGCTCAATTAACGGCTAGTACTTGTTTGAAGCTGAAACATTGGAATAAGGCTATTTTGCACGTTTTGAGTTGCTCTTTTAACGTTGATCTGCCACTGCAGGATGAATGTGCGATAGCAAAGTAACGCACAGAGGAACCATACTTCCGTGAGAATCGCTGTCATTTGGTAAGAAAACTGATTCCCATGTATAACCCAGTTATAGCCGAACAATTACCAACGGGAACGCCCGTGGGGATCATCGTACTATAATTCAGCAGGTCAGCTATCCGCGTTTTAGCGGACGCCATGGGCGGGCGAACAAAGATAAAAATACCACTTTTGAGATAACATATCTGAATGCTCCGGCAGCTACACGGCAGAATCGTTCATTCCTCATTCCTATGAAAAATGGGACTCCAAGTTCAGTTTGAGTACCACCCACTTCAAGCAGAGTTTAAGTGGTGCCTCGTAGCGTACTTTGTCATATTAACAATATCTTCTAACCATGTCGTTGTCATTAGAACTCAAGCCACATCAGCATGAGCCTCCTTTCAAACTTTAACATCAATGTTAGCGTCCTAATAAACATCCTGTCGCGTGCCGTTTCTGACCTTGACATTTATATTTTCCTTGGCTGATGTCTCGAAGAACTCGAGGCCGAGCTGATCAGCCAGCTGTTTGCCGCGCTCGTAGCTGATGACCCGTTCGTCCTCCATGTCGCACTTGTTGCCTACTAGGATCACCTGAGCGTTATCCCACGAATATGTCTTGATCTGGGTACACCTGGGCAGAAAAGGTGAGCACGGGTCACACACACACACACACACACACACACACACACACACACACACACACACACACACACACACACACACACACACACACACACACACACACACACACACACACACACACACACACACACACACACACACACACACACACACACACACACACGCACACACACACACACACACGCACACACACACACACACACACACACACACACACACACACACACACACACACACATACACACACACACACACACACACACACACACACACACGACTAATACGAAAGAAGCGGTTCATCACCAGAACCTTTAAATGCACTGCAAGCATGTTTGAGAATGCTGGGCAAAGAGGGTTGAGAAAGTTGAACCCCTGTGGGACTCCGAAGAACAACGTTGGACCTTCGGCATGTAATAGATGTTTCGCTTTTAAGAAAATCATGAAACGTCTCCCATCCCAAATGAAGGTGTCCAGCGATGGCTGAAAGTACGGAAATACGAGATCAACTGGACCAATTTACTGTATTAATCCATTCGCCCACTAAAATCCAGATGCTTTATGCTTCGGGACACAACGGTTCCGTTCCTGAACTGCTCAATAGATGGCGGTGAGAAAACACCTGTCTCGTACATGCAAACTGTGCCGCATTACACAGCCTTCCGACTGGCGGTGGCAGGAACTTCGGACAACCGTACAGTACGGGAGGCTTACCCTCTTTATTAGAGCCATGCCCGGTATTTGCAAGAAACACCATATTATACCACTCTATGTTACGTTTTATTTTGTATTTAATTTGAAACTTGTCGATATTATCTCACTTGTGAAAGCCATTGTACAAACGCAGCCTTTTTAAGCATGTTGCAGCACTTACCAAGCAAAAGGGTGTCCAATTATCCCATACTATTTCAAGTACACTCAGCGAAAGACCTTGAATAGCAATTTTGTAACTTGGTTACTAAATTCTACCACATAATCAAACATCTTACTTCATTTTTAATGTCACGAGATGAACGCCTGCCAAAGCCATCCAGTGCACATGAATGCACCTTGATGCGTGTTTTCGTTTTATCGTTGAACGTCTCAAGACGTTTGAGCAATGCCGTGCTCAATATGGAGCGCAGGTGATCAGCTGAGTAGGTATATAGCCTACTCAATACAGAGCGCAGGTGATCAGCTGGGTAGGTATATAGCCTACTCAATATAGAGCGCAGGTGATCAGCTGAATAGGTATATAGTCTGCTCAATGTAGAGCGCATGTGATCAGCTGAGTAGGTATATAGTCCGCCATCGCCAGCAGCCAATTTTCAACAGCATTTGTCGCTGTGAATGCCTTGAGAAGTTAATCTAAGCTAAAGCCAACAACGATATGGCATTAATGCAAAGGAAGATGGGGTTTGACAAGATTGTGTATGTACCTACAACGGTTTTACTTCAACTCTCTTGGGCAAGTGCACCGTGGTGTAGCTAAGAAAGTGGCTGGTTGTTGAGCTCCCCCCCTCCCCCCCGTTGGCGGTGGGGTCCTCAGCGGCCAAAGACACAGTACTTTTCGTCGTCAAGGTCTCCCTAGGATTTGGAAATATAAGATATGGCCTCCGGGGTATGAGAAAGGGATTTACCTAAAAATATTCCAAGAATAAAAAACAGGGCTTCTAAGCGAGTGCAGAGGGCCTCTCCTTTGGCCGGAAGTGCCCTCTATGACCCGATCTCGCTCCCTCGTGGGTGAATCACCGACTACGACACTGGACGTAAAGCGCGCGTGTCTGGCAGTTAGACGCCTAAGCTGTGAGGCGAACGCGAATTACAGTCACATGTCAGAGAGCTGTCATGGCCCTCTCAGAGGTCTGGTCGCGGGGCGAAGCGTCACCGCACGGGACCGGCACAGGGGGCAACATTGTGCCGCGGACGCGTGTGGTGGCGAGTCACCCCACATCTCTAATATGGAGTATGGGAACATTCCGTCAGAGCGCCGATCTACGCTGTTGACACGCATGGGGGGAGGGGGGGCACGCGATCAGATGGCCCAAGGAATGTCGCTGACACGCGAAGACGCGTTTATGTTACCCGAGGCAAATGGCGGCTAATCATCCTGATCGCAAAACAATATTCGACGCCGAGCTCAAATGATTTGTCAAGTCTGATGCGGATACCATGGAAATAATTATACGTTTTTACGCGACATGGTGATGAGCAATTTGATCGAACGAGCCATTCGCCGCATTACGCGAGGCAATATGAAATATGGATCTTCACTTATAGACGCACACATGAGATTGCATAAAATGAATAATGCATGTGAACGTGCAGAAAGCCAAACTACACAATACTGCCCGCCTCCGCTTTCTCCATCCAACCTCCTCTTCCCGTCGAGTTCTCGATGACGTCACCAGCAAGGTCGTCCGGCCGGGCAGCCCCGCCGCCGCCACTCACCAGTCCTGCACGCTATTGAAAGACTCCTCATTCGTGATGTCGTACATCAAGATGAAGCCCATGGCGCCTCGGTAGTATGCCGTGGTGATGGTCCGGTACCTCTCCTGACCGGCCGTGTCCTGTGGAGCGAGCCGTGGGATTGAACACGCCGTCAACGGCGCCATAGCTTATTATTTTTTTTGTTGTATTGATGTTGGCATCGTCGTTTAAAGCTAACGAGACGAGACCTTGACAAACGAAGTCGAGGTGAAGGGTTTGGGAATACCATCTCCAGCATTTTGGGTGGCACTGCTGCCGTTGACGTGGCGAATGGACCAATATCATTCGCATACGTGAAGTAGGAGCCATCTATTATTAAGGCGGTGGTACGAATGACTAGGGTTGCTGTTGTGAGTGAGTGTGCCGTTACATAATACAAGTCATATAGCCAAGTGTCGCGTACAAGACTGGATTTTTACTGACATACAGAAAGCGTAAGGTAGGTTTTATGACTGTAACTAACATGTGTCAGTCAACTTGATCTCGGGCCTTTTTGGCCTGGGCCGCTGTAATTGACAGACAATGCTTTTATCGCCCCAGACCGTCTCAGCCAACAGCACAGTGCTACACACGTTTTCCTCGCACCTGAACACCATTCGCCACTGCATCCCCTAGCATCTTCTCCGAGCGCACCCCTATCGTGTGCGGTGGGCCCGCACACGGAGCGGCTGAGCACATGGGCGGGGTTCTCGGGGCGCACCGCCCCCGCACGGCCGGCCGGCGGCCATCAGTCAGCGTCGGTGACTTCCGGAGGTGCAGTCCGGGCTGGCGGCTGACAGCGGCGTCCGGACCGGCCGCGGCGCCGACGGCCGGCCGACCAACGGTGCGACACAGGGTCATCGATCGCACTGCACCGCCCCCCCCCCGCCCAACCCCCACACCCTCTGCTTCACCGGCACAGGACGGAGGCGGTGCGCACGGATACCGAGGGGGACGGTAACTGGACAATGTACGGCAATGAGATGGTGGCAGTGGTAGATGCCCGGTGTGGGGAAATGACTTGTTTAGAGGCGGGGATGTTCAGACAGGCTTGTTCGTTTTCCTATTCAGTTTTTTTTTGGCTCCAGCTATGCTCTCCCGACTTGGGTTTCAGCGCCCCTCCCACAACTTTTAGCAGAAAGTGGGTGAAATCCGGAGAGAAACACGTTTGTTGTCAAATTTTGTGTGTAGGTTGCGTCATTTTTCACTGCTCAACTCACACTACACGCACTCATTTTACGAAACTACGGCCCTGTTATGAGGAACGTTTTTCAAAGAGCGCGTGCAATTTCAAGAGGACTGTGGGGCACTGGTAAGGGGATGCACGACGTGGTGTGACTTCATTATCAATCTCTCGTGTTCTGACGCCTTGCCAAGGTGTCGCTCTCAGTATCGCAGAGTGTAGGGACGCGAGCACGCCCGGTTCCCCAGCCATTGGCGGCGAGTAAGAAAATACAAAACAATAACGGAAAATGCATCCAAGTTTTGCAAACAGAAAGAACAGTACGTTGATTTGTTAAAAGGAACAGCAATTAATAGAGGATACTTTTGGCCAGGACACAAAGCTCAGAACTAAATTGTCGGTTTGTGTGAGGTTGTTTTGATTCTGCTCCTCTAGCTTTGATGAGTCAGTATTTACTGGTCGCTTTGCAGACGATGTAGTTTGTCAACTAGTGCGGAAAATGTGTGTCCCCACCGGCACGTGGGCCCGGACTTTTGAATGCTGGTCCAGTACGTCAACCATTACACCACAGATGCCCAGTCAATCCGCGGCATTTCTTAACTGCTTTTGATGTTATTCATGTCGCCGACTGGTGAGTATGCCCGGGGGAAAAGACCCATCTTTTTCGCACATATATATATATATATATATATATATATATATATATATATATATATGTAATATACAAATATATGTAATGTACAAACTCTCACGCAAACTAACTTTTCCTAGATAGAAGAAACATTTGAACAAAAGTATGTATTGTGGTGTTGTGAAAATACAAATATTGAAACTACTCATTTGTAAAACGAAGCCTCACTTCACTCGACAACATACATTTTGGCTCACTAACCTAGCAAAGTGTTTTGGTGCAATGTTTGTTCATCATTCACACTGTAGAACATGTGTGGTTTTAAAGCAATGGCACAGGCAAAGATCATAATCACACGACCTCCATGGACACCTAAATTAATGCAAAAAATCCCACGGTCCTGACCAGAGCCCAAGTGTGTCTGGCGGCGGCGTGCCTGAGCTGGCGCCCGGCCGGCGGTGAGCTGCAGGTGCCGGCCGCGTGACGCACTCGTTACAGGTGTGTCGGCGGGTGATGGGTGTCGGGTGCGCCGCTCAGGTGTGCAGCCGGTAAACGCCGCCATCGGGGCCGCACGTGCGCTCGGCTGGGGGGCGGGCCAGTGGCCATGGCTCGGCGACGATCGCGAGAGGAGGCTGCCGGACTGGGATACGCTGACGGACGGTACTGGACGGTGCTTACCCACTGTAGCCGGGCAGAGAATGTCCGAGAGAATACAAAACAGAAAGTATATTTTACGTGATTATATGCATTTTTCCAGACACCACAGTCGGTCGTCCGGTAGAATGGCCGTTTGAAATGATGTTACATATAATATAAAAATGGTTGGATAGCAACCATACGTGAGGCCACATGCCTGCGTTCTCGGAATCCCCACGAAGCCCTATGGACTTGGTGACGGCCTTCGCATGGTATTGTCCGCGACAGGGCTATGGTGACGCGCTGACCGACGTCGTCACGACGTCCTGACTGACTGACCGACGTCGTCACGACGTCCCGCTCGAAGCTTAACAATCGGCATTTTTTATGGAAACTTGCATGGCATTCGGGCTTCACAGTCGAGAAAACCTTGATTGGAACATGAACTTTAAACTCTTGATATGGCGTGATGGCTAGAAGATGAGGCTGGCCTGCTTGCCTTGAAAATAGAAATGGTAATGCGATGGATGGAAGTGCCGCCACTTTGTTCTCAACGACTACAACGCTTATGAGAACGATTAGATTAATCGTATCATCTGTTCATGGAATGTCTTGAAGTGTAACAATAACAACCACTCAATCACGTGATATTTTTACAAGCCTTTGACTTGTACTCCAAAGCTTTAGAAAAAAAGGACGTTGGCAAATTCGGGGGGGGGGGGGGCGCCCGGGCGCTCAGCCATCGTCACTGAAACCGAAAAGCCGAGATCATCTCACTCAGCCAGCACGTTCGTTACAATTTTAGCTGGGTTTACGTAGAACGTGCCACCTACCGGTTGACAAACCTACGTGCATTTGAGCTCGATGCATTTGAGCAACAAGAGAATATTGGGCCCAGAGAATGGAGGGAAATTATTTCAACCATCGGTACACTAGGTAACCACACGCATCACCTTTAGTGTCATGCTAACGTTGTGGCAAATGGTATCTTGTAGATACCTTATGCTTTCCTTATGCTAACTCTGAGCATGTGTTAGGTAATTCTGCAAACGTTTGACAAGCTGCCATATGATGACTGACATCTGGACTGGGACAGAGAAGAATAGATTGTAATGTTCGGCAGACTTTAAAAGTACGGT
This sequence comes from Pollicipes pollicipes, assembly GCF_011947565.3. Taxonomy (NCBI): domain Eukaryota; kingdom Metazoa; phylum Arthropoda; class Thecostraca; order Pollicipedomorpha; family Pollicipedidae; genus Pollicipes; species Pollicipes pollicipes. The sequence goes on along the minus strand of NW_023597034.1, from coordinate 6,103,326 downwards.
ATGACTACGGTAAGTATAACCCATATTTCCCTCAACAGGGGCAAGCATATACACTGCACAACCGGGACTGGCGGGTGTCGACCGACAGTTGAATGCCAAAACACGATCAACGCCAGCGGTAGTCATCACACACACACACACACACACCACACACACACACACACCACACACACCACACACACACACACACACACACACACACACACACACACACACACACACACACACACACACACACACACACACACACACACACACACACACACACACACACACACACACCACACACACACACACACACACACACGCACACACACACACACACACACACACACACACACCACACACATGAAGTCGTGACAGCAAAACGTACTAAATTAACAAACTAGAAAGTGCTAGTTGCATTTCCATATATAGGGAAATCATGGCAGTGTGCTCGGAAATTTCCCACGGGTTCTCACCCGGACGTGTCAGGCCACGCCATTCTACATAAAACCGTTTTCGCGCCTGGTGTCACCGTCGATGCATGGTGAACAACACATATTTTCGGTGATCACAAGACTCGAATTACTGAGATGTTTGTTTTCTGTGAATTACAGCCAAATCTAAGCGTTTTACAACAAGGCATTTTCACATCGCTTTGCTCTAGTGCATTCCGACGTAACAAATATAAAATTGGAATTGACAAAATATTTGTTGTTTTTATTTTTACATGCGGGACTAAATTAACGTGGCCAAGATTCAAGTAGAAATCAGGGTTTAGTTGCTTGGTTAGGTCAACCTTATCGGCTCCGTCCCCCAACCGATTTAGGAAAGTGACACGCCGTGTAACAGTAGAACAGTTTCTGATGAGCCGAATCACTGTAAAGTCGAGGAGTTGAACATGTTGCACATCACTGATATTGCCATCGGGAAACACCAGCGTCACTGCTTGATGTAGCCGACAGCGTAGTAAGCCGTCAGTATCGTAACACATCTCCTTACCCATATTTGTAGCTTGACCCGCTTGTCCTGCCGAAACACTGTCTTCACTTTGAAGTCGATGCCGACGGTCGACACGAAGGCGGACGTGAAGGAATCGTCGGCGTACCGAAACAAGAACGAAGTCTTTCCCACCGAGGAGTTACCAATGATCAACAGCTTGAACATATAGTCGAAGTTCTGATCTGCCGCGTCCTTCTGCCATCTGGGATCCTGGCCAGCCATCTGCGGAGACAGGTAGAGCGCAAGGTCAGGGTCTGAGAAAGGGGCGCGAGGTCGCGGCAGTGTGCGTTGCCATAATTATATGCACGTATTTGGTTGGAAGGCCAAATGCCACGTGCCGGGGCGTTAATGTTACACATACACACACACACACACACACACACACACACACACACCACACACACACACACACACACACACACACACACACACACACACAACACACACACACACACACACACACACGCACATATATATATATATATATATATATATATATATATACATACATACATACAACTAACAATTGTTGTCTGTATTTCCCAACAATTTGTCACTTTATCGGCGTTAGTCTGCGTGCTTGATTGCATAACTACTTTGCACAAACAGACAAACATGAAGTGTAAGCTATAATCAAGCATTACAAATGTCATCGCGGCTGTAAACATATCCTACGGGGGCTTTCCCACGACTTTGTAAACATATCCTACGTAGCATGAGCCCGACAGAGCAAATGGCACGACAAAGCAAGGGCTTTTGGTGGCAAAGACGCAAAAATGACAGCCATGCTTTACGTAGAGCAGTATGAACAATAGATAACGCTACTTGGATAATCAACATAATAATGTATATAGAGGAAAATAAGAAAATGTTATGCCCATTGTGGAGTGAATAAGTCAAAAAACGTACATGCATTTCAGCTGTGGGTGTTCCTCAGTAAACGCACATAAAGAGAAAACTTGATTCAGATCCAAGATCAGACTCGTTTACAAGCTTGACCTTGCATTTGAACAGTGCTTGCTTCATGTGCATGTGCGGAAGATAGCCCATATCGCGAAGATGGCTGAAATGCATGCACGTTTTTCTGGACCTATTCATTGTATTTTGAGCATAAGGTTGCCCTTATTTGCTGTACATAAAACAGTAGGTACCCTCACTAAGAACGAGCTACATGATATCTACGTAACGGTACCGATTTCCTTTTCTGAAAAGTTCGGGCGTTTTTCGCCGCTCGGTGCAATGTTCGTGAGACGAACTGCGTGAAATGACGTTCTGCAGCGGAAATTTGGTCACCCAATCGAACTAGCATCCCATTTGGCCACGACCAGCTGCGAACAAAACTCGAGATCTTCGATGTCTGGACGAAAAGAGAGCCGATGTACACAAGATGGCCGCAACAATAGCCCGTGGAAGAAAAGCGTCCTTGCCATCTCACGACCTCTCCCCGATGCGACGCGTCAGTACGCTGCGTCCGCGGCGTGTGACGTCACAGGCAGTGCCAGTGCTGCACCGGTGACGTCACACGAGGTCATGGTCGACGACAGATCGCTGCGGCGCTGCCGCCGACCGTCTCTCCGTGGCCGAAAGTACCGCGCACGATCTCATGAGACGCGGTGGGCGGCGGCCGAGTCCACTTGGCCGGCGACGGGGGAGGCCGTCGACACTTGCTGGCTGTCCACCGGGTGGGTGGGTCGGGCGGCGTGCGGCGGCCATCACCTGTCCGTGCGCACCCGCCCAACCCCGGAACCGCGTCGGGTTGACGCGTGTGCTGCGGGTCGCCTTGGGACATGCCGAGTAGGACGGTGATAATTGCGGAATAGCTGGGCGCCCACTCAGGTCACTGTCGCCTATAGGCTAACAAGAGCTGTATGCTTGTCTACCTTTCCACCGAAAAAATGGGTCGCTGCCACACACACCACTTCGATATCGTCAGACTTCCCGCCTGTCCGGGGCGTGCGTTAAACCACTCCTCCAGCCTACGGATCACACGCGCACCTCTGTTGGGCGGGCGAACTGTGTTCGACGCCTCGCCAGGCTGTACCCGGCGATGCGCGGATAACGACCGTAGCATCTGCCGGAAACTGGGCGCTACGATATCGAGGACGCTGAGTTACGGACGGAGCAGTTTGGCAATCCATATCATAGAAACAGCGATAGAAATCAAATCACCTGGCGACCGACTAAAACTGCGTGGCTGAAACGTCATCTCCATAGCAAATGAACAGTGTCATCGCGATGTCAATTTGGACCTTATCGCCGACTGGAATGCAGAGCTTCCCCATTTGGACCTTATCGCCGACTGGAATGCAGAGCTTCCCCATTCTCCCCATGCCTGATCCTACACCTGCACATTGGACAAACCACAGCATTCCAAATGCTCTAATATCTCCGTGAGATTTGCCACCTTGTGGCTTCAGTGACCGTGAACGCCCACGAACGAACATGTTTGGTGACAGTTTCTTGGCAGACAAAGTACGGTCGAGGCCATGAACGTATGGCGAAAGGCCCTGATATAGCGTGTTACCTCCTGCAGGGTGAGGCCGATGGTGAATCGGAAGTATTTTAAACCTGCCATGAACCGCAAGGCTCACGCTGATTAAGCCCCAACGATACGCATATTCCTTTGTATAAGAATGCCCTCCACAAAAGGACGAGTGTTTGAAACGGCAGCAAAATGACACATGAGGCCGCACTATGATGTGACGTTATGCACCCAAAAGCTTCTTTTTTTTGTTCCAAACCCCAAATGTGCCCGGAATATGCAAGCTTGCCCATGCGTGGTCTTACGTCGGTAAATGCCCCGGTTTGCACCGTGAACTATTCATGCTAAAACATCGCTGTTTAAGACGGATGGTCATAGCAAGATTATTGAAAAGGAACATGGTGCAGGTTGGCATCACACGCTGCGCAACTTCATGTTTGTCATCGTTTCCAGGACGATTGCAGTGCACGTGCAGGCGATAGCGATATGGACCCTTCGTCTGATACGCTGAGGATTCTTCGTTGGCATCGTTTAATGGTGAAGATGCCTGGGAATCTCTCTTTTCGGTAAGTAGTGCTCTGTCATCATTCGTCAGCACGGTAGCAGCATGCCCGGATGACCGTGAGGCAATCTCCTGAAGCTGTTTGTTTCGGTTTCGTGAATAATACTGAGCAGAGGGTTTCTAGTAAAACGTGTTGATTACAACGTGTAAGGTTTAAATGATAGCAGTTTTTAATATGAACAGATACGAGTTAGAAAATATATATCATCTAAATATGGCATATATACGCATATACACCGTAACCATGTACGCACATATGCACATATATATATATATATATATATATATATATATATATATATATATATATCCCTCTATCTCCCTCTCTCGTCCCTAGGTACACTTAATAAGTGGGTGAAGCCATTCGTCAGAGCGATATATGGACGTTTTACGCAGGCAGACAAAGGTAGCCTTGCGTCCCGACAACCGTTCCGCGGCATTTCCGCCAGAACCGTTATGGATCCCAGCAGTCGTCCCAGCTGACCTACAAATACTCCCCGGAACGGTCCTGGCTCGCCCGGCTGGCTACGCCTGCCGGGGCCAAAACGCCAGACTCCTACCATTTCGGTGAGTGCGGCGAAGTGTTTGCCGTTACCGGCGCGCGGTGGTAGATAGACCGGGTCCCCCATGACGGGGACGGGAAGACTCCTGGCTCCGGCGCACCGCCCGACGTCAACAAGCCAACCGCACCTCTCACTGCCCGCAGCACGTCCAGCGGCCACGCTATCGTGCCGCCGACCGGCCGCCCTCGACGCCCACGCCTCCACACCGACCGCGCGCGCCGCCCGAGCACGCTGCCCGAGCACGCCGCCCGAGAACGTCACCCGAGCACGCCGCCCGAGCACGCCGCCCGAGAACGTCACCCGAGCACGCCGCCCGAGAACGTCACCCGAGCACGCCGCCCGAGCACGCCGCCGCCACGTCCACGCGCGGCCCGGGCACGGCCGGCGACTGCAGCTGGCGCGGCGCGCCCCTGAGCGCGGCGGCGCCTGCCCGCCGTCTACGGCCGTCTACGGTGGCGGCGGCCATGGCCGGGCGCGGCCAGCGGCCAACAGGCGGCGTCGCGCCATTGATTGCCCCGTGAATAATGCACGGCAGTCGGACGTGCGGACGGGTCCCGGTCACAGACAAATATCTACATGAGCGGCCACTCGCGTGACGCGCGTTCCGAGCCCTTGCACGCCGCGGCCGGCAGAAATAGCGCCCCCGCTGCCGGTCGATGCCACGCGACACCCCCCCCCCCCCCTTCTCCCCCCGCATGACCTGCGGCACTGGGAGCGGGTGCCGAGGTGGGACCGCGCGGGCGGGCCGCGGGGTCACGGTGGCGCGCCGGGCGTAGACTCTGGCGACACATGCAGGCTACTTCGCGCCGTTTGCAAGTTCGGCGACCGGTCGCCCCGCGGGCGGGGTGGAACCCGGCTGCAGGAAAAGCTGCTGCACCTTGCTTGAGGTCAGCACACGAGGACACGTTTGCTGCAAGCATTGGGAAGCGTTGGCGCGGAGGTTAATTCCGCAAAGCGAGCTGTTAGCAGCGCTGGTGCACGGCAATGACGGGGCGATGTGACAACTGCGAGAATTCCAGCAGCCAAGGTGCTGATTATTCCGCCGGCCGTGCGCTGCGTTGTTTCGTGTGCCACATGTGTGATGCTGGCAGGAGCCTGCGCGTGCCAGGGAGTGCAGACCGTGGCGGGATCTTTAAAGATCGTGCACGTGGCGGCAGGCGATCGGTGAGGCAAGCATGCGCATTGCGCAAGATCACCACGCATGACAAGTACCGGGACACCTATGAAATTGGAAACACTACTTTCTGCTTGCTCCAGTCATGTGATGTCGTGCAGTTCTGCAGGTTTGGTCAGCCGGGCTTGAAAGCCTAATTGCCTTGGTTTTAGCCATACCCTAAATTAGGCTTAGTGGGCCACGCTTGTGATCACGGACTGCTCACCGGGCATGTAGTGTAGAGAAGAACACGCACCGGTGAACAGGAACAAATCATAAACGAAATAGAATGCAGAATGAAAATGGCCTCGCCGTCACGCAGGCCCCATCCATCACGGACGACACAATCGAAGCGCTGCTTGCCTGGAAACAGCATGGCCAGGTATTCACTGATGGGAACGGAAAGGAAAACGAAACGCCTGCCACGTAATGACTGCTTGCTTAGCCTTATTCCAGCGCTGTAAATCCATTGATTCACGCCTTCGTGCGACTAGAAGTCGTAAAAAACATCATTCACATCTTTGTTGAAGCTTGTAATGGCCGGATTGCGGCTTAAAACCTTTCATGCTCATTATTCTGTACAATCCTCCACGTTTCACTCGAATTAGGTGCACCCGTATCAAGAGACTAGAATGAATGACACCACGTCACGTTTCTGTAGAAGCGATCTCACTTCTAGGTCAGATGTTTTGTAACATGTGCAAGCTGTTCTAAACTTCTGTCATCCGTCGAACCTAAATGGCATATTCGTCATTGCCTGACATTCTGCGTAGAGCTCACTGGACGAAAATAGCACACACGGTGACCCGGACGACAATAACATGTGACGTCATACCCCGGAGGTGCCGACCCTCTAGCGTTCGCAGCGAGCCGGACGACAAAAGTTCTACATGAGGTCACGGACGATAGGATCGTCGTCGGTCGCCCGGAATAAATTTTGTGCTACTTGGTCACAGCTGGACAGAAGTGCGCCAAAGGTTCATCTGTAAGAAGTTAGTTTTAGAGGACAGGGCTGACAGTAGATAAAGATACTGTGTCTCATAGGCTACAAATAGCGTGATTTGCAGTTTGTGTGGTTAAGGCGCACGTGAGAGAAAAAATGTCAACGTCTCGCGTTTGCGGTTATTGTCGCGAATTAAGAAAATGTGCACAGAAGACGTACCCCGCTGCTCATACGTCCAGCAAAGATTCTACGTGACGTCACGTAAAAAGAATATTCTTGGTGGACCATCAAAACACGCTAGATGTTTATTCACGGTGACTGGAGAGCAGGTGACACTTACCCGGGTACCGGCGCCCCCAGTTTCTGCCGTTCTACCCCCTCCCTCCTGACGCTAACATGACAATCGCATCCTTGGTGTCCCACAAAAGGACCAGGGAAGATGTCGTTTTTCATCAAAAAGGTGGGAACCACCCACTCCAACGTTCGGTTATAGCACAGCGTGCATTGCAGGGTGATCATGCCACACGCACCCGTGCCTCCCAGACTTTTGGAAACGACCGTTTTGATCATATCTTGCAAGGAGATCTACCAATGTGATATAATGTGTGACAACTATGGGTATTCAAAGTATGTTTGCTTATGCGACAGACACAACTGCTACTTTACTCAAATACTACTTTCATGCCTTTGGCTGGGGTTTCAGGCCGTATTTTACATTTCAGAAACCGTTAAGTTGGTAGTTTAACTGACCCAAGCTTACCCCCAAGTTCATGGACGCTTGATTCGCGGCGAGGATCTTGAAAGCAAAACAAAACATGTCGTGGAAACTGATGTTTTTCACTCTGTTTCAGTTGAAATAACTTTAGAGCAAAGGTCAATGCTGGTGATTTGCAAACATGCTCTTATTTTATGGCATGGCTTGCTCGTGCGAGTAGAAGGCTATTTCATTCGCCCGCATGGAGAATGCGCATTGTTGTTCCTGCACAAACAGCTGCAACTGACGATTAAAACCACCATCGACATGACCGCAGCGAATAAAACCTTTGTTACTCGTGCAGGTAAGCTGTGTATGCCACGTGCAAACCATGCAATATTCTTGGCATAGTATGTAGTTTTGGTGCTGGGTCCCGAAACCGTGCGCAATAGAAGCAATCGTGGCAATGGACGGATGCTGCAGTCAATGAAGTATGCAAATAACTTACAATATAATCGCTGTCGGATTCGCTCATCCCTGTTCATCGTCCCGCACTAGTCAAGCATCGAAGAACGGACGGCTTACATGGACAGAACAAGAACGCAGCGGGCTGCGAGTACACATTCGCCGTTGGCGTGCTTTTTCCTTGGTTAGCGCATGTTCGTTCCTTTGCGCTCGGATAGTTCATGGGAAAGGTAGCAGGTGGGGTGGTGCTTCACTCTGCCTGCCTTAAACTGATCGGGTTCACCGATGTGATCAACCATACCTGACCAGTCCTTACACAATTTGGATGCGCCGTATCTCGTTTTGCGTGATGTGGTATTGTTCTGCATGCTGCTTGTTCACTTTTCACGCTGCAAAATCTCTGCTTACTGCTATGATCTCGTAATATTTGCACCGTAGAAGGCCGGCGTCTCTACTATGCACCGGCATAGAGAAAGAGCTCTCGACTGTGGCGTGATGACTTCGTGAAGCGAATACAAGAGCGCCAGAGTGGAAATACGCGCTATATTTTACGCTCGTTAGCATTTAAAAGTAGGCTCGAGCACACGCCCTTATACACGCACAAATTATCGCGGCAGCCAAAACCACGGTGGTATTTTTTAGGAAAACGCCCGATATCTCAAACGGACTCGAGTTGTTTTCCAGAGAGCAATAGTGTGGCGCAGCGAGGTGAAGCGTGCGATTAGACCAGTGTGAGACACTGTAACAGCTCGCGTCACCAACTACTTCCGCATTCCCAGCAGCAGAAACCTACAGTCTCTTATCTGAACAGGATGATGCTGGTTTAGACGCAAGGGTCGCGCAACATATCACGCAGCGCGTGGCCCACAGCATCGATATGCATGTAGTGATGCCTTAATGTATGACCACTCTCCATGTTTGGATTCGGAGGAGAGAGAAGACAAATCTGGCTACGAAACTAGAAAGCAAAATTGGCCGGGGTAGTTTGTGCCAGAGACAGGCTGGCGACTCTGCCAGATCCCCGGTCATTTTAAACACCTGGCACGCCAGATTTAGTGAGCTGACTCAGTAAGTCACTGTGGTTGTTGCCACTGCGATAACACTAACTACTTCATCCGGTACATTCACATTCCGGTTATTTTACATGTGCTGGTGATAATGCTGAACAACTTCATACGCGCACTAAAAGCTCTAAACGGGATGCCGGCAACGGTGTCACGTTTACATGTATGCCCGCACCACTGCACCTTAGTGCAGGGTTCAAACTGCACGGCTGGGGAACCGGAGATGCAGGGTCCTCCCTGCTCTCCGCGGTGCCCTCCCTTCCTGGCAGGGTAGAGCAGGCGACGCGAACGCGGCCTCGGCTGCTAAGTGTTTGAAAGTCTCAATGATAGCAACAACAGCTTGAAGTTTTGAAACAACCCAAGGAGGGAGGAAAATTGAAGTCAAAGCCATGGAAAAAGCCAAAAATTGCATTTTTACCATAGTACAGGAACTTACGAAGGATTGCGCGCATACTTCAGGCATGCGTCCTTTTTTCATACGTACTTTTGTGCTAACACCGCGGCTTACACGCGCCCCACGCGGAGCAATCACACCCAGCTGTTGTCACTTTGAATATCAACCGGATTCAGTTGTTAAGAAATCCCGTTTCGAACTTAGTTCAGGCAGCATTGCACTCACTGGTGCACTCAGCTACCCAAAAACACGCCCCACGAATCGCGATGCGCCGAACCAAGCCAGCCCGTGCAGCGCACGCAAGAGGCGACAGTACTGCCACCTGGCTCATGTACGGCGCAGGTGGCGCTGGCGGCGGCAACGCTGAGGGTCCGCGGCAACACCCGCACTGGAACCTGGTGGAGACGCCACGTGGTCTCCACAAACCCGCAGAACCGACGCTAGGTGGCCGCAGCCCCTCCTCCCACATGGGCAAAACAAGTTTGTTCCCTTCGACTTCAGATCAAATTCCCCCTAGCCGTGCGGCGGCGCGTGCAAAACAAGAGCACATTCAAACTGTGTGATCCACCTCTCAGCTTTATGCGAGTTTGATCCCATATGTGCGACCTTCTTGTGTGAATCTCCGTCCCTGGAACTTCAGTATTGTTTTCACAATAAATACACATTTATACACATTATTCACATCATATACATTCACACCATACACATTATTCATATTTCATGACATCCAAGGCAGTATGCAGACATCTGGCTCCAGCGTGTTTTAGCTTGTCATGTAACTGAGGATGAACTGTGAGATTACTGATACAAGATGCTGTCATCTTTAGCAGCACACAACGTGCACCTATAACCTCTCAGCTCGCGGGAACAACACCTCACACTAAATCCTATATGATCGCTTTGTCCCCATATAACCAGGAGTATGGGAACGGGGCGTCGGGTGCACTTGCCATTTTCTCTCTAAAGAATCCAATGGTGACAAAATGAAGCAGTTGACCATAAACGGGTTTTATACACCCGCTCCTCGAGTGTCGCTGCACCCTGCGTACCGCAGAATTACCACTCGAGCCCGAGCCTGCACTGCTCGACTCGCCGGCTTCGGGCTTCCCTCCACTTCAGACTTCACTCAGGGTTCGCCCCGACATTACCCGAGTGCCGACATCCATTCGTCAGAGGACTGGCCGTTACCGTTACTGGGTTCTGACGGCAGCAATACAAATGACAAACTCTCCAGGATGTTAGGAGGACCTCATCGGCTCAGCATCGTACGTACCTCGATTTCGGAATAGATCCAGCGAAGTCCATTTCAGTTAGGACTTCAAATGCTTTTTGTCAAGCGTTCGTGAAGTCCCACGTCTCTTACGCATTTCCAGACGGCAGAGGATGGCAGAGCCTTTGGCTGCATTGAGTCTTGAGCTAAAAGGATGGCTTTAAAAAAGACGGGCAGCGGGGGATGTAGCCGAAGCCCTCGATGTACTTATTACATCGTCACTTCCTCGCGGTTCTCGAGAGCTTGTCATGGAGAATGGTGTAGCGTTCATAAATGGAGCATTGTAGCCGACGTCCGATGCATGCGTAGCTGCAATATTTTTCTTGATCTATTGCAATGTGCCTCTCAGGATATGATGTATTGCAATGATCTATTGTGATGTTCTTTTGAGTTAAGAATGCATGATGAGCCAAATCGATGTTTCAACACATGAAAGAAGTGAATCACATTTCTTCCACTGTCGTGAGGGTTTTGTTCTTTCCAGACCGCGCTTGTTTGGTGGACAACGTTTAAGAACGGGGCCAGATGTGAATCTGAGCTCGGCCGTAATCTGTCACCCGGCCGGGATCGGCGTCTTTAGAAAGGCGGATCCGAGCGCAGTCCTTCATCTGCAGCTTCAAGACTAGGATCCAACCGGGGATTCTCCGGCTGGCAGAGCGATGCTCCTAGGCTCAGGCTTATGTTCAGAGGATAACCAGCAAGGGTCAGTCAAGTCAAAAACGATATAAGATGTTCTGAAAGCAAGGACTGTGGCTCAGACGTAGGCAAATATCAAATATTAAACAAGACTCAACTGGGAACAAATGGATGAAGATGCGATAACAGAGCATTACAAGATAAAATATAGTGACGGCTTCATTTGAAGCCATGCAGATCATAACCACAAGCAGCCGTTGTCAATGACAAGCGCATGACATCGTTACTGCGTAGTACAGATGTATGAATGAGCGTTGCCCGGGATGGCCCCTGGACTCAGACACGTTACGTCGGCATCGCGAGACTCAGACACGTTACGTCGGGATCGCGAGACTCAGACACGTTACGTCGGGATCGCGAGACTCAGACACGTTACGTCGGGATCGCGGGACTCAGCTACGTTACGTCGGCATCGCGGGACTCAGCTACGTTACGTCGGGATCGCGGGACTCAGCTACGTTACGTCGGCATCGCGGGACTCAGCTACGTTACGTCGGCATCGTGGGACTCAGCTACGTTGCGTCAGCATCACGGGACTCAGCTATGTTACGTCAACATCGCGGGGCTACGACAAGAAATAGGCTACGGCCCATGGCGGCACATATCTGATGAACCTCATTCCTTATATATTTGCCATTACGAATATAAATTTAATGGGATCCCACGTGGAGCCGATGGACTCCGATCCGAACTTACGCGATGCGAAACTGGTGAACTCCTGCTCGAACCCGAACCCAAGGTCCTAAGGCTCAGGTTTTGAGTCGAGTGTGGTAGCTGATGATTTCGCGACTCCAAAATATAACGCCTTGACAAGTGTCTGTTGATAATAAACCCTAGGAGCATGAGTCCCACTCAGAACCGTACTGAGGGTCCCATGTCTCGTGACTTGGACTCGGACGCATGCGATGTGTAAAGCACACTCGCAACTTGGCTTCGGACTCAGTGCACCAGGAGCCGAACTCGGAGCCAGATTTCCGGACTCAAAACCATGCCTGGACGTGGCCCTGACTCATGGCGGTCTTCAAGACTGATTTAGTGAGACCACATTGCTGTTAACGGCCAATAGATCATGCTTCAATATGGCTTGCTATCGGTAGACGTCTATGGGGAAGGGGTTGCGCCAGGCTAAGTTATGTCAAGCCAGGCGGGTCAGTGACGACCAACATGATCAATCACTTGTTTCGGATAGAGACGTAGACTCCGGAGTGTTTTAGAGCTGTGCCTGACCAAGTGGCACACACCATTTCCGCCAAATATTCATTGCTCACCTCTGATTGTCGAAATTTGATTGTCATTTCAGCGTAATAGATGGTGGTTAGAGTAATCAGAGGATATGTGTCTCAAAATAAATAATATAGTGTTGGCGGTAGGTATTTTATATCCTTGGATTATGTCATTCAAATACAATATAGATGAATTAAATGTTATTCTCATCCTGTTAATATCACCCAGTTTCCGGTACCTTGAGTGAGCAGACTTCCATTCCTTTTCCCAGCTTATGGGAGTCCCGGATGGGGATGGCGTTTCCTGATTCTGGCAATATTTTCAAGGCCATAATATAAGGTAAAACATTGAGCAAGGCCCCTGTGACAGAACCCAGCAAACACGCATACTGCACCCAAATGTGACATGTTCTGAAATGTAAACATAGTGGCAACGGCAGTTAAGTGATTCCATTTTCTTGCAGACCGACCCTCACTATGTTTTCCATTAGCATGTGTCATCTCCAGATCCGCAGCGCTGACCTCCCCAGGCACTGTGGCGATCACAGCAGTGTTTTGCATCAAAACAGGGCCTACTGGCTTCACCTCCAGCTTTAAACACGGTCACTACAGCTCTGAGTAAGAACAATGCAAGACCTCTTGCGCTGTATTTTCGTGGGTCGACTTCAGCCGAAGAAAACATCGTCCTGGCTAGGAACATTAACAAAGAGCCGCTTGCAGATGGAGAACGCACCCAGTTCATCTACGAAAGGCCAGCTTTTAACATCCAATTGTCTCCTTCTTCTCTAGAACTTCAAGAGCTCTCCCACTCAAATTTGGCTACACAAGGGCACGGTGCAGGACCGCCGTCACGGGCACGGGCACGGTACCGTACGGACCGCCGTTACGGGCACGGCACGGTACAGGACCACCGTCACGGGCACGGCACGGTACCGTACGGACCGCCGTCACGGGCACGGCACGGTACAGGACCACCGTCACGGGCACGGCACGGTACAGGACCGCCGTCACGGGCACGGCACGGTACCGTACGGACCGCCGTCACGAGCACGGCACGGTACAGGACCACCGTCACGGGTACGGCACGGTACAGGACCGCCGTCACGGGCACGGCACGGTACCGTACGGACCGCCGTCACGAGCACGGCACGGTACAGGACCGCCGTCACGGGCACAGCACGGTACCGTACGGACCGCCGTCACGGGCACGGTACAGGACCACCATCGGCGCGCATCCCCCACACCGTCTCGCTCGAGCCGTGCAGGAGCAGTCGGCGGCGTCGCGAATTGACCTTGGCGCCCTCCGGTCGTCATCGGCCGCACCGTCCGGCGGAAGGCGAACACTAAGGCCCGGAGCACGACTGCCTTGTACGAATTTATCGGGAGTCTTGCTGCGGCTGACCAATGAAAGGAGCGAACAAATGGGATTAGGGATTCGTGATGTCATACTCCGGATGGCACTGTGCGCGCCTCATCCCTCCAGGCACGTCCCAGGCCTCGTATCGCAGGCAAGAGCTAGTCGGATGGGGAGGAATCCCGAGACGGAGTCGGCCTGATGAACGGCTCCACGTCTGAGGTGGTCACCGAGAGCATCAGCAGCTTTGTTTGTACCTGGCGATGCATTACTACCGATCAGACTGTAGCGTCGGATAGCGTGCTCCCGACAGACGGCGGCTGCGATGCAATACTACCGATCAGACTGTAGCGTCGGATAGTGTGCTCCCGACAGACGGCGACTGCCTTGATCTATCCTCACCTGCATTTACCTTAAACACCAAGCCTTACAACATTGTGCTGACGAGCAATGCCGGGCTCGATTGCGTCATCTGTGCTCAGGGTGCATTACGTTCCAGCGATTTCGCATGGGCGTAGCACCGAAACGTTTCCAACTGCCTTATGTGCTCAACGACAAGCAGAGCGTCGATGGACAGCTAAGAATAGAGGCCTTCACGATAGACCTCCTTAACTCCATATATCTGCTAGGCCTAGGGGTGTGTTCATGCCCACGAGCCACCCGTCCCTAATCAGTTGTGCTGCTCGTTACCCATCCGTTTGCAACTTCAAGCACTAGTTCAGATTATGGAAATGTCTCAAGAAAATTCGCACCTAAATCTCCTTTTAGACATTAATAGTTGCAAAAGCAGCGTGCATTGTACCGCGACTAAAAGAAGCGCACTGTTTAGAATTGCTTTAGACATCTACCCGATATTTCGTAAACGTGATACCCATTCTGCTAAACATATGCACAGTTTACCCAAAATCTGCACCCAATCCAACCCGTTATCCATTTCATATTGCTACCCATAATTTTACTAACTCGTGAAGACCGTTCGTTACGTTCACTCGCCATGTATCCTTGATAATGAGGAGCACAACGAAGCTCATCTGCTGGCGTCAGGTGATTTCGAAGGTTGCTGATGACAAGACCAGAAGACAGAAAACCAACATAACGTGTCTTATAAAGGACCCGATCAGGGTCAGAAAACAGACGCTCATCACCCCGTTGGTGGCATCGTCGACTCCATTACATTACTTTTCTGTAAGTCCCCAACGCGAAGGCACTGTCTCGCGTTATTTGACCCTGAAATACAGATGTAAAAACGCCGCCTTCCGGGACCGAGCGCATTGTTCTAAGTCAACCACTGCGATTATATGTTCTGCCCTAATCTGATTCTGTCACAGGGCATGGTTTAAGCGAAGTTACACGTGGGACGAAGGAGCGGGATATGCTAACCACTGCACGTGCCGAGTTTCCGTTAAGCGGCCCAGATCCGGCTCATCCCGAAGTTCATGGACTTTTAAAGAACAAACTTACGGATATGGCTGAGAACGAGAGTTAAAAGTGCAGTTGACGAGAAACACGCACCAAACTCGGCAGTTCGACTTAAAGACAGTACGCTGCTCCAAATCATCATGCAGACTTTGAAGAGAGAGAGATGCAGCTCAGTCAGGTGGGACCCTGAGGCGCATCTAAAGCTCCGGGAAGGGCTAACATCTGTGCTCTTCTTTTTGTGGGAACGTCCGAGAGGCTTGACATACTTTGTCCAAGAAACATACGCATTTTTAGAAATTTATCTTTAGTTGTAACCCTTGTTTTGAGTGCAGTCATTGACGAAAACGAGGAACTAGTAGGAAATCGCCCTCGGCGGCTGTGTGGTAACAGGATGAAATCTAAGAACCGCATCAACTGCAGTTGCATTCTGTGGAGCTAGCATTCAGCTGCTGATGCCTCATCTAGCACTTTATGTGGGGCGTCGCTGTTGATAGTTCAAGTGGTAGCATTTCGACCGCAGTCACCATCCATGAGTGTGACAGAGAAATGATGAAATGCGGGGTTATTTTGATGCGAAGCGCCACGTCCTGCATCGGGAATGGTATCTCAAGCTCAAACGAGCTGCCTAATAGTGTGTCAGGTATAACCAGCTTGATGTGAAACGCCACGTCCCGCATCGGGAATGGTATCATCTCAAGCCCAAACGAGCTGCCTAGTAGTGTGGGGTATAACCAGCTTGATGCGAAACGCCACGTCCTGCATCGGGAATGGTGTCATCTCAAGCTCAAACGAGCTGCTTAGTGGTGCGTCAGGTATAACCAGCTTGGTGCGAAACGCCACGTCCTGCATCGGGAATGTTGTCATCTCAAGCTCAAACGAGCTGCCTAGTGGTGTGTCGGGTATAACCAGCTCCGGAATCCCCCCCACGGGCAGTCGCCAGCCTTCCTGACATTTGTGTTGGCTTGTAAGGGAAGCTGAAGTTGGAAAAGACCACAGGCTGATCATGACATTTGCCCTCTTGAGCCGCGCTGCCCGGAGACCAAGACGTCAGGGCAGGTAAGACCAGCGTAGACAGATCCGTGCTTTACGTACGGCATGTGGAGCTCCGTGCTCGAGATTTAGCTCAAGGGTTAATTCAGTAATTACTACCAAATGCAATCTGCGATTTGACGCATATTCTGTTGGCATACTGGTCGGTGAACTGTTGAATGAAACAGATCTAAACTAATACAAGAGCTTTTGCAATCTTGCTGCTCCCAAACTCACCAAATATCGATAAAAACACAGCTGTTGAACCTGAACATGTCCAAAAACAAGAAAGAGACACATTTACGGTTTTTACAACTACAACGGCTTGGGCAGAAAAGTGGCCCCAATTCAACTTCCTCCTCGCTCCTAGAAACCACGTTTTCGCGAACAAATCAAAACTACAACACGAACAGAGAACGGAGAACGATGACAAAAAACCAACAACAACATTCAGTGGGTCACGAATGCTACAACTTTTACCTACTTCATTAAAATTGATGTTTTGGTGGCCACGATCAGTTCAAACATCACACCATCCAAAGGCAGAACACTCACCAACAACGCAAGTGCACCGACCCATTGGGCTCGAGGCCATGAGCATTATCAACACTTTTCTGCCCGTGCCTGTACCCTGGGCAGAGACTCCACCAATCCTTCACCCCCCCCCCCCGCCCGTTACCGCGTGCCTGTTGTGTAAGAAGGGGGAGGGGGAGCTCCCAGTGGCTCGCCGCGGCCAGCTTTATCGCATAAGCGATAATGAGGCCGCAACTGCGCCTGAACTATGCAGGCGGTAAACACACACAGCATGGCGATGTTTGTGTGTCAGGAGGCCAAGGGCGAACGTGGGGCAATGACTGGAATTACAGTAGGGCGGTGGAGGCACAGGGATGGCTTTAGAGTCCACCTGTAACGCCTCCTGATTGAGTGCTATGAAGCTGTCAGGAGCAATCGATACAGCAAATAGGACTGTGGCGAAAAATTCTGCCTCGAAGGCGACAGGCACGTTCACTGCTTTAGAAAGCAGCCAGAGCGTGGGATCCGCTGTGCGAAGACGGGTGTGAGGCAGTGTACGTATTCCAACTACAAGCCAGTCAAAAGCGTACCTCAAGACGTGCAGGGATCCGATTGGCCGCCTGGTCCGGCGGCGGAACTTAGAGCGAGTCGAATGTGGTCGCCGGAACGATTTTTTATGTCGTGGCCGTCTGAGTGCATAATATTGTGAATTGTCATTATAATGCAATATAATAATGATAATACAATAATGCAATAACGCAAAGATAGTGCAAACCACAATATATAATATTGTGATTTGAATAATGCAGCATTATCCCATCCTTTATTCATGTCTTAATCGTGTCCATGCTTTAACCCTAGTTCTTCGGGAGATATTTGCACCTTGGCCTCTAAGATTTCGAAAACTAAGCAAGCCAGAGCCATGGGGGGAAAATGGAAAAAACGGGAAAACTCGCCAAACTGCATCGAATATGAGCGAACTAACATTAGCTAATGTGACATTGGGTACATCGGTTACTAACACTGGTTAATGTGATCTTTGACAGATCAAATCAGAATCGCATTTCAAAGCACGCCGAGACATGGATGGTTGTTTTGGTCGGCGAACGTGTCGGACCGAGATGAGCACGTATCTGGCTGCATAGACGCCTACATCAAGCAGACAAGTCGGGCTAAAAATGTTTTAGAAAAGAAATACTATTCATTATCGAGGTCAATTACCATGTTAAACACCCTTCTTGTTATCTCAAGAAATGATCATGCTGCGGCAATACAGAACACGGCGTTGAATAGTTTTTGTAAGAAACATGTCAGTTGGACAAGTGGACGCTTGCAGATATCGACAGATATGACCTGTGGGATGTCATATCAGGTCGAAGGGATGAAGGCTATTGTGCATTGGCCCAACCCAGCTGTATCAAGAATCAGACAAGTCATACTAATGCGGGGATAACAGTGTTAGGGAGGCATTCAAAAGCTGTAAGAGAGACACCATTCAGGGTCAAATTTTATCATCTTCAAAAGGTCAAATATGTTCACATGATCAAGACCTGGCCTGGCTTGACCTCTGGACCCATGAAATCGTTGAAGCAGCCATAACGATAATAATACATTTCAGAGCAATACAGCAGGGAATCCCTTTGGAGATCCCACTTCTGGAGAAAATGTCGCCGACATGATATGGGATAAAATATAAATCTTGTACCGCCAAGGTCAGCAGCTCAACATTTTGTTCAGCATATGTACAAATGACATAGGCTCAGCC
>NW_023597034.1:5984695-6084653 GCF_011947565.3 Pollicipes pollicipes | reverse complement strand
CCTGCAGTGCCGATCAGTACCGTCAATCACGCCCAGTGGTGATCTCAGAACCCCCCCCCCCCCCCATCACTGCATCCGGCACTGCCCAGCGCACCTCGAGCACGACCTGGCACGACTCGAACACGGCCGGCACGCCTTGAACACGGCCGGGCACGTCTCAAGCACGGCCGGGCACGCCTCGAACACGGCCGGCACGCCTCGAACACGGCAGGGTATGTCTCGAGCACGCCCGGGCATGCCTCGAACACGGCCGGCACGCCTCGAACACGGCCGGCACGCCTCGAACACGGCCGGGTACGTCTCGAGCACGACCGGGCATGCCTCGAACACGGCCGGCACGCCTCGAACACGGCCGGGTATGTCTCGAGCACGGCCGGGGACGCCTCGAGCACGGTCGGGCACGCCTTGAGCACGGTCGGGCACACCTCGAGCACGGCCGCGGCGCAGGAGATGACTGAGGAGATCGTATGGAAAGAGATTCGCCAGGGCCGCGGACCTGAAGTCTTGAGTTATAGACCACCGAGGCCGCCAAGCTATTAAAAGACGCCAAACCACTGGCGCAATAAAGATAAGAAGAACTAGACCTTGTTGTAGCCAGTGAGCTGACTTGATCCCCCGACACGCTAAAAACCAACAAGGTCATCGTGACAGGTGGGTGCGCGCTACCGAGACCAGGTGGCTGGTCTTCTGTCCCGGAGATGCTCTGTTTGCACGTCGCAACTTTTGAGCTGTGTCGGAGCGGCCACCCAGGGAGTAATGCGAATCCAGCGGCGTTTCCCGAAACAGGGAGGGTGCAGAAGTTCGGAGCTCTGACTCTGCTCCTGACGAGCCTCCGGAGATCAGTCCTCAGCGGAGATAGGGAGGGCGCAGAAGTTCGGAGCTCCGACTCTGCTCTTGACGAGTCTCCGGAGAATCAGTCCTCAGCGGAGATAGGGAGGGCGCAGAAGTTCGGAGCTCTGACTCTGCTCCTGACTAGTCTCCGGAGAGTCAGTCCTCAGCGGAGATAGGGAGGGCGCAGAAGTTCGGAGCTCTGACTCTGCTCCTGACGAGCCTCCGGAGAATCAGTCCTCAGCGGAGATAGGGAGGGCGCAGAAGTTCGGAGCTCTGACTCTGCTCCTGACGAGCCTCCGGAGATCAGTCCTCAGCGGAGATAGGGAGGGCGCAGAAGTTCGGAGCTCTGACTCTGCTCCTGACGAGTCTCCGGGGAGTCAGTCCTCAGCGGGGAGATAGGGAGGGCAGGAATCGGAGCTGCTGCTCCTGACGAGTCTCGGGGAGTCTCAGCGGAGATGAGGGCGGGATCGGGCGTGGCACCTCTTTTGAGTCGCCCCCCCCCCCCCGTCACAATGGAGGTGCTGTGTTGGCTGACCCTGGCGCCGCCGATGAACTGGGTCAGCGGCGCGACACGGGCATACTAATGCCGACCAGGGCCCGGCCGGCAGTGCGCCGACAGCAGCCGGAAGCCGTCAGGGGCGGTGGCAAAAACCGGCAGACCCCGCCGGCTGCTGAGGCTCGGAGGCCATCCCGGGGCCGTCACCTACCAGGCGCTCCGGAGCACGGCTCCGTCGCCCCCCCCCCCCCTCCAGATCACCGGCAGGTCTCACAGCCTATCAGCAGGTCCCGCAAAACCCATCGCTGGGTCAGAGGCCGCCCCGGAAGAGGTGGCCCTTGGGCGGAATATTGGGAACGGGGGCGCAGGACGGCACAGGAAATAAAGCTGCACTTTGGCATGTGGCACAATGCTCACAAGCAGGTCGTCCTGATCTTGACAACGCGCTTTTTAAATGCAAATTAATGAATAACCACGAGAGCATTGGCCTACCATGGAATTGGGACAACCGGCTGAACAACGTGTGCTTGGGACAACTTGAACCGGCTGCGGCAACGTGTGCTTCATCAAAGCAGTGACAAAGCGTATTTGTCGGGAGGTTCCTTTTGTACACTTACCCTGCACAGGAATGCACTTGATTTGGGTCAGTCGGGTCACGGTCGCCTCACTGTGGTGGAGGCACACTCCGGCAACATCCGGCTGCGGCGTAACGTCCGCCATGCGACGAGCCGAGCTGTGCGGACGCCCATCGGCTCCATCAGTCATTACTCATGGTCAGGCCGGCCCGGGTCAGATTCCAGTCCTTCTGTGACTACAGCTGCGGGACGGCAGATGGTATCTTATCCAAGAGCGGGATGCCATGCACATAATGCATGCGTATGAGGCCTGATAGTTTGTTACCAATTCGCTCAGCGACGTATATTATAGGTAAATGGTTATCAACGAAATTTTGCTATGCAAAATTAAGACGAGCAGAACCTGCACTGCAAAAAGAATGAAAATAACATGATTCTTCTCCACAAACAGTTGTTTTAGCATGTTATTGTGGTTCCCATTCGCGAAGTCACCGCAGCCGGTATCATAGCTCGAGTGGTTTGCTTCGTTTCCCCTCACCTTTAGTTAATCAAACCACGATCGCTTGTCTCGAGAAGTGAGCCGGGGTCGAATCTCAGCGTCCGTTGCGCAGTCAGGGAGACAACAATGGAATGGAAACACAGAGCTTGGCTGCTACAAGAAGGCAGCAAAGCTCCGAGCGTATATCACGATGCAAACTGCGTAGCAACATTTTCATATCCTGAGCTCATCCTCACACTTCCATGCTCGTTACCGCCCCGTCCAACGTTGCAGTTTCTGCAGACTTCAACTCTGGCACATCCCTAGCAAACACGGCACCGTAGCTCAAAACCGCCAGCCACCCCAGCTCGCCGCCCGCCGCGCGCCGCCGCGAGGTGCGAACCACCGACTCCTGCGCTGCCGCGGACGCTGCGCGGCTGTGGCTGGCCACCACGGTGGCGGCTGGTGCCCGTCTCTGCCCTGCTCCTCCGAGGGCCACGTCAGACGCGCCGCCGCGCCCGGCGCTGGGCCCGGCAGCCGGTCCAGCAGCCGCAGCAGAGAAATGGAGCTGTCGGCGCGGTGATCTATCCGGCCGAGGCGTCAACACGCACCGACGGGCCGTTTTTACCGACGCCGGTGCGTGGGCGGCGCCCTCTCGCCGCGCCGCCAATGCATCACTGATCGGTATCGCACGCGACACCGGCCCCCGCGCCAAATTTGTCTCGATCCAATTTACGGCGCGTGTGCCGACGGGCGGCCGGTCGCCCGGGAGTGGCCCGGCCTGTCGGCGGGGCGACAGGAGGCGGGAGGAGGGGAGACGGCCGGCTCGTCACGCATCGTCGCTGACGCCCGGCCTCGGTAGCCGAGAGTTTCGGTCTGGGGTCCGGTGGTCCGCTGTCTCCGTGTCGGCTATTCAAGCCAGGTGCGCATCGTTTGGACACCGTCCGTTTTGAACAATTTGGTTTGCCTGGATAAACACGCGTGGTCTTAAGGCAAAATATTTTCTTGGCATCTTTCCGTGCACTTCTCTTTGGCCGTGCAGGCGTGTGGATCATTCGCCCAGGTAACTGATAGCGCACCCATGCAGCCGGTCGGCAGTGCCGCCATGATAAGTGGAGCTGATAGGGCAGGCCGTCGGGTCGGCGGCTCGGCAGTGTGTTGTTCGGAGGTCGGCGTCTGATGTACCTGCTGACAGGTCATATATGGCATCAGGCGTGATGCATGTAACCTGTCAATGGCCAACAACTCTAATGTGTGTACCCAACTCATGCTAGGCTGTAAAGCACCGCGGTTTTACCAGACGGCTGCAACGCGCTGCGTAATGCACAGGTCAGGTACCAATACCAGCTACTTGTGTCGTAAAAGTGATGGGAAAGAACGATGCACCGCGCAAAGTGCTTTACACAGATAAACGTAGCTGATTTCGATCACACCAAAGCAGCTAGAAAGGCTGTTTTCTTGTCCCAGCCGGATGCAGAACAGCCATTGCAGGCTTTTACGTCCACCACAAGGCGGGTGGATCATACGGCGTCATCTGAAAGTAACACTCTGAAAGGCGAAACAGCACTTAGCCACAACACAGCGCTGGTCGTCATTCGCCGGGGTGCTCTATCCAAATATTTCTTTGCAAACTGAAGGCAGGTATTGTATGGTAATTTCCAGTCTCCCTTTCAGCGGGTTCACCAATCCCGGTTTAGATAGCACTTTTGAAATAGACGACAGACCGAAGATGTTTGCTTCGCTTGCGCGCGGCCTGCATTGAACGGGGGCGGCGTCCTTGGTCGCGCCAGCCGCCAAATCCGACGCCGCGTCCAGCATCGGCGGGTCGTCCCGCAACGCAAACAGCGCCGCACTTGGTACGCGGACGGAGCGTGGCGCCCGCCTATCGGATGTCACCATCGGCGGACCCGGCGACGTGCGTGACGTCACCAAAACAACCGGCGGCGCTGAGCGCAGACGACCGGCAGACAGCGGCGCGCGCAGCGATCCGAGCCGACGCGAGGCCCCGACGCCCGGCACTCCGCGTCAGCCTTGGCCGGCGCGGTTTCGCCTGACTGCGCGGCGTGAAATACAGCGGTGCTGTATGAGCGGTGAGAAACTGGTGTGACCTGGTCATGCTGAGCAATAAATATAGACAGCGAGATGAAGCGTGAGATGGGCGGGAACGTTCATATCACGTCAGTAACGAAGCATGTGCACAGAATCACTAATATCGTCCCCATTAATCGGCAACCGCGCCATCACTGCATGTAACTATGTGGAATGTGTACTGATGAGTGACTTGGCTAGCATGGTTCTTTCGAACCCTACTTTTGGACTTAAAACTAAGATCTAAGTACTTGTGCTGAAAAAAACAACGACTGAAGATGAACAAATGACCCTCTCACGCACCGAAAGACGAAGAAATTCAACTGAGGTGAGGGCGGAAATGCCAAAAATGCGGACGTAAAGGACAGCAGCTTTGCAAGTATCAGACAGCATTTGGCAAAACCATGGAAGAAGTATGGTCTTGTTAGATGGAAGGACCTAGTTGTTGGTGTCGAAACGCTACCAACGTGCAGTGTAGTCAAAGAAAACCCCCGCGGGGACATCAATAGCAAGTGATGCGGCGTGCCCGACAGCGCATCTTATCTGTAGAAGTCGTGGGCAACCAAATGACCCATGGACCTTCACCCGGCTCCTCTCTGACGCGACTATGACGGCAGGTGGGAAACGCGAGAAGTACCTGCGCATAGTTATTAGCGGCGATTGTAATTAGACGACCTCCAGGCGCTGGAAGCACGCGGCCGAGCCCGTGATCAATCAGCGTGTGAAGCACAAAAGTGACACGCGTCTTGCGTCACACGATGTACGACTGACGCCGCCGGGAGATGGCCCGCCGCCGGTGACAGCCCACGAACGCGGCGCACGGCACAACGATCATTAGCGTAATCGCCTTCTGTAATTAAAAACATCAACAGCCCGCGGCTGTTACAAGCTCGGTTGTTTGAAGCTTGCGAATAGTAAGGGGGACGGGAGTGTTGGCCTGCAGCGGGCGCACAGCTTTGAGTGCACCAGGTAGGCACGCACAACACACTTGGCAGCAACTTCGAGTTGATTGTTTGTTCACTGGCAATTTCAGACCATGCCAGCTCACGATGGTACCGGTCCAGATGACTTCAACGAAGACGTTAAAGGCAGCCGTACTGAAATGCCAGTTAACCGAAGTGCAGTGTACAAGGCCTGTTATTTGTATGGGCAAAAATAACGCACGACCCAATACCTGCAGACAGGTCATGCAAAATGCATTTGTTCCAAATTATGTCTGCGAACATAATTTCTGAACGCCTTGGCTGCTTTTGCTTTTTTCCTTTTGGTGCCTTGACGCTAGTAATTTTAAGTTGCAGTCTCAAATGTAATTTACGTTCCCCATCACATGAATGACGATACGGACGATTGGGCTTTTAGAGCATGCAGACATGAGCGGTTATTTTCCGTCACTCCTCTTCCACAACGCCGTTCGTGATCGCTGTAAAAGCCTGCATGCACCACTCGCTATCGTTCATCGTAAAATGGTGTGATGCGATTTCATCGATGTGAGAGAGCCGGAGGACGACCTAAACTGCAGCTAGCGCCTCAGACCCCAGCGGCGCCGAATCACCAACAAGTAGCCCGACAGTAGCATGGCCAGTCGGTGACTGTGGATGGGCTTTGCATCTGACCATGCGGATTTTATGCGCATGCAAAGCAGTGCGCCACAATCAAATGATTGCTCGGCAGCCACTGGAGATGCTTCAACGGACTTTTATTGGACGACGTAATGGTCCATCAACATCTTTACTTCGAAACCCTCTCCTTGCGTGCACGATGATGAATCCAAAACTATGCACACAGGAGCATGGCAGTTGTCCAATCCAGACATATCCAATGAACTGGCATGGCCCCGCTGCATGTGCACCACTCGCTTTCAATGATAATGATGTCATTCCCTTTTGGTCCGACAATAAAAACTGGATTAGCTTGCATTCCTGTGGGTGTCTGGCACATGGAAAAACCATCGGTCGCTGCACTCAAACGTCCCGGCGCCATGGAGCAGCGGCGAATCAACAGGCCGACTTTGATCGAGTGGCCGCGGAGCCCGTGTCTGGCGTGCATGACCGACACGCCGCCTGCGGGCCACGGGCGCTCATTGGCGAGAGTGGTACACGCCCTAATCAGGTCAGCTGTTAACCATACCAGCCTTGTGGCATCGGCGATGACACCGATTATATGAAGCTCAGCGAGGCTAATGGGCTCGAAGGAGATACAGATCGGAGGCTCTCGGCGCTCGTTCTGCGGCTCGGATGGATATTTCAGCTTCCAGTCACAGCCGGTAATAGGTGGCGGCTGCTGATCGTATTCCCGAAACAGCAGATCGGTATCAAATGGGGAATATGCATTTAAAAGGTGCGTCATATGCAAAGTAATTAATTTATACAGCGGTAAGTATGGTAAATGCATCGGGCAGGCCGTTCGACAGTGCCAACATGATGATGATTAGGGTACAGGGAGTGCCGATGCAAAGGAAAGCCCATCTACTGAACGGGTCTGGCCACTCTGCAAACATTCATACAAAATACAGTGCTCTTCTAACGGCGTACAAAGATGGAGTAATACAGGGTGTGATCTCGGTAACACAGATGCACATCCCAGGGACATTTCACGACTGAAAGGCTTGGTCAAATAAAGTGACGGTTTGCTCTTGGCATCACTAATTTATGCGCCCGTAAGGCTTACATTTCGGTAAAAG
The DNA here is from genome assembly GCF_011947565.3 of Pollicipes pollicipes. Classification (NCBI taxonomy): domain Eukaryota; kingdom Metazoa; phylum Arthropoda; class Thecostraca; order Pollicipedomorpha; family Pollicipedidae; genus Pollicipes; species Pollicipes pollicipes. The sequence goes on along the minus strand of NW_023597034.1, from coordinate 6,077,505 downwards.
TCGCGACAAGGAGTAACCGGTCATGCCATCACCTATCGCGAGTGAGCCATGATAAGACTGCACCAGCCCGCGTCCGTCCCACAAAGGTCCGGCTGTGTCGGGCCGCCTCGCCGCCGGCCTGACATTGGAAGGGCACGCTCTCCATGGAGCACCCGGCTCAATCTCCATGCATCACGGTCGGGCCCGCCCCCCAGGGTGAGTGGTGGCCAGTTTGACCCCGCGCCCGGCACGCGGCCCGCCCGTCGCCCCCGCCGCTGCTGCTGCAGCCAGCCACCCCCACCCAGGGAGATACACGGCTGGTGTGGCCGAATCAAATTTAGGTGGCGCGGAGAAAAATGTGAATGAACTCATGTGGTTTGTGGCTACCACATCAGTCTGAACCGGAGTGAAGGGCGTAATCAAAACTTAGCATATCAAAGCCATCACTTCTGGGATACGGCCTGCCATGGCCTCCCATAGATATGCGCGCTAATGAACTTACTGTTGATTAACTTGTTCTGGGCCCAGCAGAGCGACAGCCGAAGATCGCAGCTGAGGTACAAGGTTTCGGCCCGCCCTCTGCTGACTCCGCCCGGCTCTTCACTGACGAACTCCACCCGGGCTGGACCGACTGACTTGGTCCGGGTCTCTACTGACTCAGCCCGCCACTCCGCTGACTCCGTCCGGCTCTTCACTGACGAACTCCCCCCCGGCTCGACCGACTGACTCGGTCCCTCGGTCCGGGCCTCTACTGACTCGACCCGTTCCTCAGCTGGCTCGACCCGAGCCTCTACTGACTCCAACCAGTTTATAATGACTCGACTCAGCCTCCAATGACTCTTCCCATCTTCCACTGACCCTACCTGGTTTCCACTGACTGACTCCGCCCGGGCCTGCGCTGACTCGGTCCGGTCCGCCACTGGCTCGACCCGATCCTTCACTGACTCGACCCAGTCCTACACTGACTCGACCCGACCTTCAAAACTCTACCTAGCCTCCAATGACTCGACTTGGCCCTCCACTGACTGGGTCCGGCTCTCCACTGACTCCGCCTTCCCCTCACTCCACCGGCCCGACCCGACCCTCCAGCGGCGGCTCGGCCCGTGAGGTCAGGGGGCGGGCTGTGCACCGCTGTTGTTCTTTTCTTCTCGTGTTAGCGTCGCGACAGTTTGATTAATGGTGGGGAGACGGCGGCTGCGGCGTGCCGGGCTCCCACACGGTCGCGGCCCGCCGCCTCGCGCCGCCTCCCCCCACGCACACCAGGTGCGCCGCGTGACCGACCGCCACACCGGTGACACCGGGTCTAGACGGCCGGGCGGAGACAGGGGCTGGGACGAGGGCTGGGACGAGGACGGGACGGAGAACGAGAAACGGAGACCGAGAGGGAGCCGGCGACTATGTCACGGTAGTGATCTCCGGCAGGACCACTCGGAAACATAACGAGAATGCTTCTTGAAAAACGAGAACTATTTTTGCCATCTCTCGATGGAGGATGAGGATATCAATAGTAAAGCGACTTCTCGGTGGGAAAAGGCAGCAGCGGTAAGAGCTAAAAAAGCAGCGGCACAGAAAGTAGCAAATTTAGTCGCTTACACCTAGCTTGTTGATATAAGAGAGATCGTGCCAAATAAATCACTATTCTGGAAAACTATGAAAGACATGGAAGGCAGAACGTTAGGCTCACCATGTTTTTTTTTATTTCAGAGAAGCACAAAAATGTTGGTAAATGAAAGGCGATTAGGCGGGACCAAAGCTTAGAAGGGGTCCTGCAGTGTGCCAGGACCTTGGAGCGGCGGTATCCCGTCAGTTTTGTTTGTTATCTTTTTGCTTCCTTTTTGCGGACGACTTTATCGACGTTCACACCATGAAACTATACCCACTCAGGCGTTCGCCACCAATGCGCCGCTAGGTTGCATGGAAGCACCTGTTGGACAATCAACGATGGCTCACTGTGTCTGACAGTAGCGTTTGGTCCAAGCCATTTGCACGTGAGTAGAGAACATTTCGGAACAGGGGAATGAACGTGACTCTTTTCCAAGTTTGTTCCGAACTTTAATCGGTGTGTCTATATTTTGTACGTGGTACTAATGTGTACCAATCTGGCTAGTGGCATCGAAATTTAAGAAGTGACGCGTATGTGAACAGAGGAGATTGCTCGCGCGGAGATAAAGAGAAGGCGAACACGTACTAAGGGAAAATGGAGTGCAGTTGAGTTCAGGTGAAGCGAGCAGGGTGTAGCGGTAAATCATGCCCCGGGACAGTGTCAACATGTAAGCCAAGTGGGGCGATGCTTCATGTCAATTGAAGGAAACGGCCACGGCTCGGGGTGGTGCGTTAGCCCGTGGACACGCCGACAGGGGTGGGACGCGGCGGCGCCGGCGAGTCGCACGCAGAGCGTGTTGCGGGTGGCTTGGGAGGAGGATAAGAGGTGCTGCTCGGGGCACGTAGGGGGAGTCTCCCTGTCGGTGTCGCGTGCGGCAGTTCACCGTTGTGTGTGGTGTGGTCCGGCCGAGACTCCATGTGATCATCGAATACACAGGATCGGACAGTTAAGAAAATGCAACGAAAGCTTTGCGCAATAGATGACGAGCGCAAGAGGAATCATAAGACCTCGTGTTGAGCAACTGGCTTTGGGTTGCTGATAAAGAGGCCTCTAGCAACCCGCTGGTGCCAGTTGTGCATTGGGTTAAAATGCGCTAAGTCATTCTGTCTCTCATTTATCGTTGTTGGATAGCCGTACGGGTGGAATCGTACAACTCTTGCGAGCACTGACACTAGTACCTAACAGTTATGAATGCATAAGCGGAAGATGAGGCTAAATAAACGCAAACCTAAGCGCAATTTGACTGAATTAGTCGGCACTTAAATGCCCAACAAGGCGGTGAAAGCCAACGCACTCAGATGTTTGAGGCGTCGACGTCCATCCTGCCTTATACGGTCCTAACAATGAAATGTTAGAGGACCTTTCGGCTCGTAATGCATAATTACATGATCACAATCTGCATTTAGGCCCGTTTAGAGTTTTACATATGAAAAGGACCGTGGCAAAGCGTGCGCTGCTCTCCACTCAAACTGCGCCACTCCCGTCGAATTGCTAAATATTTAAACGTCACGTCTGACATGATGATCATTTGCAGGCCGACTGGGTGACATGTACGTGTGTAATCGCTAGCTGACGCTTTGCCTCGAATCATCCGCAGAAATCATGTGATAATGATGCAAAGCCCGTAGCTTGCAATCGCGTCCAATTATACATCACGATGTTGTACGGCGTTGCGTAAGCCTTATGTGAATGCTGCATTTAATAGTTGAAAATAGTCATGCGCAGTTATTCCCAGCAGCATCACCGAGAATGGATGACCTTCCCATGCGGCCATCTGTCGGCTCGTCGTCCCCTGACCTTTTGCACCTCAGCCTATATCTTCTGCATGCCAGCTCTTACCTTCTCCTTTCTTGTACACCACCCTCTCCTGCTTGTTTACTAAGCTCTCCTGCTTGTCTGCTAAGCTCTCCAGCTTGTCTGCTAAGCCACTTCGCTACGAAGGACGGACGGACAGCCATTTCGTCCGTCCGTTCGTCCGTCCGTCAGCGCGTGTTTGTCCGTCTGTCTGTCCATCTGAGTGAGTGAGCGGGCGCGCGCGTGCCAGCGCCCGCCCGCCGGGCCGCCTCCTGTTTAGAGCTCATTTTCGCGTCGGCAGCGCACACCGCGGGCGCCAGCCGCATACGATCTCCATGGCAATGACGCGCGCCGGCACGAGCGGCGTCGGCGCACGCGGCTCCGGACAGCAGGCGCGGAACGCACGCCCCCGGTTGGCCGCCGCGCTAGGTCCAGGTCCCACACGCGCCAGGGAGAAAGGCACGGACTGCATCACCGCCATGCTCAGGTCATCTCAGCTCACCTCCAGAAGTCGGCATGTGTTTCAAGATCGGTCGCCCCGGCCGCGCCGTGGCGCCGATGTTTTAGCCCACCGATCCAGCCGGCAGTGCTCGCAGCCTTCTCCCTGAGACCGATCGGCTCACATACAGCGTAACAGTCGCTCATCAGCCACTGCGAGCTCTACTGACCCCGGCCCGCCTGCCAGCAGGATCCGACCCCCATCTGCTCCCGACAGCAATCTTGGCAGCAGCTGGCGCCACAGACGGGGAGGCCGCACAGATGCCGTGCCAAGCCTTCCTTGCGGCAGCTGGGAGAACCGACCGCTAGCCTGACTCAACAGGGTGACCAATGGCACCGGCAGCCCGACAAACCAGCCGTAGTGAGCGGGCGAATTTATGGACGGTCCGAAATAAACACCTGTCCGGTGAAGAGTCACGCTCGACTAAGGGACGCATTTGAAACGATGTGTTGGGATCTGTTATGATTTCGACTGCCAAATAAACCATCGGCCGGACTGAAAACGGCCAAATGTGTCTATTCATCTCCTGCGCCTCGAGTGCCTTGGTTTTTTGAGAGGCCGGCCTCTCTCTCTCTCTCATGCGGAATGAGCACCGGAAAATCGCATTCATTTGCATACACGCCGCATCGCCACAGATGGTTCAGTAGCGGACGAATGCATCTTCAGCCTCGCCTGTGGTGTGATGCCTGTCGGTAGCGGCAGAAGATTGGAGCAGCGCGGGTCTGACGGCAGATCGGGGCAGCACAGGTCTGACGGCAGATCGGGGCAGCACAGGTCTGACAGGGCCAGGAGGCACCCGTCGTGGGGGCGTATCACTCGGCGAGGGCGGTCACCCATGTTGGGGGAGTGTTGGTCGGGGAGCGGGGTCAACCGTACTAGGGGAGTGTTGGTCGGAGAGTGGGGTCATCCGCGCTGGGGGAGTGTTGGTCGAGGAGCGGGGTCACCCATGCTGGAGGAGTGTTGGTCGGGGAGAGGGGTCACCCGAGCTGGGGGAGCTGAGCTGATAGTCCTCCCTCAGCGTTTTATCTGCAGAGCCACGTTGCGCTAGCGTGCTGACCGCGAGCCTCTGCCCAACAACCTCGGCCGGAGCGCGCGCGGCGGGAGATATGGGTCAACTGCCCTCCTCGCCACTTGTCTGGTTATTCGCCACGATGACACCACGAGCTGGGTGCGTCAGTTCTGGGTCAGAAGGCCCGCCGGAAGTGGCGGTGTGGAGGGACGCCGGGCGGACGCGGGCGGACGCGCCGTCGAGACGCGCGGCTGTGGTCACGGGGAGATAATACCACACTTCTCGTCAATGGCGGAGAGGAGTACAGGGTGAAAGGGGAGAAAGGGACGGCAAGGAAAGAGCGGGGCAGGAAATGATGAAAGAGAGACGGAAAAAGTAAAGGGATACGCGTATTGATTGAGCGGAGAAGAGAGGCGGAAAAAGGATAGATTAGAAAGAGAAAGGCATGCGAGCATGGTGATAAAATGGAAAGCAAAATAAAGCTTCAGAAAAAAGCTTGGGCAAATAAATGCGGAGAAGGAAGACAATCGTCTTTGAGCATGGTGTTGTGCCATCGCCTGCAACTGCCCGTACACTGACTTAAAGTAACAGCTTTCTCCGCATTCGCTTAGCTTGCAACGATCGGCAATTAATTAACGCTAATAGCCTTCCCTCATCGAAGAGTTCAAGGAGAAAAACGCCGCGCGCCGCCTCACCAGGCCATAACGTCTGCAGTCTGCGCGGCTAACAGCACCGCCTCCGGTCTGTCGTGGACCGTCGGTTAGAAGGGCGCCGAGCGCGGCTGGCGGCCGGCGCCAGCCCTGCCGGCATGGCCGGCGCGAGGTCACGGTTCTGCGGGCGAGGCGTCGCGCGCGGCGCGGCGGAGTGTGGCGGGGGCCGAGCGCCGTGACCCGACCGACGGCGCCGCCCCTCCGCTGTCAGCGGGCGCGGGCGGGCGCCTCCGGAGGTTACCCGCAGTCGCTGCGTGGCGCGCTGGCGGCGCTCCCTGGCAGCCGAACCGTTTAGGGCGGTACAGGAGCGGCGACGTTGGGAGCGGCCCATCCGGTGCTCAGTCACTGAGCGTACCTGGTCCACCGACCGGCCTGCTCTGCATACAACACGGGCCGAGGCTGGGGAAACTCCGACCTCCAGGAACTCAAAACTCCAGAGCTATCAGATACACTACAGATATGCTGCAGATATATGCAGATCGAGGGGACTCTCCTTCAATCATCCGACTCCACATCCGCTCTGGCTGCTTAAAGGGACTGGGCAGACCGGATGTGATGACCATATTCGGACATAGAAATCTGAGTGATCTTCCAGCTCACGTTGCATCTTTGCTAAGCCGACCGTGCTTTTGGATGCAGTATACCTGCGAACTTTGCCTTCGACAAGGACACACATCCATAGCTGTGCACGAATCCGCTCTCGTAGAATCGATTCTGACTCGCGGTGCATGAGATTGCTTCCGAGTCTGACTCCGAAAATCATAGCACTGTTTTGACCGGCTTTGATTCTAGCTCGAGGATATATGTCTGATTTCGGAAAAGAGTGTGACAGAGCAACACCGGTGGCAACATTATACCGAATAATGTGTCTGCATGTGATATCAAGGCTTGCCTACAATATGCATTTGGTTAACAGTTCAACAACATCCCACGTTTTATGCCTCCCGCCTCACATCTCACGAACATATCTCACGTTTTTTTGCCGCACATATGAAAGCTGTTGGGGAAAAGGTTGCGAGTTATTAATTAAATTTCTACTTGACTTGACACATTATTCATTCCCAGCACAATGATGGAGATGACCAGATGCCGTTCACACCAGCACAGAGTTCTACAGGAATCAATGCCATCTTGACTCAAAACAAATTCGGCTTATTTCGGGGCTGACTACGACTTAACTTAATGGCAAGTACAAAGCCGAACTTAAAAAAGTACCACTACCCTATCCCGGCAGTGTGCCAGCACTTCATGTATAACTTTCCAGTGCGGTGAGCCAGAGTGCGTGTAGGTGCCCGCCGTACGTTGCTGTGCGTTTTTGGGGACTGAGCGGCTACTTTCTTCAGCACGGTTTGTTTCTTATCGCAGAATGTATAAAGAGTCAAAGCCTTCTAAGCGATACCGAACTTTTGAGCTTGGATTCCGCGAAATATTTCGCCCTCTTTTGTCTGGCTACCTTCAAATGTGAAAGTGTTTTATAAAGAAGGCAAACATGTACGTGTTAACTCAGTGAAATACCACCGCACCATGTGCACATGCAAGGCGATAAAATAATCACTGCGCCATTTCAAAAGCTAGGAGCTCCCAGCTCTCACAGAAACTTGACAAGAATCATGAGAAAATGCATCAGGTATCGTTAATCTTCGATTGGACAAATCCAGGCTGCTGGAAAGTAACGGTGCGATATCAACCGGGCTTAAAGTGCAGTCCTTCACTGGAGATGAGCAGATTACTTCCCAAAATATTCCGTGAACGACGCAGTTAGGCTGGCGTATATTTTATTGTCTGCGATTGCCGAATGTGATTCGAGGGATTAAACACCTATTAACGTTAAAAATACGTTGAAATGATTTTAAAAAACAGCCAAGGCCACATATCAAGCGAGTGTTGACTCCCCCTGTCGCGTGTGATATTTTTGTCTCAGTTGAGAAAAGGCCACCTTTGAGAAGCTATCCTTCTTGACCGCAAAGACGGTAAATTACTACAGTGTCAAAGTATGATTCATAAGCGGGATGAGCAAGCATGTTAACCATTAGTCTACATCTAACCGAACTGAACCACAAGCCGGGTTCAAGCCCGATCGCGTACCTGCCGGCCAACTGGCGCTGACCGCGATCGGATCTCTGACTAGGGTCACGCTCCCAAGCGGGTGGTGTCAGGGGGTCGGGCCGCACCTGTACACGGCGCCTGCCGCCGCGGCCGCTCCCTCCGCGCCGGACAATGGTCCGTCGGCGTCTCGTCCAGATGAACAGGCCGATAGCCGAGCGACGCCGCCCGGCAGGGTGACGGATGGTTTTCCAGTAAAGCGCCGTGAGCCGCCGCTGAATCACCGGGCGGCGGGACACGCGAGTCCCACGGCGGCCGCTGGACGCCCGACCGCCGCATGGCAGCGTCCCGGCCGCGCCGCAGCGGCCTCCGTCCGCGGCGCACGTGGCGCTGCCCGGCCGCCGCCCCGCCACCAGCAGGCTGATGCAGGCCGCCCACAGACACGATCGATGCGTGCACTTCCGCGCGGATATGACGCGTGTTGATCCAAACACGGGTGCCGCATCCCAGGAACTTTGACAAAGCTGCAAATGGACCTTGGATGCTGGAGAATGCCTCCTTTCCTTTAAAATGGTTCTCCGATCCCAGCAAATCCTCCGGCAGCGATCGGAAAAAACTGGTTTCCGAACATTCTTCGGCAAAATGTATGGAAGATCCTGAATCCCAATAGATCAACAACATATTTTAAACAGATCCAGGACCCAAAACAAAATATGAACGCTTAAGGACAAAGAATCTCACTCGCCTAATAAGGTATCGATGCTGGCACCATGAGGTGTCAATGCCGCTTTTGAGGCATTTAAAGCATGCTCTATGTCTTAGTTGCTCAATCGCTTGTCTTTTACTTAATTTGATTTTAGAAAAAGTACATTGTATAAGCTGTCGGCACAAATAGGGATGTGATATCATGCAACAACATACGATAATGAATGCTGGATCCTGGAAGACCCATTGACAAAATCATCACAGAGATCTTAATCCTAGAGGATTTTAGATCCTGGAAGACCCATTAACAACATCATGACAGAGACCTTAATCCTGGATGATTCTTCGGCAGCGAACGGAAACGGGCCGAAGTCCCCAAAATTGTACAGCAATCTCATTAAATGGATCTCGCGGCCAGGTAGGCACAGATCTTAAGGTGGGATTTAGGAATCCACTTCTAAAATCCACCTACAAGCCTGGTTTTACTGTGCTTGTCTTTCGCCATGAGGCATGGATATGACCTGTTCCCAGGGCCTGCACATCTGCCAGTTGCGGGCTTAAATGTGTCCACCGGCCAACCTTGCCTTCCCTCGCGAAAAAGGTGAAAAAGAGGCTGCGTCACGGAAATTTCGGCCTCACATGCATCGATACAAAAAAGATGAATGGCATTGCAGTCTCGGAATTATAACAAGTGTTAGGACATCACTCGTTCGCTGTTAGCAATCAGGGGTTCGCGACAGAGCCAGTGTGTTTATTTGCGACTTTTGGTCCGGTGGGCGCATCGTGTAAAGCGGTGGCAAACTTGCACCCTCGACGGATCACAGTCATAACATGGAGCACTTAATCATAACAAGAGATAGATACACAGCCACTCTCAGTGAACTTCCGAGAGCGTTTCCGCTCGGAGCCGTGGCCGAGACGGCGGAACAGGAAACAGTCTGATCCTGGTTCGCATTAGAAGCCCATAGTCATAAACAACCTATTTCACCAGTGCTGATGCCTAAACAGACAACGCTTCGGGCACGACCGCAGTCAGGTGTTAAAAGCGTCGGATCACGTCCGTCCCAGGCTGAGGCTCTTCTCTAGCCTGTACAGTGTTCCCGCACGCCAAACTAGATCTGTTGACTCAGCACTAGCACATCCGGCGGCTCCTGTGGGCACGTCGACCGCCCACACGGCGACGGCCCGCCCCTGGAGCGTCGTTCCGAGGTCTGCCGCGTCTCTGACGCCCCCGGTCAGCTCTGCTGCGCCGGTGCCAGCCCTGCGACCTGCCGCGGGCCCGCTGACCCCGCGCCCAGCCGCCTCCGCAGCTTTCATCGGCCGAGCCCGGCCCGGCTCGGCTCGGCCCCATATAGCCATTACGGCCGTGTAATGGCACCGAGCAGCGCGGCGTCGGGCGGAGCGCCCTGTCCGCCCTGTAATCATCCCAGCACCACGACTTATGACCGCGGCCGCGGGAACAAAGCGCAGGCCCGGCCCGGTCAGCGCCGAGGTCCGGAGCTCGGGTCACCACCGCCCGGTCAGCGCTGAGGTCCGGAGCTCGGGTCACCACCGCCCGGTCAGCGCCCACCCGGTCAGCGCCGAGGTCCGGAGCTCGGATCACCACCGCCCGGTTAGAGCCGAGGTCCGGAGCTCGGGTCACCACCGCCCGGTCAGCGCGGGGTCCGGAGCTCGGGTCACCACCGAGCAGTCAACGCCGGGTCAGTTGTTCAGTGCAACCTAAATCCCTGCAATGTAGCCGCAACAGCCTGCAGCTGCTACTCGTGAAAATAAAAAGTTGACCTGAGGTCATTGGGCAATCATTGGTCAATTCGATTCGAAAACTTCGCGTCATCTCAGGGTGAGGTCATGGTCATCACTCATTCCTGATTATTAACGGCAAATCGCCACAAAGATCTCAGACCACTAGATGGCCGGTTGATATAAAAACTTAGCGTCACCAGGGTTCGCCCAGCATATCATTTCAAGTCAATGGAGTCAAAGTACGGATCGAAAGCTCGAGTCATCGAAAGAATGAATGGCGATGTGAACGAATGGAAGTTGTACCACCCATCAGTTCGCCAGCACCGAGTTCCCAAACGTCTCTGGATCCGCCTTGCGGTCTCAGACGTCTCTGGATCCGCCCTGCGCTCTCAGACGTCTCTGGATCCGCCCTGCGGTCTTAGGCGTCTCCGGAACCACCCCGCGCTCTCAGACGTCTCTGGATCCGCCCTGCGCTCTCAGACGTCTCCGGATCCGCCCTGCGCTCTCAGACGCCTCTGGATCCGCCCTGCGGTCCCAGGCCTCTCTGGATCCGCCCTGCGTTCCCAGCAGGCTGGGATACTGCTGACTCTCAGTCTCGCGGTAACAGCCCAGGCCTGGCCAGCGGCGTTCTCACAGTGCAGTGCAGGTCTTTTCTGGGCCCCGCGACGACCGGTACCAGTGACCGCACACAGACAGGCAGGCTGGCAGCCCGACTCCGATTAGGCCCGCTCGACGATTACCGACTGATTCCTCTTCACAAACACCGCAGGAGGCCTAAATGGCTTACTATGCGCATAATTCATCGGCAGCATGCTTCCAATAGAGTCATAAGGAGGACGTTAAGATAACACACTGCTTATGAATACAGTCCGCGAGTGACAGGGAATGAGTGTAAGCAGTGTAAGCTTTTGCGCCCGGGGTCCTGATGACGCTTCAAGAAACCGGACGCAACGGATCAGACAGGGTAGCCTGCCGCCAACATTCGAAAACGCCGTCACTGTGCAGCTAGGCGAACTAGCTAGGCGGTAAACGCGAGCAAGGCGGGGCTAAATGCAGAACAGGGTGGGGGGGGGGGGGGGGCAGGTGGGCGACACGCCACCTCCGCTCACCTGGCCGGTGGTCAGATCATGGCCTGGAGGCCGTCAGCGGGTGCCACGGTCGCACTCTCACACACCTGCGCCCTGCCCCGAGCGCGTGCAGCGCCCGACTGCCGGCGGGCCGGCCGGGCCGCGCCTCCGCCGCCCGGGGCCCTGACCTCTCGGCCGGCCTGACCCCGCCCCGCCGCGCCGTATAAGGCGATCCGACGGCCGGTCGCTGACGTCACGGCCGGCCGGCCCGGCGCGCGGGGGGCGGCCGCCGCGGCGGCAGCTCGCTCCCGCTGGATGCGATCAGCGGCGTGCGCTGGCTCTCCGGTCCCGGTGTGAGGACGCGTGCTGGGCTCGTGCGGGCACAGACGGGGGCCGGCTAACGTCCGGTAGCGCTGCTCCCGTCCGCTTCAGTTCTCATAGGACTGCCGGACTGGACCGGACCCAAGGGACTCCGGCTGTTGGCTCTGGGCTCGTGGCGTTGGTCGCTGCATGGTGGCAACAAGCTCGTGGCGTTGGCTGCTGTATGATGGCAACCAGCACGACAGGGTGTGGTGCTAGTAATCACTGTCGGTTCATGCTAGCGGTGGTAGATAATGTGGCCATGACATAAACAGTCATGCTGCTCCCGTAGTTGACCATTTGGACATGTGAACATGCGGCGGGACGGGGGTAATAGGCTGGAGATCATGTGACGTCCCAAGGTGATAGGGCTGGAGATCACGTGACGTCCCAGGGTGATAGGGCAGGAGATCGTGTGACGTCCCAAGCGTATGAACTTGTCCATGAAGTTACCATATTACACGGCTGATGTTGGTGCTATGCACTCAGAACCAAACGTGTTCCATCGCAGTTCAGTCTGGATGTGTGTGCACACTGTGGAAGTGAACACTCTGGCTATATCCGAACTCCGTCGTCCCGCGTGTCCAGCGGTCCGCCAGTCCACCGGTCCCAGATCTCTCGGCCCTCTTTAGCCGCCGCCGGTCCGCCGGTCCACTGGCCCCAGATCTCTAGATCCTCACTAGCCGTTGCTGGTCCGCTGGTCTATCGGTTCCAGATCTCTCGCCCCCCCCCCCCCTCCCCCTCCTAGCCGCCGCTGGTCCACTGGTCCACCGGTCCCAGATCTCTCGGCCTTCCCTAACCGCTGCTGGTCCGCTGATCCACCGGTCCCAGATCTCTCGGCCCTCCCTAACCGCTGCTGGTCCGCTAGTCCCACACCCCCACCTCACAATAACCAAGACGAGCACCACCGGACATCGCCGGCCTGTCGACCAGCGACGCTCGGGCCTGGGAGCCCTGGTCCGATCTCCCGCCGTCAGGTGAACGGCGGGGCAGGTAGCAGACATCTCCTGGTTATTCCCTCGGTGGAGGATTGACGTTAAGCCGGCCCGTTTTTCTCATGGCAAACGATAGAGGTTGCTTTACCCGACTCGTTTTTCTCGCTACTGGGCATGGGGAACGAAGGAACTAGCATGTCCAATGCATTTTAATCACGAGCAGTTACTGAGACGCCCTTTGGAATAAGAAAGGCACACCGGACTTTTCAAAACGGGCGTCCATGTCTCGCGGTTCCATGACATTTCCATGGCTGCACCAGGGGCAGGTAGTTCCTGCCACAGCAAGTTATAACATTCCGGTGGTCTCGATGGGCGTGTGTCAGTTGGAGTTTGCGACTAACTCGGCTGCTGAGGCCCCATGACGTTTGCAGCCTCTCACCCTGGTAAAGAGGGACGTGTTCGGGGGGAATCGAACCCCGAACCTCTGGTTTTCCCAACACAGTTTAACAACTACACTGTTGGTGACCCCAATCATGACGGCCGACCGAATGCTTTCGCGTGCAGCGCACTTTGGTCATGAAACAGAGGCATCGAATCTTACGAGGCCTACGATGTCGTCAAAATGAGGATTGTTAACCGTGGAGATCATGAGTTTCGGACGTCCGTCGCGATCGGCGGTGTTTGCAGTCATGGGTGTGCCGTGGTCAATCGTGGTCCCGAAGTCGACACACACACATCAGTCTTTGACCGACGTAGCTGGACCTGAGCAGCTATTACGGCGAGAACCGTTCGCGCGAGCTAAAACCCGCCAACCCCATCCTGGCGACACCAAGCACTGGCCGTAGAAGGCGCACCGTTGGTCGAGTGCAATGACATTATCTCACGAGGTGCAGCGCATACGCCTGAGCCAATAGCTGAACATGCATTGCGATCGCCAGCACACAAGGCCTGAAACTCTGCCAAGGCATTGCCATTTTGATCCGGCCTTCTGGCCGTGCAGCCAGTTGAAGATCAGTGTGCCGACTGCAGACACACATCAACCGCAGGCACGCGCTCCACCCGGGCGTCTGCGCTGTCCGTGCAGCCCGGGCCTACCATCGCGGCCTCATCGAACGCTCGCCCTGGCGGAAAAGCCAGCCGAGCCTTTCACGGGAACCTGTAGTCTGCCGCCGGCAGCCGTGCTCGTCGGCGCGCCGCCGCCGTCAGCGCAGCGGCCGCGAAAGTGAGCAGCGCCGGTCGGCGGCGCCCTGAGAGTCGGCCGGGCGCGCCGCCGCCACCGGCACCGCCTTTCCCAGCCGCACGCGGGCCCGCGCCGTCCGTTACCGCGCCGCTTACACCGCGGCCGGGCTGTACCGGCAGCGCTTGGCGGCACATGCTATGGTGTTCTGCTCGCTTCGACGCCGAATGTGGAAGCGGGCACCGGGTTGCGGTTGGTTCGCAATCGGCTCTGATGTGGGGTAAACGGTGCACGGTGCCAGACCCACCCGGGCTCGCCGCGTGAACGTCGGCAGTCTGGCTGGGAGAACAGGACTTTACACACATGTCGGGAAGCCAAAGCGTTCCTGGAATGCTCCAAGACCGATGTCGCTGAGCCTTCATGCAAAAGTTGGGCGACATGATTAACGACTGGTTTTAGAGAAACCATTGCCTCAACCCGCCTTGCCGAAAACGCGCCGGAACTGGCCTTCTTAGAGACTCGAGTAGAAGCCGAGTGTCGCTCGGCCGCTCGAGCTCCGTCATGAACGCTCGAAGGTCCGCACCTACAGCAGAAGGCCGCCGGCATTCCACCATGCCGGCGGTCAGAGGAGAAGGCTGCTTCGGATCGCGATCGATACGTGACGTCACGAGTCGTTGCATTCCTCGTGCTGGCGTTATGCGCGTGCGTTAGCATTTTGTGCAACTGATCTTGAAATCACCAAAATGATTGAAATCAGACATCGTCGTCATTTAATCAGATATGCAGCCAGGCAACCAAAACCAGAAAAGACAAGCCAGACTCCCGATATGTATCCAACCAGTGATTTGTGATCACTGATAGTCCGCATGGCCCACGGGCACGACAGAGCTCCACGAAACATGCATTTCTTGGCATCCCATAATGATCTAGTGCACATCAAACACCAAGCACAGCGGATGAATTCCTGTCGGCTTTTGGGTTCCGATCGAGTCTTTTACATCTTACATCTGCCCGTGTCAATGTTGCATCCCGTAGTACACGCACGCAATGCATTCAAATGTCGCATGGGTCAGTGCATCTGACGTAAAACGCTGTTAAAAGAAGCATGGCATGTGTGCAGGGACACATGTGCGCAATGACGCATCTGGACGCAATGCTCTCCATTGATGCAGCTCGCCTCAGCAGTTGCTCGCCTTCAGTTCTGCATTAGGTTAAAAGTTGAGGCGATAACTGCAACAATGTAGGTGCAACTGCGAGCAACGTCCAGATTATGGAAACTGCTACGTAGGAGGGACTGCTGCCTCCAAATATCCACTGAAGTATTGCCGTAATCTTCAGCGGCTCATTTGCTGTTAGAGTGCTCTTTAACACGGCAGGCCATTTCCATCAACTTACAAGCTCGAGCAATAGAAGTGGCAAACTCCCACCCACTTCTTTCTTCACTGTAGACGTCGCCTTTCTCTTGGGTACCAATATATATATATATATATATATATATATATATATATATATATATATATATATATATAGACGCATACTAGTTGTCCCTGACGACAGGCTGCTGGTTGCCTGTCGTGGACTGTCGCAGAATGCACAACAATGTTCATTCAGCTGATGAATTCAGCCCGTGATTCGGCTTCTAAACGTTACCACGACGCGTTTACTCAGATGACGTATGTGTCACAGCTATGTGAACAGAAATGTTTCGGCTGCCGGCCCAAGCAGTCGACGAAATCATGCTTGCTGCCTAGCACAGTGAGCTCTAATGCAAATTAAATCGACATGTGACATAAGCCACCTTTGAATGGAAATCACTCCATCACCCTGTATGGCGTATCTGCGCTTGCCAGGCTGCAGCACTGAGCTACGTCACCATTCCGACATTGGTCGCGCCTCCGCTGTCTTGGGACAGGTCGTCTTGATGGACCTTGCAGATAGCTGCTCGGGGTCACCTGCTGCAGGTGACTCGATACACCACTGCAACCCCACCAGGCTCGTGGCCGGCTTTCCGTGAATTTTCATTGCCGAAGCGCTTAGCCTGTACGAGAGTCAAACCACCGGTCTCGGGTCGCGCTAGCCCTGCGAGAACGCAAGGTCGCGCGGCTCTCCTTCTGCCGCGCCTGCTCGGTGAAGCCCTGTTTGGTATGCACAACAGACACGGCTACCTACAATGGGCCGTTTGCCCAGACCATTGTTACATTGCTTGGCCGCGGGCCGGGTAGGTTACATTGGACCAGAAAGTGAACCAAACAGGTCCGTCCACTTGCACTACAGCAGATTGATACAGACGGGGCTCACGTGGTTCATGAGGCTTGGCTGGAGGGTCTGCGGCCAGCCCGAGCGAGCCCAGTCACCCTTTCAACGGCTGTTAACGGTAGCAGGCACTGCTCGCAACGCCAGTGCAACGGAGCGCAGTAGCCGCCCATAACTCGTAATGCGGTAGTTGGGGGGGGGGGGGGGGGCGCCGACGGTCCGCGGCCCTGGTGCCATGGCGGTTGCTGTAGCCGTGACGTCGCTAAGTTTTGGGGTAGACGGGGGGCAGAAATGTAAAAAGGACAGGGGACTGAATACGTGCAGAGGCGGAAAACATGCAGCTTACTTTCATTGCCCACGGATTCCGAGAACGCCGCGGGTTAAGGGGGTTTCATTCGAAGGCAGAAATAAGTTTCCGGCTGACCCTCCCTCGCCGCGCGGCATCTATATCCTACAGAAGCGTATACCGCTATCGTTAATCTAGATCCGTGTACAGCTAGTAGCTGCACGCAGCAGCCGTCAGTGTCGTGATACCACCGTTTGATGTTCGGTTGTACAGACGCACACACACCATATTTGCATCGTCGAATGCAGGCGGCCGTCTTCAGAGCGTCTATTTGCCATCGCAGTGGGCTGCTGCATCGAGAATCGCTGCTGCGATATGCACGCCAGGGCGGCCTATCGCGGAGATCGTGCCGACTGCTCGACAGCGCGGCTGGCTGTGCGCTGCGGTCCTTTGCAGGTGCCGCCAGCCGGGCGAAAACACTCTGCCCGCCACTCAAGAGGCTGCCGAGCATAGTGGACGGAGCGAGGGAGGTCCGCTGAGAGGAGGCTGCGGCCCGGCAAGAGGGCGACTGCGCGAGCCATCTGTCGTCAAACATGGCGGCCATAACCGCTGCAGCAGAGGACTCGTGACGGCGCCAGTCGGGTAACATCCGGCACCAAACCCTTAAGCAGGCTGCGGCAGGCTCTCTCCAAATGTTGCGGCAAAAATACCCCATGCATGTCACGGCTCTTCATCGCTGTAGCCCGCTGCATGACATCACGCGTGACTCATAGCACTCCCAGCGAATACAGAGTGGAGACTCCCTAGCGAGTCGGCATTTAATGATCACCAGTCGTAGACGCTGACAGGTGAGTACGAGCCAGCTTATTATTCAGCCCGATCGATCCGATCATCTGCGAGAACCAAGACAGATGCTACGAATGCAAGCGCATGATCATGCACGGTTCGGTGAAAGACCACGTAGCTCGAGCAGGCCTATCGAACGCCGAGAGAATGATTTTTTCAACGCACATCGGTGCAACAAGAGAAGACTTTCCATACTGGTATCGTCCGGTGATCAAAAACACCATTTCTTACCTGCCATTTCGCTACGGTTTGGGCGATGCGTGCTACTAGGGGACTTGCGGTTGGTTGCCACCTCGACTCACCACGCCTGAGGCTGATTTAGTTTGTTGATTCAGAAATTTGGGCATGCATTCCGAGATCAATTTCAGTGTAGCCGATGTCGGGAAAGCAGGTCATGAGACAAACTGTTCCTAAAGAGAAAACTATACAGAACCCGTTTTGGTAAGGACTTCCAGCTAACACACAGCAACAGTAAGGAGCTGTAGCTAGCCGACTAGCTACCAGTCATCATCATTTATGTCATGCCCCGTCCAGACCACCTACAATGGAAGAACATCAACTATATGCGTGCACATTACGTACATTCCGTATACGTGGTGGCCTACACAAACCACACATAAGAAGTGTGCTCGCCTGCTGGCCTATGGGTAGGTTCTCGTCGAGAGCCATCTGGGAGAATCAGCTACACTACACTGGGGCCACATTGTAACATCTAAATGTATGAGCCAACTCAGCTCCCACATTTTCCCCAGGAACTGATTCTGCTCTGGCTAAAACAGACATTGGGTTGATTCCAGAGTAGAATCCGACTCCATCCACAGTGAAGCAATAATATGGCACCCGCGACTGGGCACGGTTGCAGCCGCCAACCTGTGTGCCTTGAGCCCGTGCGCATGAAAGACTGATAAGTCAAATTAACACATGATCGGATAGCGAACAGCGTACAGTCTCTCCCAGCTTCTCTGTCTCAATGGTCTTCCACTTCATGCAGCGTGTTGCTCGTTCGCAGGAAGCACGTGGTTGCACCCCCCCCCCCCCCGAGCTGATCGCCGTCTCCTTGTTGGGTCGTCCGGCTCGCTGCCGCTGTCATCGGAGCCGGTGTGTTGTATCCGCCCGCCATAAGGTGACGCCCGCCACTTGTTGGCGGGGCGCGACGCCAGCAGCACCATGACGTGCTGAATAAAATTCCGGATCTAGAACGTGGGGTTCTTCGAAGTAATACTTCCCAAGGGACGGCAGCGCAGACGCACAGTACGCGTTCTCCAGCCGACATGCAAGACGCTATACGGCGATGTAAGAGATCTGCGCGGATATCGCAAATCACATAAAATACCATAGGGGGATATGCATCGCATTCCCTGGTTGCATTCATATCGCATTCGATTTTGAGGCACATCCCGCGCGCTGGGCTCGCTGTGCCAGCTGACAGCGCCCGTCAGCCGGGTCAGGCGACGCTTAAGCTGATCCTGCGGCCGCAAAAAGCGCGTGCCCGCCGGACAGACGCATTCACCGGCGGCGCAAAAAGGCGCGCGGGACTGCGCGCGCGCGTGCGGGCGTCGGTCGGCCGTCCAAAGGTGAATCAGCCAGGCGACGCGCGGAGAAAGTGGCGCCAACCTTGACCCCGCGCCACCAGGCGGCCCGAGGGAGAGAAAAAAAATGGTAAGCTACGCGGCCCAGCGGACGGTAGATACTAACTGGCGGCGGGAAGACACGAATGGACTGTTCAAGGCGAGGGAGAGCGCGTCCGGTGACGGCGGGGGCGCGATAACGCCGCCGACGGCCGCCATGTATATGTCCGCGGAGACGCGACCGCCGTATTGTCATGCTGATGTGGTGGCGGCGGCGGCGGCGGCGGCGGCGGCGGCGGCCGCGCCGTAAATACGACCCGTCGGAACTGAGCAGGCGACGGAGACGGCGGGTGCAGGCGGAGCCGGCAGGGGACGGCGCGCCGGCCGGCGGGACCCCGCCTCGGGCAGGGGGACAACACCATCCGCAGCGGCGCGACCAGCCTGCGGAGGCCGGCGTCGGGCCGGGAGAGCGGGGTGCTTCGGCGGGTACGGGCCGGCGCCCCACCAGAACACGTCTATTCCTAGTCTGTTGCGGTCGCCGGAACATCACCGGGTGCGGTCGCCATTTACGGATTACTCAATGCATGACACCGCCGCAAATTCTGTGCTCGTATTTTGCAACGCCGG
Organism: Pollicipes pollicipes; assembly: GCF_011947565.3. Classification (NCBI taxonomy): domain Eukaryota; kingdom Metazoa; phylum Arthropoda; class Thecostraca; order Pollicipedomorpha; family Pollicipedidae; genus Pollicipes; species Pollicipes pollicipes. The sequence goes on along the minus strand of NW_023597034.1, from coordinate 6,058,301 downwards.
TGCAGACTCCGTCTGCTCCTTTATTTAGAGTGGCAGGTCGTAAATCACAAACACTTCTCGAAACCGAGCGCATCTCATGCCGCACTCCGGGCACGCGCCGCATCACCCGCAAATCACAATCAAAAGCTTCCCAGGTCACTCGGGACGCAGTCCACGACCAAGCAGCCGCATCCAGTCCGTGCGACGTCAGCGTAGGTCCAAGCGAACGTGATTTCGAAAGGTCAGGCATCATCCACGCATTACGCAAACACGCACCACCGATCGCAGTTCTCTCCATATTCAGACAGCGCTCTTGCATTCTTCGGAGCAATTCTGGCACGCATCATCACCGCCAGGAGCCCCCCACAGCTGCGCGACATCCATCAACGGCCAAGCCAGCCAGGCGTCTCAGAGTTCATCCCACCCCCAGCGCGCCGCCCAGCGCCGCAAGCCGCGGCCGTGTCCACACCGGCGCCGTCGGGCCGCACCCCCACGTAAACCTGCTCCAGCAGCGACGCCAGGCGCACCGCCAGGCTGGCCTCGTCGGCGGCGCGGCGCACCGCCTCCGACGGCGCGCACAGCAGCGGCGCCGCCAGCAGCAGCGTCTCGCGGCGCACGTGCCGCTGCCGGTGGCGCAGCAGGCCGGTCAGCAGGCGCACAGTCGCAGGGTGGCGCAGCAGCGCGACGGCCACGGCCGGCGCCAGCACCAGCTGCGCCAGTGCCCGCAGCAGGTGCGTGAGGGCGCGCAGCACCGTTAGTGCCGGCAGCGGCTCGGCCACGGCCGCCAGCAGCAGGTCCACCACGCAGGTAAGCAGGTCAGGCGACGCCGGTGCCAGCAGCGACTCGGCGGCAGGGCTGGCCGCCGCCGCCGCCAGGCACTGGCAGGCGGCGGGCGCGTCCAACGCCAGCAGCTGGCTCAGTAGCGGCAGCAGGTCCGGCGCCAGTCGGCTGCGAACGGCGGCAAGCGGCGGTGAAGGACTGCAGCTGCGCCGCAGACATGGCGAACGCACAAATGGTGCACCAATGGGGGCCGATGGCTGGCGAACATGGAACTCTAGCGCTAGTGGCGGGGGGTTCACTAAAGTGACCAACCCATCATCTGTCGCAACACTGTCAACTATGCTACTGGGAAAGCACAAGCCTTTTTTACCCCCCGCAGTCAAACTTGCTCAAACCGTCCAGCTCGACTGGCTACCTGGCGTCCTTGGAAAACCATCGACAAGATGTCACTCTGGACCAATGACTGTCCCAACTACACAGCTTTCGTTCTTCCGACGTGAAAAAGCAAGTCGCACGGAGAAAAAGGCAGATGGAGAGGACTGACAAGATCACGATCGCACCTAATCTGATGTGACTTGCTCACCTTGCACTTTCCTCGGAGGCATGCGTCAAAAACACTGCGATGGCTGCAGCGGCGGACTCTCGAACAACTTTGTGTATCGACTTCAAACACGAGATGGCAGCAGCGGTCATGCCTTGTGCGGCCAGCAAGGCGCACGTTTCGGTACCGGAGGCAGCCATGTTCCCCAGAGCCCAGATGCACTGGTCCTGCAGGTGCGACGACCAAAGTCAGACTTGTTCCGCATGACAAACACCACATTACTCCGAGTTCGTCGTTCTGGTGTCGTCACGCCTCCACAGCCGCAACACGTGGATTCAGGGACCTGACGGCCTGACCTGAAATGACTCAGCGAGTGGCGCCACCCGAGAGTGCCCCCGCCTCGGTCGCCAGCGCGCCCCGTCACCACTGACAGGCCCTGGAGCCTGACCTGGAGCAGCGGGCTGGCGCTGGCCGACAGTGTGACCAGGTAGCTGCCGACCATCTGGGCCACCTCGAGCGACACCGGGCCGGCCGCCACGTTCGTCAGGCAGGCGGCCGCCTCCAGCTGAGCGTCCGGATCATCACCTGGCGATGCGGCACGACAGTAACATGTGGGCAATGACGCCTGCCTCCCCCCAAAAAAACAGCAGGCCTAAAAATGACTGCCCTAGACTCAACATGAACATTATGCACCGTAACTGGAAAATCCGACCGAAGTCAACCTTCAGGACAGACGACTTTGCTTTCCCGGCAACCTAACAGCGCACATACACCAGTTAGAACTACGCCCCGGCAGACAAGACGCAGGCGGCCAGACGAATCCGAAGACACAAACAGCACGTAACATCGTCGCACATTCGATGCAACATATGCCCTTGGGACTGCCGCGAACGCAATTTTACCAAGGGCGCCTTCAGCTGGGTGAGGGGAGGACACCATCACCACAGGCTGAGGTAGACCTCCATCGGCTGGGTGAGGGGAGGGCACTATCACCACAGGCTGAGATGGACCTCCATCGGCTGGGTGAGGGGAGGACACCATCACCACAGGCTGAGGTAGACCTCCATCGGCTGGGTGAGGGGAGGACACCATCACCACAGGCTGAGGTAGACCTCCATCGGCTGGGTGAGGGGAGGACACCATCACCACAGGCTGATGTAGACCTCCATCGGCTGGGTGAGGGGAGGGCACTATCACCACAGGCTGAGATGGACCTCCATCGGCTGGGTGAGGGGAGGACACCATCACCACAGGCTGAGGTAGACCTCCATCGGCTGGGTGAGGGGAGGACACCATCACCACAGGCTGAGGTAGACCTCCATCGGCTGGGTGAGGGGAGGGCACTATCACCACAGGCTGAGATGGACCTCCATCGGCTGGGTGAGGGGAGGACACCATCACCACAGGCTGAGGTAGACCTCCATCGGCTGGGTGAGGGGAGGGCGCCATCACCACAGGCTGAGATGGACCTCCATCGGCGGGGGAGGGGGAGGGGGAGGGGGGAGACAAACAGCTGGCCGGGCCGAACACCACTGACCCGTCAGTGGGGCCAGAAGCCGCTGCAGGCGGCGCCGCCCGTCCGGCGCCGCCGTCCAGGCCGCGCGCGCCGCCGCGCTCTGCGCTAGACCTCGGCCGATCCGCCGCAGGGTGTCCGGGGTCAGCGGCGGACCGTCCGGACCACTCAGCGTCAGCAGCTCACTCACAGAGGGCACCTGCCAGCGTCAGCAGCTCACTCACAGAGGGCACCTGCCAGCGCCAGCAGCTCACTCACAGAGGGCACCTGTGAGCGTCACCAGCTCACTCACAGAGGGCACCTGTGAGCGTCACCAGCTCACTCACAGAGGGCACCTGTCAGCGTCACCAGCTCGCTCATAGAGGGCACCTGTGAGTGTCAGCAGCTCACTCACAGAGGGCACCTGTGAGCGTCACCAGCTCACTCACAGAGGGCACCTGTCAGCGTCACCAGCTCACTCACAGAGGGCACCTGTGAGCGTCACCAGCTCACTCACAGAGGGCACCTGTCAGCGTCACCAGCTCACTCACAGAGGGCACCTGTCAGCGTCACCAGCTCACTCACAGAGGGCACCTGTGAGCGTCACCAGCTCACTCACAGAGGGCACCTGTCAGCGTCACCAGCTCACTCAGAAAGGGCACCTCCCCTGGGGATGCACACTGGTGGCACTATTCAACGGAGCCGACGGATATGGTCACAGCTTAGCGACAACAAAAACTGCCATCGAACTAACGAAAGTGCAGCAACGACGAATTAGCGTGGGTGAATGCAGCCCACGTGTGTTTCACGACGGTTCAACGCCACTTTCAGGCAGAAGAAGTGACACAAGATTACCAGCATAGCTCGCTTCTCTCCAATCTTACTGACCAGACCCTGTTGGGCGACCTCGGCGACTCCGGGTCGGTCGAGGTCGAGCGCCGCGGCGCGACGGTGGCGTCGCCTGCTCTCCCCCTCCAGACGGCGCCTCTGTCGCGCCCTGTCTTCCATACCAGCACTCCTCTGGAGACCGGCACACGGGCCGCTGCCGTCCCCCTCATGCATGGCGGCTTCCAGCACTCCACAGTCCGGCCACAAGGTGCCGAGACGACCAACAGCGGCAGTCACGATCACAACAGAGCCACCACGACAGGCAGCTCACGTGAACGCCGTCCTCACCGGCCGCCGTGTCCCCCACTCCCACTCCCAGCTGGTCTTCCTCAGAACTTGTCCGGATGCTCCTTGAGCTCCTCCACGATACGCGCCTCGACCGCCTGGCGCAGCGCCGCGTCGTCCAGGTTGACGTTACAGCTGACAAACACTTGCTTGCCGGTGCGCTGCGCCAGCTTGGCGGCCAGTTTGTCGCTGGCGCCGAGTCCCGCCTTGTTCAGCAGCAGCGAGGCGACCGGGGCCGGCGAGACGGGCGAGCGCATCGCCACGGCCAGCTGCTTGAAGCAGGGCGCGTCGGCCGCCCAGAGGAGGAAGCTGTCGGCCAGCCGCAGCACCTGGAAGTGCACGATCGTCTCCTGGTGGCGACAGCTGAAGCTGTGCGTCCCGAGCCGCGGCTCCGGCGGCTCCACCATGTCCGCGACGGCGCGCCTCGCCGCTGGCCAACCGGTCAGCGGCCGGCCGCGTACACCTGCCGGTACAGCGCCGCCTGGCGGAACACGCGCGCGCACGGCTCGCTCGGGTCGGTGACGACACGCAACGAGTATGCCACCACCTGCTTGCGCTCGCGGTACTCCTGCAGGCCGCCGCGCACGTGGAGCCGCGTTCCAAGCGGCAGTCGGGCGAGCGGAGGCTCGGCCGGTCGCGCCGCCGGCGCCGCCGCGGAAGGCGCTGGCTCGCGGTGGAACCAGCACACGTGGATCACGCCAGTGCCGTCGTCCACTGAGGAGGCAAAAGGAACACGATGAGGGGGGCCAGTGCAACCGAAACATTGTCAACGATCAAAACTGTTCACATCGGTACCCAATGATGGCACTGACTAATGTACTCAACAATGTCAGCAACGAGTAGGGCTTGACACAGTTGTAGCTCAATGTATACTTCTTATCCTGGAGAAAGATCTTGGATATTTTCTCAAACAGCGAGATGGTGGTCTAAACCTTACCACAGGGCTGTTTTCCACAGGATGTCCTGGATTTAGAAAAACTCTAGAAACCTTTTCTAACGTCTTCGTAGGCGAGACATTATTTATGATAATCATCACGCATCAGAATTAGCTTTCCTCCCCATTCAATAATGACCTACATCTAGTCTGTCAACATACATTATCTGTAAGACTAACATCTCCTCAAACAAAGCCTACGACCAACTCGGGGACACTAGCCGACACATAACCCGCCCTCGATGGACGCAAATGGCCCTCTGACTGTCATATGAGGGCCCGTCCCCGGAGGCCAGGGACCCCGAACAGGACTCCGACGGGCCATTCATGCTCTTAAGCCCTCCATACGGGCCCTTGATCGTTGGTCTCGGTGAGCCCTCCAGGCTCTTCGGGCCTATTCGAACACTGCCTCTGGCCGAATCACGAGCAAGTCCCTGGGGGCTCTGCCAGACACCTATGGGGCCATGCCAGACACCGGGATCCCGACCAATGTAACACTGGCTCCGGCTTTGTCCCTGCTCGGGGAATGGGCCCTCAGGCGGCTATTGATTCAAGGGACCCCTGATCAGTACGCAGGGGCCCTGGCTGGCAGTGGAGTGTGAGCCTCTCCAGAGGGTCTTCGAGCATCTCGGAACCTAAGGGGGGTGGGGAACACGTGCCCGCTGTGAAATTGAAAGCGGGCAATGCACCCGGAGTCCTGGTAGCTCTCACCACTCGGGAAAAAGCATTTCCGTGTTCTCAAACAAGTGAGCAGCGTTTCTGATTAAGATAGCGCGGTTCCTTTCAAATGGCCGACAACCTGCCTTCCTGTCACGGAAACAAAATGTGCACTGACCTTCGTATTCCGATCGTTTTTCGTATGTTCGTGCGGCCACCACAGCGCCGAGGATGTCCACTTTCTTCAGCCGCAGCTGACCCCAGGTCGACACCCGGCTCTCCGGATCGAAGGTTGATGTCAGCAGGTCATGGATCCACAGGCAGTAGAATGGTTCCTGTGACCCATCAGTCATGGACACCTGCTAGCAGAGAAATAAATGTCACTGACTGGGATGCCCTTACAAATCTCCATTAAGGTTTTGGATCTTTCACCGCACACATTTCTCTACCCTGTTCCATCACGAACCCCGGTGGAGGGCAGGCACAGACAGCGACAATCTGCCAGCAGTGTTTAGATCATTATGGTGACTGCCAACCCCATCAGACTGTCCAAGAACTACACCATAATACAATCTGTGGCCTCCATGATGGTATGGTATGAGCCTCCAGCTCCCACATGGTGAGCTGGGGTTCCCTCCCAGGCTGCATCATGACCCATGAGCACTAATGCCCAAGTCTGAGCCCTTGGCAATTGGTAACATCCTGTAAAAGGGTGAAGGCCAATATTTGTCACGTTCCATAAAAATTGACTTAATTTGCTGAGTTGTAAGCAATATCAACAGAGTATGACAACAAAGTTTAACAGCAGTGTTAAGGTGACAATCATGAATGTATGAATTCATTGAAACCTAAATTGGGTTTCCAATTATTGTCAGTCAATTCCATCATATTGTTCCTACCTCCCTCAAGGTTAACTAAACCACATTATGTATAGGACACCATCAAGCAAGTGTCTACCCACTCCCATCAACACAAAATGAACATGCAGGTCACTGCCAGGTGTGAAGGAATTAGGGGCCAGCTGAGTGGGGGTCTGCCAGCTGAGTGGGGGTCTGTGACCTGAGTGGGGGTCTGCCAGCTGAGTGGGGGTCTGTGACCTGAGTGGGGGTCTGCCAGCTGAGTGGGGGTCTGTGACCTGAGTGGGGGTCTGCCAGCTGAGTGGGGGTCTGTGACCTGAGTGGGGGTCTGCCAGCTGAGTGGGGGTCTGTGACCTGAGTGGGGGTCTGCCAGCTGAGTGGGGGTCTGTGACCTGAGTGGGGGTCTGAGTGGGGGTCTGCCAGCTGAGTGGGGGTCTGCCAGCTGAGTGGGGGTCTGCCAGCTGAGTGGGGGTCTGCCAGCTGAGTGGGGGTCTGCCAGCTGAGTGGGGGTCTGCCAGCTGAGTGGGGGTCTGCCAGCTGAGTGGGGGTCTGCCAGCTGAGTGGGGGTCGGTGACCTGAGCCAGCTGGTAGGGTCAAAGGTGGGAATCAGAATGATGGCACTAATTTTCTACTTACATCATTTTTCCCTAACTGACTAAATGTGGGAGCCTGATGTGCAGTCTTTTAGAATTGTTAAATGCAAATACCGAGTAATTTATGATGCACCATGTTAGGCTTGCATGTATGTAATCCAATAAGAGCTTTTTTTGTCATACAGCCTCATATTCCAGACAGTAGCAACACCTATCACCAAACAACACTAAATCACCAAACCTGAGGTCTGTATATCCTTAGCCTGAAATACCAAACCAGATAACAAGCAACCATATCTGTGCCCTATGCTTGTGATGTGCTGCATGGTTTGCATAACATACTGTTGTAATCATTGCTGGACTGCATCTGCCTCATAATTACACCACAAATGATGGTGAATGGGCAAATCTATGAAATAAAACAAAAACAAAAATTAGGCATTGTACCTATGGTCATTGGCAGAGTAACACTAGCATGACTGTTAAACTGATTGGTGGTTGGTGCATCAGAACTCAGCAATAGCTGCTCACAGCCCACAGAATGGTGATGATAATGTTCAGTACATTGAACAATGATGACAGGGCTTTTTGTAGGCCCATATCAGACCATGCCAAATTTACAGAATTTTACAATTACTTTTGAATTGTTTTCACTATTGTCACCTAAAATTACACATGTCACATCAAAACTTCTTGAAAAATTACCTCTCTCTCTGCACTGAAATTGGTGGTGAGCATGCACCAAATATTGAGGAAACATTCCCAACACAATGTGTGAATTCTCTAGAATTGTTCCCTTCATGCTACTGCTACATAGGGGGTGTCTCACAAGAATGTTTCCAGCAATTTCAAAATATCATTTAATATTCCCATCATAGCGTGCACCCTAAGGTGCACTAAGGAGCACCCTAAGGAGCATAAAAAACAATCCCAAATCTCGTAAAAGACGCACATTCCATACCACTCCGGAGCGATAATACTTCAGGCCTTTTAAACGAGACCAAACCTTGAAAAATATCATCAGACAGGAGCGAGCGTGAAATCGCAGCCTGAATTATTCTGCAAAGAGAGCAGGAAGTCGAACAAGAATAAACGACATACGAACAGTCCCACCCCTACCTGCATTCGCGGACAGCCCAAGGCCGACAAGCGACCTCGACGATCTCAACGCCGACCGCATGACTGTTGAAATGCTACACTTTACACGCAGTTGCGGCGATAGCTGCCGCATGGTGTATTCATGTAGTAGCATATCTTAAAATTGTGTTAGTTGAAAAACAAAACTATAACAAGAAAATTGTTTTACCAAGTATTGAATATAAAAGCAGAACAATTATCACTTTATTTAATTTTTTTTGGTTTTATGAGTCTTTAGTAAATACAAATGTGCTGTGCATAAGATTAAACTGATAATGATAAATTTCCATTACTAGGTTTACCATGCCTTATTTGTAAAGTTAAGTAGAACTGTAGCAAAAACAACAAAGCGCACCGTCACCGGGTACTTGGCCAAAACGGGCGGGAAGTTTAAACTCGAGGGCGTTGTGCGTGGGCTGCGTGGAGCAAGAATTCAAGATTCTGCAATATACACCCTGGGATTGCTACACTCCGTAAGCGGCCGATTGGGTTCAGGAATGGCTCGAGTACATGAGTGCATGCATGTATAAATGACCGAATAGTCCAATTGGATCGTATAGGTAGGTTAGGTAGCAGGCGCTAATAGTGGCATCGCGGGAATGGGCCTCGCACTTCCCACAACGGCCCGAATCAACTGAATCTAGAACGCAAACCATACAGTATTGGAAGCCGTAAATGTGCCACACATTCACGAATGTCAACAGCTCCATGTAGCTTTGTGTGCCATCTGCCATGCGATTACAAGTGTGTTTTCCTTAACACCTGTCACACACCCAGCTTGCATCAATCGACGCATAAATTTCGCGTGCTGCTGTTCGCTGATTGTACGAGGAAAGCGAAGGCCCCCAATGCTTCCAGCTGATTATCCGATGACGTCACAAAACCACAACATCTACCAACCCGATGAAAATTGCATGCGCGTCTAAGCGCAGTGAGCCCATGGTGGCACCTGGACGCTTCCCGTAACACGTTTGCATCCTAGCAGGCCGACTGTGACCGAAAGGGTCTGGGCGGGACAGAACGGGGCCACACAGAACCGAACTGAATCAGACTGACTGCGCGGGATGGATCCCGGATGGAACGTCATGAAGCAGATCAAGACAGGACCGGAGGGTACCGGCTGAGATCTGGGGGACTAGATGGCACCGTACGGGACCGGACGGAACCGGAGAGGACCTGACGGGATCGGACGACACCAGACGTGACCGAAAGGAGCGAATGGGACAGAACGGTACCACACAGAACCAAGGGAACCGGACTGAAACGGACGAAACCGGATGGAGCGCCATGAGGCAAGACGAGACCGAACGGAACCGGACCAAAGCGGACGGAAACGGACGGGACCAGACCAGGCGGGACCGGATGGGGCCGGACAAGATCTGATAGGACCATGCAGCCTGCATGTGACTGAACAGATTCTGAACGGGACGGAACGGACGGCACCGAAAGGGACATGACGCAACCAGATGTGACCAGACTGGACCAAATGGGATCAGGCGGGATCAGATGGAATCGGACGTGAACGAACGGAGCTGGACGTGACCGGACGGGACCATGTGCAACATGATCGAACGCCATTAGGCCAGACGGGACGGGATGGAACCGGATAGAACAAGACGGGACTGCACGGTACCGGATAAACTGAGCGTGACCTAATGGGATCGGGTGGAACCGCACGAGGCCTGGCGCCGGGTGGGATTGGACGGAGTACGACAGGATCAAATAGGGCATGACGAGATGAGACAGGATCGGACGGCAAGGCACTTGACCAGTAGGTACGGGACGGGGTATGGCGGGACCAGAAGGGGACCGGGCGGGATCAGACCGGGTCGATCTGGTCCCGCTAATTCTCTATGGTCCCACCTGGTCACGTCTGGCGTCGTCTGTTTCCATCCGGTCCCTTCCGGTCCCTTCCATTATCATCTGGTCATCTGGTCATCCACCTGATCCCGTCTGGTTTGGTCTGGTCCCATTCAATTCCATACAGTCCTGTCCAGTCCTTTCTAGTCCCGTTCAATCCCGGCCGGTCCCATCCAGTTCCGTCCGGTCGCGTCCCATCGCGTCAAGTTTCGTGCGCCACCGTTAAATCCCGCTTCGCTTCGTCCTATTCGGACCGGCCTCTTCCTACGTTGTCTGGTCCTGTCTGGGCTCATCACACTCCATCGGGCGCCGCTCCGTCCCGTTTGGTCCGCTCCGCCCCGTCTGATTTCTACCTGTCACATCCGGGGTTTCGTTTACGTTTGTCACGTTCCATCCGGTTGCGTCTGGTCCCGCCTGATCGCGCCCGGTCCAGTTCGGCTCTGTCCAGTTCCGTTGAACTCTGTCTGGTTCCGTCCCGTCCCGTCCGTTCCCTTCTCGTCCGTTCCCGTCCCGTCCCGTCCGTTCCCTTCTCGTCCGTTCCCGTCCCGTTCGTTCCTGTCCCGTCCGTTTCCGTCCCGACCGCTCCCGTCCCGTCTCGTCCGTTTCTGTCCTGTCCATTCCCATTCGGTCGTCCCGTCCGTTTCCGTTCGGTCGATCCCGTCCGTTTCCTTTCGGTGCCGTTCGTTCCCGTTCGATCGATACCGTCCACTTCCGTTCGGTCACGTCCGTTTCCGTTTGGCCACGTTCGTTCCCGTTTGGTCCCGTCCTTTCCTGTTCGGGTCTGTCTGTTCCCCTTCGGTCCCGTCTGGTTCTGTCTGTTCACGCTCGGTACTGTCCGTCCCATTCGGTCCCGTTCCAAACCAGCAGCAGGCTAGCAGGGATTTTGCGATTTTGTGATGTCACAGTACAGTTGAAGGTTGAAAATGTTGTGAACGGTCGGTTGAAAGTGTTTGTGACCTTCAACTGACAGCCGGACACCACATGTTTATCCGCCGGTTGTTGCGAACTGGATGCGGGGGGGGGGGCAAGCAGCGGATAAAACGCTATGTGCTGTTGTATTGTATGACAAATTGATCTCAAGCAGGTATTAGAGCTACTCAAAAATGTAGTGTGCATCTGTTGATGCAAAATTTGAATGGGTTTTGTACTAGGCTCAGCTTACTTAAACCGTCTTAGGAAGTGCGAGGCTTATGCGGGTGATACCGACCTAGTGGTTGAGATCGTTTTTGCTATGTCTAATTGGAAATCAGCATCGATGCTTAGATATCCGCAGGTCAAAGCTATTTAAATGAAAAGGTTTACCATGTATATTGACCATTCCTAACCTTCATGAAGTTAACATAACAAATCTCTGGACGTCTTTGAGATAAAAAAAAATTGAAATGAGAATGAAAAACTGCGCCATATGCCGTTTTCCGGTCAAGGAGTCGTTTTCTTTGACCTTGAGACCAGTTTGATCTGACCCTCATGGCCATAACTGATCCAAGCTCCATATAGCTATTTGTAGTCCCGATTTCAGTTGCTTGATTATCTTAAACCCCATTGGAAGTGATATGCCTACGTCTGAAGCTGTTGTCGCATTAGCTTGACAGCTACTCACAGGATTGCGTTCGATGGAATCATTGTCTGAGCTGTCTCAAGCCACTGATCCTGGAAAAACTTTTCTTGTTTTGCTTTGTGTTTTGTTTGCTGGTTTATTATGCACGAATAGATAAGCTACTGTTCACAGCCAGATAGGTTAGGCCCCATAGGCCCTTGGCTTTTCACTGAGCTGCACCATTTGGAATTTAGTTTGAAAAACCTTACGGGCATTAATTTAAATAATTTCGAGTGGCCTGAGCCTCCTCCTAATGCGGACTTAGCCATTCCCCCAATGTTGACTCGAGCCTCTCTCCCTCAATGTTCCTCTTAGCCCCCTCAATGCACATGGGTAAGGAAGGAATGCTGGGCCAAATCAACGCAGAACGGTTAAGTCTGCTATGTGTATGGAAGACACCTTAAAGGGAGTGTTCCACATTTACATGGGGTTTTGAACTGAAATGGTTATCTTGAAGACCTTTCGGTGCTGTTCACGATCCTGCCCTTCTTAAGACATAAGCCCTTCCAGTTTTCGAGCCGCACGCCCGCGACAATGGGGGAAGGCACATCGGGAAGGGCATTTCAAAGTCACTTTTGGCATTCATGCTGTCACAATAGCGTCATTCAAATCCTGCCATTTCGTACGTCATGCGGCGATTAAGACCAATAATAATATAATTGTTGAGGCGTTCACATCTGGCGTTCGTGAGCGCGATCTCCAGATATCATGGCCGTCGATTGGCTCTCAACCAATGTTGCGGAAGGCACGACGGCGTAGCCAAACCATGACACTTTCAGGAGTATGTGTGCTAAAAAGAGAACTGTGCTGTGTAGAGCAGTTTCTTTCACTTGAAAAGTATACCAACAGTTAGAAATGAGCTTGTCTTCTTATATCTGGTGCTTGCTTCAGTATATTCAGCTGTGAAACATTTCCTTTAATGCATCACTTTTAGAATCATATTCATTTTGCACTCAATGCTTCCCTGAAGGTAGCTAATGTAGTTGTCATTCACATGATCCTAAGCAAGTCGTGCTTACTCTTTCATATGTTAATCCAGCCTGCGGATGTTCGGCGAGTTTTTTCAAATGATATCGCCCGGATGGAGATGAAGAACTGTTGACCACAACATGCGGCAGCTTTTTCAAGTGCAAGGTGCCCCTAGTAAAAGTGGCCACACGTTTTCCCCAACAGCGGCAAATGTATTTGTCGCAAAATCGTGGCTATACAACACAATAAGCGACAGCGGTAGTCATCAATGATCCCTCGCTCAAATTTACTCAGACGTGTTTCTTTGAACTATACCCCATTCAAAGCTTTTCACAAAAAGTCAACTCACATTATTTCGAACATGGGAAGTCATTCCTCCACAGGAGAGTATTTTGAATCTACAAAATATCGAACATTTTTAGTTTTGCTCTAACATTGAGGACACAAATTGCTGGCCGAAATCCGGAGAGAAACCAGGCTTTGCGGGTAGGGTAGCTCAACCTTTTCGGCTAGCCCTCCCCCCCCCCCCCTTCAATCGATCGTTGAAGTAGCATCCCTGTAGTCAGGCCAAACTGACCCAAGCTCGAGCTCATGTTAATGTTTCCAACCAAATTTTTGCTGGGCAACTGCCCGATGAACATTTCCATTAATGAGCTATGGCGTAGGGCAAGGGGCTTTGACAATGGGTGAGCTGGAAATGAGCAGGACCGGACGTATTGGCTAATCAGGATCATTAACAACAACAATGTTGCCGATTATCCATCATCTGAGAACAATAAAAGGCCGCAGTATAATGACACCTAGGCTTGATTTCTACAAAAGATGCCACTTGGGCATTCAGCTTGTCAACAGCTGCGGACACCTTTGGTGTCAGAAGCCATCTAAGACCTTTGGTGTCAGACCCGAACACGCTTGGTGTCAGTAGCCATGCAGCACTAGAGCTTATTTCTGAGCTTTAATGACTAGTCCGCGCAATGCTGATGCCACGCCCACGATACCTGAAATAATTGACCTACCCACTGTGGCGGCATCGGACATCCAGCAGCCAGCCACTGGCAGGATGCATTTCCGGTACCATGTGGCCAAGTGATAAGCATACCGTACTCGAAATAGAACCGTAAAGAAGCGTTATTCACAGCGTCACATCCAAACAGCTGCATTTCCACGCACCCGTGTGCCCCAACACCGTTGACCGCTGACCCCATTGCTGCCCTTCTCATGGATCTCGTGGCTAATTGCTGAGGAAGCACCGCGGCACCGGTGGTGGGCTGGGCCGGGTGCCGACGACCTCGGGCTCCTCCGCGCCGTCCACACAGCGACGCGCGTCGAGTTTGTGAACCCGCCGCCCGCTGCAGCAGGCCGTGTCACGGAGGCCGGCAGGGCGAGCGGCACGGTCGCGGCTCCGCTCGCCGCTGACCTGACCCGTTCCACGTCAGCGGCCCCACGCTGCAGACCCGCAGGAGGCCCGGGCCCGGCGGGCCACACCAGTGCAGTGCAGCGCTGCAGCCGGTGCCGGCGGCTCCGCTGGTGCACGGCTGGCAGCGCTTAAGCGGGAGCACGCCGGCTGTCAGGGATCCCCGAAACAGGCCGGGCCACCGCGGCGTGGTGGGTTCGAAGCTGGCCGACTGTTGGCGTCTTAATTGAAGCAAGTTCCGGGTCAGGGCGAGTCGGAAAACAAACTTATCAAACGAGCCTGAAAATGATCAGAGTTTGGTTTCTATATTGGCCGATCATGTTCATTTTATGGTTGACTCCGCTCCATTAATTATTTACATTGCCTTAGTTCAAGAGGTTTATGGGTAGTTTACGTCTTGCTATGGCGTTTCCTTCTCTCCCCATAACCCAAACAAGATGATAACTTAGCATGTGATCATGACCGAACCGTATCACAGATCTCTCTGTTTCACATGACCTTTATCTCATTTCTCCCTTGCCCTGCGCCTTTGATACAGATGTTCCACCGGCTTGGAGGGCTGAGGCTACTACAGTGTCTCAGCAATATAGGCATTTCCTACGTACCTGGCTGTCATTGTGGCTGCCAGGTATGCTTTACGGGTGCATTGCAGTACGGATTTCGACAAACGCCGCGCAAAAAACTTACTGACCTTGTTCACGTCAATTTAGAGTCTCGGGCAGGCGGTCACGTACCAACTTTGCTAGTTTTTTACACGCATGGTGAAAGGCCAAAGACATATGATTGTCCCTCGGAATGCACGATTGTGCCATACGGGCTCGGTGGCTCGTAACGATCCGACCAGTCGTTCATCATCGACAGCCGATCGGAAGGCCAACTGTGTCCGCAGAGATCGCCTCCGCCGGCACGACCGGCTACTCCCTGCTCATCGCCGAAGGATCCAAACGGCGGGGTCTTCATCTCTGCGGGCGGCAGTGCGTGTGGACGCCGAGCGCGCGGCGGCGTGTGACGTCACGCTGACGTCACGGGCCCGGGCGCGCGGCGGCGGCTGACAGGCGGCCGGCAGTGTGCCGGTGCCGCGCGCGCCGAGGGCAGTGGGGAGGGCGCCGCCGGCACTGTCGTGAGAAGGACGCCCGACGCAGAGACCAGGGGCTTCCAGACGCCAGCAGACCGTCCCAGGTAGGTCAGCTCAGGTCGCCCCAGCTGCGCCCGGCGACGGGAGGGACCTGGACCTCCGTGCGTGCTCGCACCGAGGTCCTCCGCGGATGATTTGAAACTGGTCGGCAAGGCAACGTCCCGCTCGTGGTTACCCGGTATGGTGTGATCATTGCTCACATAGCTAGTGGCGTTTGTTTTTGGGCGTGGCACGCCGCCGCGCCGGTGTCTGCAGTGCAGTGCCGGTCCCTCTGCCGAAGCTGGCTGGTGGCGTGCGTGCCCGCCTCAGACGGCGCGTGCTGAGCGGTCCGGCCGGGCGGTGTGTGCACGGCAACAGAGCGAGGCTCCTGGCGTGTCGGCCGCCGCCGAGCCAGCCGCGTCGGCTCGATGTTGTATTGTCGGCCGTGGCTGGGGGATGTTCCCTGTCGGTGGGAGCTGCCGGCTGTGGCCCGGCCGCCGCTGACCGATGGTAAAGCGAGCACCACTGGCCTGTACGAACTGAACGGGAGTCGGCAGGGATCGAACCCGGGTCTGTTGTCACCGACGTTCTGGATTTCCCGTGTTTGAAAGGGGAGGGGGAGGGAGCGATAGCGAGGCGAATGCACCACTTCCGGCCGACAGCATGATTGATAAGGCTGTCACAGTAAGAGGAGGTATTATCTCGGCCATCTGCGGCTCCTCGTCACGCAGGCCGTGGGCGGACAAGGCCTCATGGTATGCGCCATTCAGTCACTGGGGCTTGCTCAACCGTTCTGCGAAGACGTGACATGCAATCGCGCACCGGCGCCCAGCTGAGGCCGGCGGTCTGGCGGCCGCCGCTCGTCGGCTGCTCCGCGACACCAGCTCGGGAGGGAGGGGCGCGCCGGCCGACGCTCCCCGGAGGCGCTATTGGTGGTGCGACGGAACACGTCTTCACTCTCCGCTGACGTCTATTTATGCGGCGGCGGCGGGCGGCGGGCCGGCGCCCCGGGGTTTTGGCGGCTGGCCCTCTTTCATTTGCCGTCCCCTTGGCGCTCCTTCCCGCCGCGCGCGGCGCGCCAAAACAAATGGAAATAGTCAGCATTGGGCCGGCCGGTCCCTAGCCTCCCCTTCTGCGAGCCCCGCCTCCCGCCGCGGTGCGAGGGCTGGTAGTCGTGTTTACCCGACCGGCATAGTCGGGAGATGTTTTCGGCGCAGGGAAACAAACAAGCCGAGTGTTTGCGAGTCGATTTAAGCTGATCGTCACGTGGTCGTGGGAACCGCACACACACACACACACACATACACACACTACCCACCAATCCCTTCTCTGAGGCAGCGCGATGTCGCCTCTGCAGGCGCACTCAGTGTGCGCCGACTTTCGGAGAGCTGTCGACGAGGCCTGAACGACGGCTTGGTCGCAAGCGGGCCGATCATGGTCCCCGGACCTCTGCTCCGAGCAGTCCCAAGTAGGTTAGGCGCGCTTCCTCCGCCGATGTGGAACACGCCCTGGAAGCGGCACGCCGCGGCGATCACCGCGCCCGCGGCCGCACCGTCAGGCCGAGTTGTGCAGAAAATTAATGGCGTTTAGGGAACGTAGCGGTGTTCGGCGGCCACAGATCCGGTGCTCGCGTTAGCGCTAAACAAATGAGCACGGACCACATACCGACAGAGATTAGCGCCGCCGGGCCGGCCGGCGGTCGGAGGTCGCGCCGGGTCGCCGGGCCGCCGGCCGGAGAGAGCGCCGGCCGCCGTCACGAGCCACGCGGCCGTGAACGGCGTCCGATCGGCCCGCACGATACCGTGAGCGATCGGACGGCCGTGAAACGCGCCGACGAGGCCGACGCCCGCCGGCGCCGCTCTGGCGGTCCATCCGACCTCCCACCGGGCAGCCGGCTCCTGGGAGACTGCTGCGTGCGCCTCTCGCTGTTGATCTGCTAAGATCTGCCTTCTCCTGTCTGTCATGCCGGGAGGCTTTGCTCGGCTTTGCTCGTATCGCATATGTATCTGCTCGGGTCTCCTCCAGCGGCCGCTCCATGGCCGGGGCTGCCGTCCATCCGGTCCGCCGCGGCCGTCGCCCTTCCCCAGCTGCCGTTGTGCCCTCCCCTCCAGGTGCCGGCTGTGACCAGCCGCGCCGATTGGTTTTCCGTCACTCCTCGGTAACGAGCGCTGGGCGATGGTGGCGCCGCGCCGCGGCGGCGCCATCACCACGCCGGCCTTGTAGCGTAGCGCCGCGCCGCAGCGGGCGCAGCCGCGGCGCGTCGCGCCGCGCCGTCACGCGGTAAAAACGGCGGCCTTTGAGCGGCGCCGGACCACCGGAAGCGGGCGGCCGCCGGCGCCGCGGCCGCTGACTCACGCGCTCACCTTGCCCATGCACCGCCGTCACGCCTCTGGCGGCCAGCGGTCGCGGCACGGCCGCGCCGGCACGCGGAACGTCCCTGATCGAGCCGAGAGGGCAGACGCGCGGCCCGGCCGCCGCCGCTGCTGCTTCGGGACGGATGGGTGCAGGGCGCGCTCGCTGCCGGCCGGTGCGTCAGCGGAGCGGCAGGCGGCTCGGGCGCCGCGCCCTGGAGGCGTCGCCGCGCGGCGCCAACCGCTGCATTCCGGTCGGATCTGCCACGGTTCTCACGGCAGGCGGAACGGGCCGCGTACTTGCGCCGGCCGAGCGATCGGTGGGACTGGTGGCGGATCGTCATCCCACCGTTTTTCACGGCGCGCCGCGTATGAGCGACGCGTAGGGCCTATCGAGGAATCGGCCACCGTCTGGAGATGGCCGATAGGCTCCTGACGGGTGGACCTGCGGCGGCGAGTACGAGACCCCGGCACGCCAATGCATCGGGGCCGTGGTGGCGGCGGTGGCGGCAGCGACCGCCAGCCACCCTCGCCGCGCGCGCGCGCGCGCCACGCGCCGCTCCGTCTCGGCTGGCCTGGTTCGCCGGACATGGTGGGTTCGATTAAAAAGCGCGCGCTTCCACCGGTGCGGAATGCGCTGCCGCAGCGCCGCCGGCGGTCCGCGCGCCTAGCGAGGTGGGCGGCGGGCGTGGTGACCCGAATCGACAGCCCCGGGCGGCCGCCGGGCCGGTCAGCGTGACCGAGCGGCCTGCTCGACGTCGGCGCGCCGCCGGTGGCACCGATGGCGCCGCCGGAGGCACAGACAACGCCGCGTGGTGTCGCTATAGCCGGTGGTCGTCCGAACCGGCCGCACTGACGCCTTCTGTGGGATGTCTGATGCTGGCACAGGTCCGGTGGGGTGGGGTGCCGATCTGACGCGAACCGCGCCGGAGCCGGCGCAGGCCGACCCCGCTCCGGCCGGGCCGTCACGCAGGTCGCCGTCGTCGCCGGCCGGGGGCGGCGGCGGCCCGGCCACCATCCGTCATTCTCGGCCGGTCTCCGCCACCTAATGGCGCCGTAAGTGTGCGTCTGACCCGGCATTAGTTTGAGGCTCGTCCGGCGAGCCGCCGCGCCTCCGCGCGGCAGCCGGTAGAGGTGCGAGGCTGTGTGCCACCGTGACCTCTGATCAGTGCCGGGTCGGCTGCCCGTGGAGCCGCCAGCGTGCGGCGCCGCGGGCCGGGGAAGGGGGAGGGCGAGGCGTTGAGGCGATGGCTCGCGCTCCACTGCCCTCCGAGGGTCTCACGCACAGCCTTTGAGGCGTCTGTTTTACGCGACTGCGGCCGAGGAATGTGAGACAACCTGATATCGGGACACCTTGAAAGCCAGTAGCTCATGGCGTTCCCAGGCTTAAATACGGAAATGACTATTTAAGTAGCCGTTTAAAGTGCGCCTGTTGCGGTGGGAGCCGGTGGGCGGGCCTGTGGGGCGGGCCGAGGGGTGCCGCGGCAGCCGGCGCGGGCGGCCGGACCGCTCCAGCTACCTGCGCACCGCCGGCTGGCCCGGTCGGCCCTGGCCACATGACTTGTGGCCTCAGTGACCTGCCGTTTGTGGTTAATGTATGAACGCTGGCCGCCACACATGAATACGCCCACGTGTGGACGGTTCCAGCCTGGAAAATTTTGATGCATTGGGAACACCGTGTAGCTGGAATGGCCTCGGGCTGGGAGCTTTGGATGGCTAAAACATCCGGGTACTGGAAGCGCTGCACCATTGCGAGTCCCCTGACGGCGGTCGTATTGAGTGAACTGGTGGAATACGCGCCCGGCTCTGACATGTTTGAAGCCGAGCTCGGTACGTGTAAGGAGTGCCGCGGCTGGCGGCCGGCCGTGTTAGGAGTGTCGCGGCCGGCGGCTGGCCGCGTTAGGAGTGCCGTAGCTGGCGGCTGGCCGTGTTAGGAATGCCGCGGCTGGCGGCTGGCCGTGTTCGGAACGTCGTGGCCGGCGGCTGGCCGTGTTAGGAGTGCCGCGGCTGGCGGCTGGCCGCGTTAGGAGTGCCGTAGCTGGCGGCTGGCCGTGTTAGTAGTGCCGTGGCTGGCCGCTGGCGGCCACACGATCGCAACGGCGGCCCGATGGTAGCGCGGCAGCGCCGGAAATGACCGCTGATTGCCCCTGTCCCGCTCCGGCGCAGGACAGTGGAGGGAAAAAAACTGCCATCCCGCGCCATGTCCGCCGCCAATAGGAAGATGACTGGGTATCTTCTCACAGCCTCTGACGTAGTCAGCCCTCATTCCCAGCGTCGGAAGTGATCCGCCCGTTTCCCAACTTATCCCAGTTGCCTCTCGGGAGACTATAGCGCAATCTCGTAATCTGGAGCATTGTGAGGACCTTTATCATTCGAAGTCGTCCTGCATCCCGTCGCGGCTGTTAGATCAGCGTAACACACGCCCGGTCCGTGCTGTGCCGTGGCTGTTAGATCAGCGTAACTCATGCCCGGTCCGTGCTGTGCCGTGGCTGTTAGATCAGCGTAACCCACGCCCGGTCCGTGCTGTGCCGTGGCTGTTAGATCAGCGTAACCCACGCCCGGTCCGTGCTGTGCCGTGGCTGTTAGATCAGCGTAACACACGCCCGGTCCGTGCTGTGCCGTGGCTGTTAGATCAGCGTAACTCATGCCCGGTCCGTGCTGTGCCGTGGCTGTTATATCGGCGTAACTCATGCCCGGTCCGTGCTGTGCCGTGGCTGTTAGATCAGCGTAACTCATGCCCGGTCCGTGCTGTGCTGTGGCTGTTAGATCAGCGTAACACACGCCCGGTCCGTGCTGTGCCGTGGCTGTTAGATCAGTGTAACCCACGCCCGCTCCGTGCTGTGCCGTGGCTGTTAGATCAGCGCAACCCACGCCCGGTCCGTGCTGTGCCGTGGCTGTTAGATCAGCGTAACCCACGCCCGGTCCGTGCTGTGCCGTTTCGCACGACCTTATGACCTGCCCCGCCTCGGTGAACTAGACTGACTTATTGTCTTTAACCGCGTGTGTATCGCTGGAGATCTCATCCCGCACGGAATCCACTCTCTCGACCGGACGCAGCGCTGGTCATGGCACCATGGCAATCCCAGCCATGGCAATCTCGTGGTACTCTATATTTTCCCGGAATATCGGGTGTAATGGGACTATGGCAATCTCGTGGTAGTCTATATTTTCCCGGAATATCGGGTGTATTCGCCGTGCAACAAGAATGTAAAGTCCCAATCATTATTATGGATGATTGCTATGTGGCGTGACGTGGAATTTTCACGAAACGTGCCCACGGCGAAACACTTCTATGCTGCATGCTCGTAATTTATTAGACAATAACTGCGCATGCGACACATTAACATTGTTGCTCGCACGTACACGCGACGCGCTGCGCCGCCTCAACTTTGAGAACTAATCGCATATTGTGCAGTTTGTAACGTATGAAACACGTTTCCTTCACCCGTCGTCGGTTTTGGGTGCGTAAACTGACTTCGTTTTAAATGAACGTGTTGCGCCACATCTGTTTCATTGCGATCAAGTGGCGGAACAAGATTATGCCCACCCGGTAAAGATTCTACGTGAACTGTCTTAGGATCTTCATCATTCCGGTAGCTGCAAACACCAAAAGCGCAAATTCTTTGTTATATGACGTCATACAGAACAACTCGGGCGTGTTCAAAAGTGTAACGCCGATGATGCATATCCTTTTGTTGTCTGGCTCGCTGCGAATACGCCACTCGTCCGTGCCATCGGAGCCGGTTGCGGCTATCCTCGCCGCGCGGTCACGGCGCTGATCTGAATCAGGCGCTCTTCGTTCCCATGACCGACGGAAGCCGGCTGTTTGTGCCTTCGTCATGACGTGCATTCAGGGTTTCCGCTCGCATACCTTCTGCTTGCGTTGATAGCTCGCCTTCGGTATGTAATCTCTTGCACATTCCATTAATACCTGGGGCCACGACTGTTTCACTTGTCAGCGACCGCGTCACCGGAATGTGGTCGTCTCGTGGGCTGCCGCGCGAGCGTGCCTCCCCGCCTGACCTCGGTCATTGCTCTCGCCTCGCCGCCCTCGTCACCGTCCTGCGGCGCGACGCTGCTGACGCGTGGCGTGCCGCGCGTGCGGCAGTAGGTGAGGGGAGGATTTACGAGCGGGGTCCGGCCGCCTGCCGCCACCCCCCGCCGAGCTGACCGCCAGCGGCACCACCCCACCTCCCCCCATGTTCTGGTTCACCCGGTCACCTAGCGGTTCCGCCGGAACGAACGCTAGTGCCGGGTCACGAGACTGACGGCTTTCACGTTGTGGTCATTGTGGGCTCTACTACCTCGGCCGCACACAAACACACGCTCACAAGATCTGGTTGGTTGTCATTGGATTTGAGGTCACCGCGACTGCTGTGGTTACAGACGCGCACACGGAAGATGCGTATTACACCTCATCGCCACGGTGCTTTAAACTGCAATTACAGCTTGGCCACGCTCGTCCAGACGCGCTCGCAGTGGCAGGGGCGGTTCAGCCAGCAGCGGAAGGCGGCGTCTCCCGGCCCCGGCCCCGGCCCCGGTTCCGCCCCATGCCGCCCGTCATCAGAGGTCTCGGCGCCAGCAGCGGCGGCCCGGCTCGGTCGTTCGTCATCCATAGTCGCAGGTGACGGCCGCCGGTCGGGCCGCTCTTCGCGTTCCGGCGATGTCCAGCAGCCGGGGTAACTGTGCGCTCGTGTCCTGGCCAGGCCGCCGGTCGGACCGCTCTTCACGTTACAGCGATGTCCAGCAGCCGGGGTAACTGTGCGTTCATGTCTCGGCCAGGCCGCCGGTCGGGCCGCTCTTCACGTTGCGGCGATGTCCAACAGCCGGGGTAACTGCGCGCCCGTGTCCCGGCCAGGCCGCGGTGTGACCGCACGAATGGGCAGGCTCCGTCTGCTGCTGAAGGCATATACAATTGTACAGTTACATATCGGTAATGATGCTGGGAGGTCATGCAGCGGCGCTGTTCCTTGTGTGTTCTGCTGCTCGCCGGACTGGTAACGGTATGCAGATGCACGCCCGGCGACCCCAGTCCACGCCAGCTGGACCCCGTCGTGTCCCGCGTTCTGCCGGCGTGCCTTGCTGTACCACGCGGCCGGCAGCGCGCCGCTCCCGAGCGTTATGGCGCCCTGTCCCCATTCGGACACAGAAGCGGTGTTTGTGCAGCTGCCGGCCCACTGCCGTATTACGCCTCCGCCAAACATATAGACGCCCGCCCACCGACATATTGCGGCCCCGTCCCGGCCGTTGTCCGAACTCCGGCGGGCTTTGTGAGCCGACGGGGAGGACTGCTGCCCGCGTGACGTCACTGTGCCCACCGGCGGGCCGCTGACGCTCGTGCGATGGTGTCGCACCCCGGCCGCTCGCTGGGAGGGGTGTCCACCGCCGGCACGGTAGGGCTGCCGGCTGGCCGGGCGGGCGGCCGTCACCCGCCGCCGCCTGTTCGGTCTGACCGGCGGCCGCGCTGCCGACCGGTCCGTCACCGGAGCAGCCCCGTCCCAGACGATCGCGCCCTGCTGATGCGGCCGACTGGCGATCGGTGGTGTTTGAGACGGGCGAGCTCGACGCGCCGGTGCGGCGTCGCGTGCAGCTCTGTTCGGCCACCTAACGAGCCACGAGCCGGCCGGAGCCCGCTACGGCGGCGGCCTCGCCCGATGCACGCCCGCCGCTACGGTTCGATTCAGTCCAGACGGGCCCGCGAGCGCCCGCTGCCACGCCGGCCCCGTTCGGTCGCCCGCTGCGCGACCGTTACGTGTATATTTGGCTTGATAGCGCAACCAAATAGATCTGACTGGCACTCACGTTAACGGCTGCTGCAATGCTCTTCACACCGGCCACGTCGCCCTCAGGCGGCTTTAAACCGCTGCCAGCTTGCAGCCGCACGGCTGCTGGCGATCGGTGTTTGACAGACTATCGATGTCGGTATCGGTGTTTGACAGGCTATCGATGCCGGTCAATCGAATCCCACCCGCGTGCGTACGCCATCCATCCGGGCTGCTGACGCAAGGCGTCTCGGCGTGGGTCCGTCATGTGAACACGACCCGGCGGTGGAGGGAGGGGGAGGGGGCGGACCGCCGCTGCCACCCCGGGCCCCGTCTCTGCCCAGGCTTCTCCCGGGCGGTACCGCCGCCGCCGCCGCCGCCGCCCCGGGCCTGGCCTTTGCCCAGGCCTCTGCCGGGCGGGACCGCCGCCGCCGCCAGTAGTCCAGTCACGGCCCGTTACCCTCGTGCCGCCGCGTGACGGAACGTCACAGCGTCTGCACGCGGGTGCACGCGGCCCAGGCCGGACCACACTGCTCCGAGGGAGTATTAACACGAGAGCTGGCGGCGACAGGCATCTCGGCGACAGATTGCGCGGAACAGTCGGGTGGGCTGTCTGCGGTGCTGGCGTGGAGCTACTGAGCGTGCGGTCGTTCATTTCTGGGGCCCGGCGCTGGAGCCAATTAAGCCTTTGTGATTGCAAATTAAGCCTGAGAGTTCTTGAAAACTTGTTTAGCGTTGGTGGTGTTCGCGCTCGGATGCGGCGTGCTGGAGGCTTTTTAGCGCTTGCCGGCTTTCTGAAGAGCATGCGCACAACTCGTGCAGAGACGGCCTCGATCGTCTGGAGCTCGTGTCCTCATTGTCTCCGCGTCTTCGGTGGATGCTGTCACGGGCCGTCTGGGAGACCTCGCACGTGGCGGAGAGAACTCGCACGCGGCGAGATCTCGCACACAGCGGGGAGAGCTCGCATGCGGCGGGGAGACCTCGCACGTGGCATTGAGACCTCGCCGCGGCGGGACTGACGTACGCCCGGGAGGCCGAATCTGTGTCACGGTGGCGGCGTGGGAGACCGGTCGCTGCACTCCGCCAACAGGCGGCGAGCGCGTCCGGCTCCCTGCCGACGCAGCGACGGCCGAGCGCCGCGCCCCGCCCCCCACCTCGCTCCCGCGGGGCCGCCGGACTGCCTGCAGCCGCCGGCCCCTGTCGAGGTGCGTCGCCCCCGGGGGCGTCGGCTGACCCTCGCCTGACCCGGCCGGCGCGCTGGGAAAGACGGCGCCGTTCCCATGCCCAGCGCGCGCGCCGCGCGGGCCGTCCGTCCGACCGGCGCGATGCATCATCCCGGCGGCCGGCAGCCGGTCCGTCTATCCCAGAGTCGCGCAGCGGTCCCGGTGTCCGCCGGCGACACGGCGGCCCGCTCCCACGCCGGTGCCGCGCCGCCGCTGACGGGTCGCGCTGTAACACGGACAACGACAGATGTCGACAAGCGGCCGTCACCCGCGCGCGCCGACAGATCGGGCGCTTGCGCGGGTCCGCCGGCGCCGCCGCCGCCGCCGTCGCCGCCGCCCGTCCGGCGGCCCAGCAGCAGGCACGTGCCGCGGCCGGGGCGGAGAGCGGCGGCGAAGATTAACGGCCGGCTCACGCTGCGAATGCGCCGGCTGGCCGGATGGGACCGCAGAGGTGGGGCGCGTGCGGGCCGGCCGCCGGCGCGCCCGCTCGTCCAGCACTGACTGATGGGTCTCAGGCGGCTCTGCAGGAGAGATCCGCCGGGTGGCCGGCCCTGGATCGACACGGGCCGGTGTACCGTCGAGTCCCCTGGGTGCAGCGCCAGCCTGCCGCCTGGCGAGTGTTGCTCAGCGTGTTGGCACAAGTGTTCTTCGTTTGGGTGCGCAGATGAGGGGCGTTGTTCTGCGCCGTGGAGGGCGCGCCGGGCTGTGTATATCACGTTTTCCGTCTGTCGCAGAGAGCTGTTCTTGTGTCGGCTTGCACAGTGAGACGGCTGCAAGTACTTCACGCCGTGGAACAGGGTCGGTCGACGTGGCGGCGCCGCGTTCTTCCGCGTGGCAGGCTGTTGAGCGTGTCCGGAATGCCGGTCCTCGGGGTAGACGAATGGCGGGCGCGCCCACCGTCGCTAGCGATGCTCACCGACGGACCGTCGGTCGATGTTCTGTCGTGTAGCTGCCGTGCCACAACAAAGACGGCGGGCGCCGGCCGCTCACACGCGCGCCACGCGCGTCCGCCGGCCGTGGCGGCGGGTTGCGGGTGGCGCGCCTATTTCGGGGCTGGGCGCGGGGTGGCCCCGCCGGAGGGGTGCGAGCCGGCGCCGGCAAGACAGATTGACGCGCATCGCGGCTCTTCCGGACCGAACCGTCCGACCATGCGCCGTGTGCTGGGCCGCTGCGGGCTGCTGCGGGCCGCTGCAGGCCGCTGAGGGCTGCTGCGAGCTGCTGCGGGCGGCGACTGGGGGAGGGGGGGGGGGGGACGGGGCAGGGGTCGCACCTGCCCGAGCTCGGTGCAGCCCAATGACGGGCCGGCCGCCCCCCGCCCGCCGCCGGTATTCGTGTGACTCACAGTCGTGCGCCGCGCCGGCCGCAGCCAGCCGGCCCGGCGGTGCACGCCGCCGGTCCACCGGTCCGGCGCCGCACGCCGCCGCCGGGCCGGCGCCAGGTAGCCCGAGCGAGCTCGGCTCTGTCGGGGCTGTACTCCGGACTGCGGTCGGCGCTCGTGGGTCGCCGGCCGGCTGGCCGCGTCGCTCCCCTCCCCCGGCGGCAGCGTGCGCCGGCGGTGAGTCGGTCACCGACCCGGCCTCCTCACCACGTGCTGCCGGCCGGCGCTGCCGAGCCAAGGTCACGGCGCCGGCGGGCAAGGTCGCCGTGGCCGGCAGCGGTCACTGGTGGCTCATTCCGCGGTCACACGCGCCCGCGGCCGTCCCTGACCGCCGCCAGATGCTACTCCGGACGTTTGCGTTGTACGGTATTGGGGCATTTTGCACGCGCTGCCAGCGAGGTCTTTTATCGAGCAACCGCTCGGACTGGTAGCTGGTGTTCGCGCTGGGGTTGATCTGAATCATGCGGCGGTCGAGACTCAAAGTGCGCCGTCGTATGCAACGTTAATTAGCTCGTTGGCGTCGATTATATCATTCGAATACTACTGCCGGATGCTCGGACTGTGGAAGTCGCCTGCAGCTCCGCATCCCATACTTGAACTTGCATCAAAAGGCAAGAATAAAGCTACTATTATACTAAGATAGTAACGCCCATATGTTCCATATTCCTGCCTGTATGGGCACCGCGCCCGTTCCGTTGACTCTCGGGTGTCCTGGCGCTTCCCTCTGGGACAGGTGCATCTGGTGGCGTCTCTCGGTCGGATGCGCGTGCGGGACCTGGCCGGCGCCGCCAGCCGACCGTGCTTCCCTCCCGCCGGTCCGATTTCGCCAGCGCACGGCGGAAGAGAGGGCTTCCTGCTCCCGTTGGACGGCGGCTGGCAGCGAGGCGCGGCCTGCCTGTTGCCGGCCGGCAGGGTAGCAGGACGCCTGCCCACGAGCCGGCTCTGCTCGCAGCGCGGGTGGCGGGGTGCTGAACGGCCCCGGCGCGGCTCCAGCGCTGCCGCCGGCAGCAGCGCTGGCCGCTGTTGATGGTTGACAGGATTTACTGCGGCCGAACTGTCTCGGGCTGTGCGTTTTACGGTCTGCACCTGATCCGACGCCAGCGGGGGTCAGCGTCCGTGGAGGTCTAACGTCAACAGCGAGCGACGGCTGGCGGCTATCATATCAATCAGGCTGTCCGCCTTGCTACGAGGCGTGTACCATCTGTCCTCGGTACACGCCTCAGGCAATGTCTTCACTCGTCCAGCCACAGCTCTCGTCAATCACAAACCCGGCGGGGAAACGCATTCGGGTATTTTTAGCTGGGAACGCTACATTGGGTGTGCCCAGAACTGTTACAAATCCCACAGTGAGCGCCGCCGCACCTCGTTTCGATTTATCATCCGAGAAAGAGTCGCATCATCGTTTATTCATTTCCTCGGAAACGCCAAACCTCTCTCCTGAACTGTGTCGGAAAGCTCTCCAGTCCCCACCGGACTGGTCGCAAGCCGCAAACCGGCAGTTACGTGAGATCGTAACATTTCTGGTTGGTCCGGTGTCTTACATCGTGGGGCTGGTCCGCCCTCTTTCGCTGGTCGTCCTGGCCGGTCCATTGGTTCCAGGCATGTCCACACCCGTTTGACTCAAAGTCCCTCCATCTGTCCCTTCTGGGCGCAATGAAGTCCTATCCTCCCACGCAGACCTTGGCCACTGTGCCTCCTTCGCCTGCTCGGTACGGCTCGCGGGCGAGCCTCGCACCGCCAGCCTCGCCGTTCAGCGGCGCGAGATGCCGGTCCGGTCCGGCCGCCCGGGGGAGGCGGCTGGCCGGATGACCGATCCGCCCTCGCTCCGCGCCGCTTCCGCCGCCGATCGGGGCCGCGCAGGGCCGCGGGCGGCGCGTGACGGCCTCCGGGCGCGGCGCACCTCGCTCCGGCTAATGGTGCGAGCGGCCGCCGGCGCCCGGCCCTCTCCCGGCCCGTCCAAAACGGGACCGACTCTCACGCCTGTCACCCGCCGGCTGCGCTTGTCGCGTTGCATGGCAGTTTTGCGACGTTGTGGTGAAACCGTTTTCACCGTCGGCGGCGCCGCCCAGCGCCGCGCGGCGCCCCGGCTTTCTTTACGCTCTCTGTGTCACGGTGGGACGTGGAGCCGGCGGGCGGCCCCGACTGGCAGCGACGGCGGCACGCGCCCGCGCCGAACGCCCGCCGGCTCTCCGGGAGTCAGCCGTGCCGCGGCAGGTGCCGGCGGAGCTGGCGGTGGGTCTGCTGGCAGCCCCACCGTGTCGGAGGTGGGAGCGTGGTGAGCATCTCCGCCGGGGTGACGGGAGGGGGGGGGGGGGGGAGGGGAGCACACGCAGGTGTCAGTCGGAACTCGTGTGGTCTTCGCCGACGCCCGGATTAACAAGCCGCCCAGCTATTATTACCGACCCTGGTGACAGTTCAGCGCTGGCGTCCGTGCCAAACTTTCAGGGGCGGTGGGTCGCGAGAACTCGGCTGATGTGACATTTTGTTATTGAACTACCGAAGCTAGCACGGTTCTGACACGAGCGACGCACTACTTCCGACACAAACTGACGTCCAAAGTCGCTCACTTTACACTGGTCTCCCGTTTCCTATTTGTGCAAATCTGCGTTTTAAAACGTTTTTCGTCACGGTGAGCATATCTTAATCAGCGGTGATTGAAATTCGCCGCTCATTCATCATCTCCCCATGGGGCCAGCACTCCCACTAACGCCTCCAGCAGCACCGCTCGTGCGGCTCGGCCCCGTCTCTCCAGCAGGAGTGTCCGTGCGGCTCAGTCGTGCCGCTCACATGCGCGGACGGCCACTGGCCGGCCCCGTACGGGACGGCGTCAGCGGCGCTCGGCTCTGACCGGTCCCGTACGGGACAGCGTCAGCGGCGCTCGGCTCTGATCGGCCCCGTACGGGACGGCGTCAGCGGCGCTCGGCTCTGACCGGCCCTGCTGGACCGGACCGGGCTGCCCCGGGTCGTCTGCTCACTGGAGCTCCCGATGTAGCCGTGGGCCCAGCTGGCGCTGTGTTTCACTCCGGCGCCGTGGACACGTGGCGTCTGACCCCGGGCCGCCATGTCCGGTATCCCGCCCCAGCTGTGTGAGCCGGGCTGTGACCCGGCGCCGGGTCGGGCCGCGTCGGCACGCGACGGCGCCCGGGAGTGGCCGGCCGCCCACCGCGCGCGTTCCGCGTGCGGAGTGGAGCGCTGGCACCGATGCCGTTTCGGACTGCGGTCGCGGCGCTGCCCGCTGATGGACCAGACTGCGCAGCCACGTCCGTCGCCCAGCTGCCAGCGGTGCCTCAGCGACGTTTACGACGCATTTTGTGTTCGGCGCTAATGGAGCAACTCTGTTGTGTGGAGCGAATGAGACCTATGGTCAAACAAGGCAGGAATACAGGAACTAGACTGGGCTGTGTGGCCCAGACGTGACGAGACCTGACCAGATAGCCAGGTCGGACCAGACTGGGCCGGCATGATAAAGCGGACTTGGTCACGTCAGGTCAGGCAGGTGCATTGGGTGGCAGGCAGACCTTTCCGGGCAGTAACCGACATAGGAGCCACCGTATTACGGCAGGTGTTGTTACTCTGCTATTGATCTCACAAGGGGGTGATAGCCTGGCTTGGACTACCAGTCACGGAGCCACGTGTGTCCCGTGGTGATGGATTTATTCGGAACGCATTTTGGCTAACGGCTTTCCGTCATGAACTACAAACAGCCACACAGATGTCATAATGGAGTGGCCCAAGTTTGTGATGGCTTCCTGAGCTACGCGGGTACGTCATATCTGAACGAGCCGTCGCAGAGCCTTAAGGTTGAGCTGGAGCACAGCCTCGGCTCAGACGGACGCGGCGCGCCGCGGGCTCGGGACGGTCTGTGGTAACGCGAGCCGCCGTCCCGCCGCAGCACGCGAGGGAGAGCGGCGAGGCGAGTGTAACCCGTCGCGACGGACCTCACTTCCGGCCGGACCGGCCCGGTAGGGAGCGCGACCGGCGCCCTTCCTGAGGCCGACACACGGCCGCCCGTCGGGGGGCACGAGAGCGCCGCGCCGTTGCCCGTCCGAGGTCACGACGGCACGCACCGTCTGATGTCACGGCAGGAGGCGGGCGCACCGCCAGCTCAGTGGCTGTGCTCCACGCCGCGTGAAGCCGATGCCGGCGATAACCAGCGTTCCGACTGTGCAACTGCACGCCGGCCTCACCTGCATGCAGCTCATCTGATCTCAGGCTGTGTCCGTCGTTTACCACCAGAGCGGCGGGTCACTTGCCCAGCCCGGTTTTGAATGGCCGCGCGGCCGATTCATCACGCGGCGATGCTTCGGTCTGAAGGGCTAATGGTGCCATTCAGCCGTGGCCGCCGACTTCCTCTGTATCAGATGACGAACGGTGCGCCGGACAATGCCGAGGGGCGGCCCGGCCGCCTGCCGTCTGCCGCTGACGACTCTGCAGGCGTGACCCCACTGACACCGACCCGGCCTCGCTCCGAGGCCACCCCCGGGCTATGTCTGCGGCACGCTCCGGGCCGCGTGCCGGGACGCTGCAGCGGCGCCCCGCCCAGCGGCCCGTCGCGGCTATCGCGCGTCGTTTACGTCTGGCGCGCCACAGCTGTCTGGCCGGCGGGGAGCGGGGTCGGCGCGACGGCGGCCGTGTGCCGGTCAGCAGTCCCGGCGTGGCCCGCTCCGGCGCCAGACGCCGGCTGATAAGCGGCGCCCGCCGCGACTGACAACTCTCGGGCCCATGGGGCCGTGCCACGACTCTCGCGCTGATTTGGGGCCGGTCTGGCACCGGCGCTGAGCGCCAGGCGTGGCCCAGAGGCGGGGGGCTAACCTAGCAGAGGGGTGGGGCCCGCCCGTGCGTGAGGCGCGCGGCGGCGCCGGGCGACGGCCGACGCGTGACACCGTGGCCCCGTTTCTGCCGAACTGAATGGGACGGGGCGTGCCGTCTCCGGAGCTGGACTCGACCCTGAGTGTTTGTCGACCAGTAGTGCTGACTCGAACTGCACAATGGGCGGCCGATGCCGCTCGGTTCCGTTGTGTAAATCGGAGGTGTCGTGCTGGTAGCGAGGCTGGTTGGACCGCCTCATAACAGTACGCCCGTGACTGGGCGTAGACTCAGGTGTCATCATTTGGCTGGTTGCCAGCAAGATGGAAAACTTATTACTCGTAAAAGTTTTGTATGCTCGCCCTCTACGTGCTTTTGCCCCATTTGTCTTATATTAGGGTGCTGCTCGTTTCCCAGTGCAGTGGTTCTGTCAACGCCTTCAAGTAATGAGCAGCCGTTATCTGTACGGCTCAGGCGCGCGATCTTGCAGCCCGCCCTGTATCCGAACCCTCATCTATTTTCGGCAGTGATGGTGTGCCTGGGGGATGATTGTATCTGAAGGAAACAATCGTATAAATCAGTGGAGCACGCGCCTCACGGAGAACGGCCGTATTTGCGGCAGTTGCTGGTTCGGACTGGAGGGGCAGCCCGTCATACTGTTGACCAAACACGTGAAATGCAGCTCCACGCCCGTAAACACCGGAACGTTTGTGACATGCGACGCCGCGTACACGGTGAAAACAGGTATCGCTTGAAAGCTCCTTTCAATGGTTTTGTAATCCTCGAGCGGAGTCCGACTGGTTGTATCTTACTGTCCTCGTTGAATTCGTCCGCCAGTCTGCAGTGATAAAGGCCCGGGTGTACGCTTGCTGGCTGCGGCTTGGTCCGCATAGTGCGGGCGGCGCCGCTATTATCCGTGACCTCTGGCTCAGGCCGTGACATTCGGGCCATTGAGCCGCCGTTTTACGGCCCCCGTTGCGGAACTGAGCCCTGCAAACTAGCCGCTGTAGCTTTTCACCAGCGCTGGCCGGCTTTAGAAGCTCCGCAGCGGAACGAAATGACCCGACAATCGTTCTGATAGACGGAGCTCGGATCGTGTCTCCTTTCATCTCCGCGCGGCTCTGCAAGCTCATCCGATCAAGCCGCTGTTTTGTGAGCCGTAGCAGCAGCTCAGCTAGAAATCAGAGACATTGTCTCTTTTTTGCAAAGACTCCCGTCCAAGGAGCTGTGCTCACGCCCCGCTTGGGAATCCAGAAGGAGCCGTGCTCACACCTGTTACCGGAATCGAGAAGGAGCTGTGCTCACGCCTGTTACCGGAATACAGAAGGGGCTGTGCTCACGCTTATTACTGGAATCCAGAAGGAGCTGTGCTTACGTCTGCCACTGGAATCTAGAAAGAGCTGTGCCCGCGCCTGTCAGTGGAATCCAGAGCCGTGCCCTCCGATGCCCTCATTCTCTGCTGCGAATTGCTGAGATCCCTGCTGGCTCATGATATCCAGACAATACGATGATTGGGGTACTGGTATGGGGCATATGCACTCCGATGGTTAACCTCTCTAAGAAGCCCAGTTTTGATCCGTCCCACCTTCAAAATACCGCCATTTGCGGCAGCCGCTAAACCATTCCGCTGGCGTGTGGGGCGGCGTCGGCGGCGGTGTGGCATGCGCCAGCGGCAGCGGTCAGGTGCCGATCCTCTTACTCAGCGTGCCCGTGGCGACGGCGGTCAGCGGCGGAGGGAGGCCCTCTCGGGCGGCCTTGCGCCTCCGTCCTCTCGCTGAGTCACAGCCGGAGTCGCCGCCGGCTGCGCGGCGGCGGCGTCGCTCCGCCCGGCGCATGGCGCAGACCCGGCGCCGCCGTCGCGGCGAAAGTGGATGCTGCGCCGGCATCGGCCGATGACATGCCCGCGTGATGCGCCGCCTGTGGCCCGCGAAAGCGCGGATGTCGCAGTGTGGCCGGCAGCGTGGGCGGATTAGTGCGGTCGCAGATCGAGTACGGGTCGCAGCGTGTGGTCAGTCACGCTCTGCAGCTCAGTCGTGCGCGGGGCGGACCGAAATGGGTCCAGCGGTCTCATGCCATGAGAACACGCCTCGACGGCTGCCGGTCCTGCACCGGAAGGCGAAAAACGAGTTTCAAAGGTCGACGTGAAAGGAGCCGCGGACGTCGACAGCGTCGTGCTCGTCCTGGAGCGCTGGGGACACAGTCGGCGGCACATTCTGAAGATGCCGCTGGCGGTGTGTTTACGGGCCGTCCGCAGCGCGTGGCCTCGGCTCGAGTGGCCCCGCCTGCGCGGCTGGTGGACAGACGGCCGGGACGGCGGCAGTGTGGCCTCTGCTGGAACGGCCGCCGCCGGCGCCGGTGACCGGAAGCCGGTCCTAATGACTCCTGTGAACCGGTCGTAGGCGGCCGCCGGCGAGGTGACGGCCGGGGCGGCGGCCCCGCGGCGGTGCGGCCGCCCGCCGGAGCGGTCCGCCTCCCACTCAGGCCGCGCCGTGCCGTCGTCGTACGGCGCTGGAGCCCCATGGATGGTGGCGCGGCGTTACGGGTCGCCCAGGCCGGCCGGTCGCATCGCCGCCGCGCCGCCTGTGACCTCGGGCTCGAGCTCGGCGGCACCGACTGATCGTGCTATCGTCGCTGATCGCCGCAGCACGTGGCTCGTACCGCCGCCACCGCGAGACGCGC
Source organism: Pollicipes pollicipes (assembly GCF_011947565.3). Lineage (NCBI taxonomy): Eukaryota > Metazoa > Arthropoda > Thecostraca > Pollicipedomorpha > Pollicipedidae > Pollicipes > Pollicipes pollicipes. The sequence continues at coordinate 6,025,005 of NW_023597034.1, read as the reverse complement.
GGCTCGTGCAGCGCCCATTGAGCAGCGTGCCCCGTTTCCCATGCGGCTGCCTTTGAGCGTGCGCGGGCCGGCCGTCCATTGAGCGGCCGCGGCCGTATCGGCAGCCCGCCGGCGGCTGCCCGGCGCTCCCCGCAGTAAACACGCCGGCCCGATACGCCGGATAAGCAGAGCCCGTGATCAGCGGCCGCCCCCCGGCTGGCCTCGTGACGGGGTCAGTCGCCTCCGCGCGCGGCCCGCTGCCTGTGTGGCGCCGGGGCGGGGTAGCCGTGCGCCCTGGAAGCCTTGTCAGCGGTTGTGTGCTGATATCGATTTGCCATAATTATTTGGTTGCTCGATGTGATGCATTTGGTCGTGTATGCGCGCCGTTCGCAGGTTTTTTTTTTCTTGCGACCCCAGTGTAATTTATGCTAAATTGTCTGAGTTGTGGTCAGAGGGCGACATGAAGTGACGCGGCTGTGCTGCTCGCCACCGCCGTCGCCGCCGCCGCGTGACCCGGCGTGGGGTTGCGCGGTCTCCGCAGGTTCCGTTGCGACCTGGGCTTCCGGCCGGCCCGCTGACCCGCTGCTGTGGGCCCCAGTGACCCCCTGACCGCGCCCCGACCTGCTCACCGGCGGCGGCACGCTCGCGGTCACAGCGTGAGCGGTTAACCCGCCCACGCTCCGCTGCGACGCCGGTGGTCGGGCTCTGGTGCAGTTCGGGTCAGCGGCGTTAGTTAGGCGTCGTTAGGGCGCGTTTTTAATAAGACTTGTCACTAACTATTTTTGTGCCGACCCAGCTTTCCGTCGGTGTGTCGGACACAGTTTTCTGACGCGTCGCGCTGCGCGTCGCCGTCTCGCTGGCTGGCGGAGCTATGAGTCGGGCCGCCGCCGAGTTGGTTCACCCGTTTTCACCACGTACCCCATGCTCTGACGCCGCGTGTCCATCAGCCTCACCGCCGGATGTCGTGCGCCGCCTCAAGCGGAGCCCTGGGCAAAAAGTGTGGCTTCCCACACTATCTACTATCTACATATTGTGCCCCTGGAATGAAACGTGCAGCATTTCCTGCGATTTGTCCATTCCGGCCTTCTCAGGCGTGGCGGGATTCCTAGCGCGTCACGAGCCGGCGAGATCGGTGACCTTCAGCATGAGGCCGACGCGTAACGTCTGTGAGAACATCGCAGCTCACCGTCACAGCATGCAGTCCGCCTGTGGCGCCTTGTTCGTGCCAGAAACATTCGCAAGCCTTCGAACTCCCGGTAGTGAGGAAACCAGAGTTGCCCTTCTGCATGCAAGCAGATTGTCACACTCGGACACGCCGTCGCGCCGCGGTTGCGGCTGTTTCAGGTCGCCCATGCTCCGCCCATGTTCCACCCATGTTCCGCCCATGTCCGCCGGAGTGTCGTGCCACGGCAGCCAAGTGCAGCAAGCGATGATAAACGCCAGTCATTTTCAAGCCCGCGGGAACAGCCACATCCGACGCGAAAAGCAAGATTTATGGTGGCAAATGAAGCCATGCAGTGCTCGCTGTCGTGATGCATAACCATCCAAAATAATCTGGCGGGAATGCTGTCCACGGACCTGCCGAGGGGTGTATGTGAGGCTTTTCCAGAATGTTACATGCAGAACATCGTGGCGCCACTACCGAGATTCCCGCTAAACGGCACCGTCATTGCGACGAAATCGATAAATCTGCCTCGGGCGATGTGAGCTGTTGGCCAGAGCCCAGCCGTTTGTAGTGAGACCCAGGCGTCGCAGCTCCGGTAGACGTCCAGTCGGTTTTTGCGAGACGGTGTCGGTGGAAGCCCGGTCTTTATCTGCGATCCGTGCAGCCTTCCCTCTCTCTCTCTCTCTGGTGGGCCATTGGGCGTCCTTGGCTCTGTTTACGTCAGCGGCCACACGCGGACAGCCGTGCGCGGCCGCGCCGCCGGGTCATCCGCCGTTCGCCGGAACCGGCCGTGAGACGGCGGCAGGCCGCCGCGCCGGAGCCTCCCCGGCCCGCCGGTGCCGACGCGACCGAGTGGGATGGATACCCGCACGGACAATCAGCCGCGATTGTGCCCGCCGCCAGGGGTGCACCGGACGCGGTCCGACGGCAGGCCGGCCGGCTGGCCGGCAATCACCGCAGCTTGTTGTGACGTTCTCCCGCCGGACGCCGGCCGCCCCCGCCGCGCAAAACACGGCGTCGCTTTGTCCGCGCCGGGCGTCGTTTTTCGTCGCGGCGTCGCGCAGATGTCGCGTGAGGGCGCGGCGGTTGGCTGCCGGAAGATGCCGCGCCTGAACGCCAGGGGCTGCCGTCACCGGCTGATGGCCGCCAGCCGCGGGGCTGGGACCGTCCTCGGATGTCTTGTGGCGCCGAGTGTTTGGTGCGGCATACTGCATGCAGTTTGTCCGTGTAGCTTTCGAGCTATTCAGGACGGCCTTGGCTATTCCCGCGACAGCTTTGGCGCGTTTGTCTTCTCATGGCCGAGAAATGAGTTTCAAGGTATTTGTCATCAATTAGAGGGATCTGGCTGCCAAATTACGCTCCATTTCTCGGCCGATGCCCGGCGGGCGCTGCCGCCGGCCGAGTGCCGCGCTGTTGTGAAGCTCCGTCCCGCGGCAGTAATATGACGCCGTCCACCCTCCCTCCTGCGCTGGTCGCCTGGTGGCCGGGGCCTACCCTACGACCGCGGCAGTGCGACCGACCCCCTTGACGTCGAAGGCGAGCGGCCAATGGGGCGCGTCGGTGGCCGGCGCGTCCTCCGGCCGCCATTACCTAGCGATTTGCACCTGCCCGGCTGTCCGGGGTCACGACCCGGCTGACCCGGGCCGGCGGCGCCGCCTTTGTGCGCGGCTGGGGACGTGCGTGATCGGCCTGGCCGCGGGCGGCGGCCGTACCCTGGCGCGTTTTTGCCGGCCGGTCCGCTGACCAGGGGTCCGACGGCGCTGTGCGGGGTGAAGGTGGCGGCGCCCCAGGCGAGACGCCCGCCGCCGGCTGACGGCGGCTGCGAGGGCTCCAGGCGCCGGGACAGCGACTGGTCGTGACTGCCACCGCTGGCCGACCAGTCATCTGCAAGCGACATTTTTGCGGGCTTGTCGGCTGGTGGTGATTTGTCATTGCAACAGCGCGGCCGCTAGTCGTGGCCGCATAAGCTGCGTTGCGTTGCCGCCGCCAGATCTGGTCTGCTGTCGCCTGTCGACCTCGGCCTGCGGCCGGTCGCAGCCGCCGCCGGCGCGGCCGGGTCACCCCAGGTCGCGCCCGCCGAGGTCGCTCCATCGCTCCTTCGGCGTCCGCCGCCCGGGTCTGCCACGGCCGCGCTGGCCCGCAATAAACCTGCGGGCAGCTCGCTCAGGTTGCCGTCCGTCCGCGTTACGAGCGCCTTTGCCGGTCTGCTGCGCGGCCGTCCGGGAAATAATTAGCGCCGCCCGCGCCGCGCCGGTGCCGACCGGGTGCGGCGACTCGCGCCCGACCTTCCGTCCGGGGTCGCGGAGTCGGCTGCGCGCTCCGTCAGTCGGCCGCCGGGCCGCAGGGCGATCTGGGTCAGGCTCGCCGGCCGATGCGTCGCCAGGCTTGGCGGCGCGTCGCGGCCGGCGGCGCCGGGTTACGAAGGCCGACAGGTGCATGCATGCCTGCCGGCTGGGACGCTGGCGGAGCAGGCGGCCGACGATGCGCGGGTCGTTCTTCTAAGCAGCGCTGTGCGTTATGCGTCCTTCCGTGGTACACGGCGCCACAGAGACAGTGTTAGATTGTGACAAGTTGGCGGCCGAGCCCCTCTCCGTCTTGGCACGCGTGTGTGCCTGATGCGGAGTCAGCGGCACCGCATGAACGCCACAGGTGTGAGGGGCTGGACAGGGCGTGCTGGCGGCGCCAGCTCGGCGGACGTATGGCGAGCCCTCGGCTCAGCTCTCGTGCTGCAACTGACCGGACCAGACAGGCGTCTGTCTCGCAGCTCCATATGGCTGAATGACGTGTTTTTTTTCGCTGTGTGTGCAGTCTGGTGTTCAAATTCCAAGCCGTCGTAAGGCAACACTAAGCTGTTATTAAGTAACGAATGGTTTTGTTTTGCTGCCGAGTGTTGTCCATTTGAAATCGAGAGAGGATAAGGTGTCAGTGGCGTGGAGGGACCGTCTGTGGCGTGGAGGGACCGTTTCGTGTTTGCTCGCATACATTGGTGTCTCGACATCATTTAAGTGGCACTCAGCACATCTCACTTCTCGGGGATCTGTGTCACCGCTGGGATTCGTGACGATCTCTGGAATGCATTCCGCACGTAGTCTTTTATGAACTGTGCTGCCTCTTCGGAGCTGTTTTTGTTTCGCGTGAAGAACCCACAATGGGTCAATGCATACGTTTGTGTTTCTTTTCCTGATTTATTCCTGCCTTCGTTATTATCCTGTCTCCACGCTGTAGAGGCTGTTCGGCTTTGTTTTACTCGCTAAGAAAAATTCGATTTCCCCAGCCACGTTTGTACCTCGCCAGCCGTGACTGAGCGATCGCGAACGCTTGGCGGTCAGTGTGGCAGGCGACATCCTCAGGTGGGCGCCCTCTTCAGGAATGCGCTGTGGGCCTCACGCAAATAATGGTGCGTCTGTCCCGACCAGGGGCAGGACGGAATGTATCCTTGTTTTCGCTGGCGAAGTTATCGGTAGCACCTGCGGAAGGGAATCCCTTGGATCGTGGCCCCAAACTCAGTCGGTACGAACTGGACTGGAAAGGGCTTGCGAACAGCAGAAGGCCGTGGAACTTGTTGCTGCCCAAACTTGCACACGGCCGTCGTGTTTATTAACATCTGATATGCTCTTTGACCCTTGCCTTGCGCCCATATCGACTTGATGCCTGCTCCGACGGTCTGGGGCACTGGAGTAAAGGGCCCGGGGCGCGGAGGTACTGGTTTATATCACTGAATCGTGATGAACTGTAGGCAAGTGAGGTCAGCCAGTGGAAAAGCCCCGCGTCCGTACGGAGGGCTGCAAAGGCACGCATTCGTTTCCTGTCATTCCCGTGGCGAATGAGCGCAACATGACCTCCGATTTCGATGCGCCCTAAACACCAGGCTTTATCGCTTCACTGGCTGCATCGTGCCTTGAGCTTCTCTATCCGCTCTGCGGCTATGGCTGCAGGTGGCGGTCTCCGCCTCGCATGCCGATCGTATCTCCGGCAGACCAGTGGCTCGCCAGGGGTCACGGTCTCCTCTGTCTCGCATGCCGACTCCATCTCCGACACACCAGTGGCTCGCCAGGGGTCACGATCGCCTCTGTCTCGCATGCCCACTCCATCTCCGGCACGCCAGTGGCTCGCCAGGGTCGCGTTCTCCTCCGTCTCGCATGCTGACTCCATCTCCGGCAGACCAGTGGCTCGCCAGGGGTCACGGTCTCCTCCGTCTCGCCGCCCGGCTTCCCACGTCCGCGGGCCGGTCACGTGACCTGTCTGCCGGCGGCGTCACGTGGCGCCGATCGATGGTCAGCTGATCGGAGCCGGCGGCGGCTGCCAGGGCCGGGCTGAATCGATGCGGCTGTCGCGCCCGCCCGCCGCCGTCCAGCAGCGCTGCCGGTCGCTGGGCCGACGGCGCCCCAGCTCGGCGGCGGATCGGTGGCGCTCCTCCGCCTCCGGGTCCCGAACGAGCCTCGCCCTCGCCCTCGCCCTCGCCCTCGCCCTCGCCGCGGCCTCATATCGGCCGGTGCCAGCCTCGCGACCCTCGCCCCCGCTACGGCTAAGCCGCTGCTCGCTTTTGTCGCTCCCCCCGTGTTATCTAATTAGGCTTCGGGATAGGGACGGCTCGATCAGGGCATTCCTCGTGGACGGATGTGCCGCGCGACACCCTCCGCCCCCAGCGTCCCGGAATGCCGCTTCCCTCCGACACACAGAACGTCGATCAGGGGCGGTGGGAACCTGAGGCATGAACGGCCCAGCGGCTGCGCCTGGGTGTGGGCACGTTACAAGCGGTAAAATTACACATGGCCATAGAACAAGGTGGCCGTTATGGTCAGAGCAACACCTCAGAGCGAGTCGCCCGAAGCTGCCGTGCTGCGTGTGTAATTTGGCCGGGGGTGACGTGTAACAGCGCCTCGGAAGCACCGCCGCCGCCGGCGTAGGACGCGCTCGCCGCCGCCGCGTTCGGCTCCGTCCTCAGCCGGCCTTGCGGACGACGTGTCGCCTTTCCCAGCGCGCGCCCGAGTTTCTACGTCCGCGGGGCAGGCGGCGCGGCGCGGTGCGGCACGCGCCTCAGGATTTGATGCACGAACGCCAGCGATTCGGCCGATGCAATGGGCCAATGGGCCAATTTTCTCATTGGATTTGTAGCTATTTCAGGGGCCGATAATCGGGGCGTGTGAGGATTTCACCTTGTTCTGCTGGAAGTGACCACTCGTGCCTATTTGCTCGGCGAGAGTTGCGGTGGTAATGGCACGGTGCCGCCCGGTTTTCTCTTAATTGTCGGTTATTTTGGCGGGAAATGTATGCAGACGCGTGCCGGCCCGACGTCTTGTGACGTCGTTTCCCGCCAATTACGCGCGCCACAATCAGCGATTCCGCCGCGTCCAACTGGCCATGACAAATTCGACTCGTCGCAGCGTGATCTGGATGTTTTCGCTTTCGCTGCGATTTGGTCTGCTAATGCGTGAGGCGTCGGTCTGTTAGAAATATGGCGTATTCAGCAGCACATTGGCTCAAATTCGCGGGCGGGTAAGAAGGAAGTGTTGGAGGTGGGCAGCTGCATGCGGTGCGTGACGTGTTGAATCTGTTCTGCTTCGTCCTTAGAGCTACACAACCCTGGTTGAATTGAAATGAAGCCGGCGTCGTGTCTTCAGATTCGTCTGCTGGCTGGCCATGGCCCTTTTTGTCCTCGGACCCCGCTGAAAGTAGTTCAGCATCATCATCCCGACGTGAGGTCGCTACAATAACGTCCCCCACACTCTCCAATCCCAGCCTTCGTTATCGGCCACCACTCACAGAGAGCGTCGCATTTGCGATGACGGGAGGAAGTTTTCCCCCGAACCAAATCTCCATGTCTCGCTGTTATCAGCTAAATGAAAATTCGCACGGCAGTTCGTTAGAAAAAAAAGAAACAGGGGCTCAAAGCTTGGCCGAAAATGGATCAGGTCGCTAGACAAAGAGAAACACATTTCCTAAGAGACAGCGGTAGGCAATCACGCGGTTGTCGAGACCCCCGTGTGATGATTGATCGCTCCCTCAGATCATGCGCGGCGCCCGTCTGTCTGACCGCCAATATATTCGGAAACGAATGTCAAATAGTAGCTGCGTGGTCACGGAAATTATCGTAGCAAATTGGCAATCAACCGTTCCGAATGGCTTCATTCCGCCGGATCTCTCAAACAACTAACGAAAATGACATCTTGAGGTGTGGAATGATCTGCGTCATTGTTGACGGCCGGTTGCTGGCGGAACAAACGCCCGAACACTTCGTGACATCAGTATATGCGTGTGTACCACTGCGGGGGTCAGTTTAACGAACTAGCAATGACTTGGGCGGACCGATGTTTACCACCGTGCATGCGCAGAGCGCACCTGTGCGACGTGTCTGACCACGTGCACCGCCCCCGCTCGCGGCCGGTAACCGCCGTGACGACTGACGCGGTGACCTGCTCTTCCAGCCGCGTGATGGCGGAGGTGGCGGCGTCTCGGCCGTCGCCCGGCCTCTCGCTCTCGGCCGAGAACCTGCACGCGCTGGAGCCGGCCGCCGCGCTCGACGATCTCGTCGAGTCGGAGGTGATTGTTGGCGACGACAGCGACGACGAGTTCGCCTTCAACGGCGAGGTCAAGGACACTGAGGAGATTTACATCCAGAACGGGCCGCGCGGACCCAGCATGACGGTCGGCCACGTGACGATCGAGCACAGCTACTGCACGCCCGATGACGACGAAGCGCCGGTGAAACTCGTCGACCCGGATCGGTTCAGTGAGTTCTTTCTCATGGACGAGGCGGCGCCACCGACCGCCGCCGGCGTCGGCAGCGGTGGCGGCGGCGCTCACGTGCAGCTGTTCTCGGACATGCGCCAGTGTGTGAGCGGCGGCGGCGTGAGCTACCTGCAGGTGTCGTCGGCGGTGCTCAGCTCGCTGCAGCAGGGCGCGCGCCGGCTCGAGAGCCTCACCGAGGAGGACGAGACGGAGGCGGCGCAGGAGGCGCCACCGGGCCGCTGCCGGCCGCCGCGCGCCGACGCCGACGCCGCCGCCCCGGCCGCACCGACCGTCAGTGACGCGCCGACTGCCGGCGAGTCGACAGCGTCGGGGAACGGCGCGAAGTCGGCGGCCATGTCCACGCCCGACGCGCCCCCGGAGCCGCCGCCGCCCGCGCCCGTGGTGGACGTGTGGGGCGCCGGAGTCGGCGTGTGCGCGCCCGCGGCGCCTGTGGAGACCGCGAGTCCGGTGAGCCATGCCGCACCGACGGACCGTGTGAGCTCGGCGGGTCCGAGCGCGGCAGAGCCGGCAGTCGCCCCCACAGACCCCAGCAAGCCAGCGCCGCCCAGCAGCGCGACTGGTGCGTCCGACCCGGTGCAGTCAGCGGTGCCGGCCGGCGGCGCCGAGCCGGCCGGCTCCGGCTCCATCAGCCTGGTGAGCCCGGTCGAGCCGTCGTCAGAGATTTCGGGACCCGTCAGTCTGGTCGGCATCGTGCTGCCGTCGACCATGACGGCGGAGCAGGCCGCCGAGCCGGCCGCGGCCGCCGGCGAGGACGGCCGCCCGCACGACGCGCGGAGCGACCGGCTGTGGGGCGCGGCCGCCGCCGCAGCCGTCGACAGCGCGCCCCTTCCGGTGCTGAAAATCGATGAGAGTGTGGAGTCGAGGAGCGACGAGCCGGAGAGCGTCTCGTCGGACCGGTCAAGCCCGCCGCGCAGCAGCCGCGACGGCTTGGCGGCGTCGGCGCGGCGCCCGCCCAAGGTCAGTCCGCGCGGCTCGCTGTCGGCACGCGCTAAGGTCGACCTGGCGAAGACCCGGCCCGCGTCTGCCACGCGAGAGGAGAAGCGTACGCTCACCAACTACGGCACGCTGCCGCGCAGCAAGGGTAAGAAGCCGCTGCCCGCCGACACGTCCAAGAGGGAGGATCTGCCGGCCGTGTCAGAGATCACCAAGAAGCGCGACGTCGCTGCGAAACCGGCCAGCGCCAAGCCAGCGCTCTCGCTCAAGAGGAAACCGCTAGACAAGAAAGTGGCGGAGCTGAAGAAGTCCGAGTCGGCGCCGGAGGCGTCAGACATCGGCGGGGGTGACGGCGCCAGCTACGGCACGCTGGGCCGGCGGAGAAAGACACCGCCGGACGCCGCCGCCGAGCTGAAGAAGAGCGCCGACAAGTACGGCACGCTCACGAGGAAGAAGAAGGAGCCGAAAACGTCCGAGGCGGCGGCGGCCATCTCCAAGTCAGCGACGTTCACATCGGAAGAGCTGAAGCGCAGCGCCGACACATTCGCCACGCTCGGCCGCCGCAAGAAGACGCCGCCGCCGGCGCCGGCGGCCAAACCCGACCCACCGCCGAAGCCCTCACCGCCCGCTGCCCGATCGGCCGCGGCGCCACCCCGACCGAATCCCCGCGCGGCGCCCGGCGCTGCGGCGGTGCGGCGACCGGCGGCCGTGCGCACGGCCGCCCGTCCTGTCGCCCGGGCCGCCGCGCCGGCCGGCGGCAAGGCGCGCGAACGCACCCTGATCTGCCTGGAGACAGCGTGCCAGACGGTGCTGACCGGCGGCGACTTGAGCGCGGCCAGCCTGCGGCCGCGGCCGCCGGTCGACCGGCACGAGACCGCCTGCCAGGCGGAGATCGCGTCGCCGCGCGAAACGCAGCAGGCGGCCGAGCTGGCGCGCCTGCAGACCGAGGCGCAGCGCGCCCGCCAGGCGCTGGACCAGCTGCAGCAGTTGCAGGTAAGGCTGGACCAGCTGCAGCAACTGCAGGTGAGGCTGGACCATCTGCAGCGGAAGTATGTGAGGCTGGACCAGCTGCAGCAGCTGCAGGTAAGGCTGGACCAGCTGCAGCGGCTGCAGGTGAGGCCGTACCAGCTGCAGCAGCTGTAGGTGAAAGTGGACTAGCTTTAGGCAAGGCTGGAGCAGCTGCAGCAGCTGCAGGTGAGGCTGGGCCAGCTGCAGCTGCTGCAGGTGAGGCTGGGCCAGCTGCAGCAGCTGCAGGTGAGGCTGGGCCAGCTGCAGCAGCTGCAGGTGAGGCTGGGCCAGCTGCAGCAGCTGCAGGTGAGGCTGGACCAGCTGCAGCAGCTGCAGCTGGGACCCCGCCGCCATCCGTCACGCTGGCCCGCCGCGCCGTCGGCCGGACGCTTGTCCCGCGCCGCCGGCGGGGAATTACAGCTGTCGCCGACAGAAGTGCGCTGGCGCTGGTCCGGGCCTTAATTCATTTACGGCGGGCTTCCGACAGCGCCGCGGGTGCCCGGCGGATGTTTGTCCATTACGCCGGTAATTGACTTAGGTATTTGCGTCACGGTGCTCCGCGCGCAGTTCGTTTCCCGGTGCGAAATGTAGTGCCGTCGGCGCTGCGGGCTGGCCGGCCCGGTGGGTGTTCGGGGGAGGAGGGAGGGGACAGACGCCGTCCTCCTGGTCGTCGGCAGCGTCTGCCGGAGAATGATGAGGTGGCCAGTTGGCGCGCGCCGCCCTCCGGTCACGGTCGCGCCGCCGCCGGCTGTCAGAGCGGCGCGCCCGCTCATCCGTCGGCGCCCGGACGCCACGGCGCCGCACCACGTGGGGGCACAGATCAATACTGTGAAGTCGCCCGCGGGCAGGGGTGGCGCCGCGAGGGGCGCGGTCGGGCCGCGTGCCGGGAAAGGGGCGATAGACCGGGTGCGGCGGGGAAGCAGCCAGCGAGGCTGAGCGGGGCGTGCGGGGCTGGGTCCTCCCGGACTGGCAGGGGGCGGGAGGGTTCCCCCGATCTGACCTGACCTGAGCCTGAAAGGGAGGGAAAATGGCTGACCCGATCCGTCCTGACCGGGATTAGAGAGGGCTTACGTCCCCTACCGACGTGACCTAACCTGACCTAACTTGACCCAACCTGACCCGACCTGACTGGGTCAGAAGAATCGTCGCTGCGTCGGCGTCAGTGCCGACTGTGTGGGGGAGGGGACGTGGCGGACGTGGCTGGCCTCCACCGCCTCCGCCAGGTCGATGGCGGGCGTCGGCTGCCGACGGCCAGCAGTAATTGCACGGGCGGCGACGTTACGCGGCGGGAGGGGGGGGGGGGGGAGGGGGGAAGGAGGGGGCGAGAGGGCTGCCCGGGCCCGTCGCTAATCCATACCGGCGGCTGAGATTCGTGACTAAGACGTTGGCACGCGTCGCCGAAGTCCCACAGAGCCGGTACTGAGTGGCAGGCTTTGATGTGCTGCAGCTGATAGTGCCCGGCTCTCGAAGGCGCCTTTGGCCGCGAGGCGACGGCGGAATAATGGAGAGGCGCGCCACTGCGGCATGCTGTGCTGCTGGCGCGTGCTCGATGACATTTGGTGTCCAGGACTTCAGGCGGGCGTTTAACATAAATGCTACTCGCTGGAGGGCGAGCCAAAACGATAATGGAAAATGACATTAACCGTTTAAAGATTCATGAGAAAATCGAGTAAAATTTACAGCTCCAACGGTGTCAATTACATCCCACCTCTCCGCTGAAATGACTGATTCCACCAGCCCGTAATCGATTTTGGTAAACACGGTTCTCTGCTGTCGACACTAACGGCACGTCACATCATCGGCGGAGCGATGGCTGGCCGCTGGCGCGTGTTTATACTCAGCGCCCGGCTTTATCAACAGCCTGTCGCGGCTGGGCGGGACGGCGCTGCCCGAGGCCGTGTTGGTTGCCGCGTGACTGTCCCCGATGAACACGAACGGTCGCGGCCGCCGCGTGGGACCCGGCAGCGCCGGTGATTGCGGCCGTGACTGCGCAGAACGACCTCCGCCGCCGGCGTCGCGTTCAGCCGCGCCGGCGGCCCGCCCGGCCGGCCGGCAGGGGGGCGTGGACGGCCGGGCGGGACGTCGTTAGCCCCGGACACCGCGGCGGCGCGGGGCGTAATTGAGGAGACGAAATCTGGCGGCGGCCTGATGAAGGCCTCGTGTGGGGCTGGTGTGCCGGCCTGGTCTCATTGTCTGGGCCGTTCTTGTCTGTTGGTCACGGCCGTCTGGCCGTCTGGCCAGATCCCTGTCTCGTCTTGATGTCGCCGCGTCACATACACCCGCCGTCTGGGTCCCGTGGCTCTTCGCCACATTCTGACTGCGAACTTGTCTCTACGCTCGTGGTTAAGCGCGTGAAAGGTTTGCCGTAGCAAACGGCGGCCATTTTGGCCGTGCACCGTAGAGGTCTGGTCGTTCCCACACGTGCGAGTCCTCCCCACCATGTAGCATCCCGCGGCTGGCGCGGGGACGAATGGACGCCGGAGACCTCCGTGATCGGCCGCCCCGCTTCAAGTGCGCGCCGCCGCCGACAGATGGAGCTGGCCGCTGCGCGCCGCCAACTGGAGGAGGAGCGCGCCGACAAGCTGGAGGTGCAGGAGGAGCTGGGCCGCACCACCGTGCGCGTGCAGGAGATGATGTCGCGCATGGAGGGCGTGGAGCTGGAACTGCAGCAGCACCAGGACAGCCTGCTGCGCGCCGAGCAGCGCGCTCAGGGCGCCGACGCCGCCGCCGAACAGCTGCAGCACCAGCTCGACCGCTCCGAGGCCACCGCCCGCCGGCTGTCAGAGGTGAGCGGCACTGTAGGGCGTCCGCTGCGTGAGAGTGGGTGTGTGTGCGTAGGGAGGACAGCAGTGTCAGGGAATGTAGACGAGTTGCCGAGCACATCAGTGACCTCGTTACTAAACCGCGCCGAAGACCCTGCACGGTCGCAGTGCAGGTGTAGGCGCCCTGGATGATTTTCTACCGAGCTGCGGATCGCAAGGGAGCGAATCAGGAAAAGGCGCCGCAGACACGCGATAGCGTCGGCGCGGTTCAGCAATGGTTCAGCGATGTGCCGACTGACTCAGCGCGGGAAATGATCCGGGTAAGCAGGGTCAGCCCCGCGCGGCAGCCATGAGTCACTGTCGCAGCCGGACCGTGGTGTCGATGCGGGCCAATCGTCTGCCGGGGGTCGATGGCCCCGCAGCGAGCAGTGTGCCGATGACCTGTGCTGACCCGGCCTCGGCCTGGCGTCAGGATCTGGAGAAGTCTGTGGCGGCGCAGAAGACGCTCCTGCAGCAGGTACAGGAAACCGAGGCCGAGTCCTTCGAACTGCACGAGTTCATGCAACTGGAGAAAAACGCACTGGTTGATGCACTCAGGGAGGCGGAGAATGAGGTGAGGGCGGGGAACGGGACTGACAGACTGCGCATGCGCTGGACGGGTGCCGGGCGACTAACCAGCGACGCCGGGTGGCTGACAATAACAGTGATGCGACCAGACACGAGCGACCTGATCCGCTGTTGTTCACCGCGTGCTCCCCGCTATGGACAGCTAAAACATCGGCAGCGTGCACCGCCCTGCATGCCCTGTACCGGACAATGGTGGCTTGCGATTATGTAACGTTCTGAGCACTGTTCCCTCGGCGACCCACACTGTGTGGCCGCCCTCTGGCGTCGGCCAGGAGCCGTGCTGACCCTGCCGTTTTTTTGTTGGGCGCGCGGACGGCCGGGCTGAAACGCCCCCGCTGTGTGCCGACTCCCGACAATGGACACGGACTGACGGCGGCGCCTGCAACGGGCGGGACTGCACGGCGGCGCTGACCGAGGTCAGCCCGCCGCCGTCCGCGGGGTCCGGCGCCTGCCGCGAGGCGCGGCGGCCTCCTGCAGCGGTGTTGGCAGTTCTCACGCCGATGGTGCGCCAGCCGGACGGCACGCAAATACTGTGGCTCGAGCGTGCGAGACGTGCGCCTGGTAATCCACTTAAATCAGTGGTCCAGAGACGTGGGACTGTGAGCCAACCCTCTCCTGTCTTGGCGTCCTGGACACCGATCTACAGCCATACCGAGGTCTCATGTTGGACCACAGCGACGAACTGGGACGTCATGTTGGACCACAACAACGAACTGATGTACCGTGTTGGACTACAGCCACGAACTGAGACATCATGTTGGACCACAGCAACGAACTGAGTCATGTCGAACCACAGCAACGCATTGAGACGCGACCGGGGCTCGGCGGCCGGGCTCGGCCGGGGCCGGCCGAGCCCGGCCGCCGAGCGGCGGTGGCCGAGACCGGGACGTGACCTGGAGAGCCCGGTCGGCAGGTGGCCGGCCTGCGGACGGCAGCCGCCGCCGGCGAGGACGCGCTCCGAGAGAAGGACGAACGCTGCTGCCAGCTGACCCGACTGGCCGAACAGCGAGCGTAAGTGACCCCGCCGCCGAGCGGAGCGCCCCGGGCCGACTGGCCAGACGACGCCTTCGGGCTGAGGCTGCGGCGGTAGTCCTAGCGCCGTGGCTGGCTGGCCGGAGGCGTAGTTCCCCGTCTTCGGTCATCAGTGCGGCCCTCCCTCCCCCGTATCGCTGGGCGCGTCACCCGCTGCGCTGCTCGATCTTTTTTTTTTGTCTGCGAGCTCGCTGCAGGTCGGGTGATGTTGAGTCATCGCTGCGCAGGTGTTGACACATGTGTGGGCACTGATCGCGTCCTCAGCAGTGGTCACTGCGCAGTACCGCACCTCGTGAAGCCCTACTCGCCCCTCCCCCGTGTAAGCTGTGAAGCCCCCCCCCCCCCCCCCCGCTGTTGCCGACTGTAACTGAGGCGCCATGCTTCACGCGACCGGTCGGTAGTATTCCGTTGTGACCGGAGTTGCGTGACCCGGATAAATGGATGGAGTATCTCGTTACGTTTTTTGCAGGCGTGGTGGTGACACCTGGGTCGTCGTTAATATCCGTCCCCTGTCCGCTTTCGTTGCGTGGCTGGCCTCTACGGCTCGGTGCCTTGTGGAGCTTCGTGCTATTTTTCCGAAAATAGAATAACCTTCGACACCAATTGGGAAAGGCCCAAACTCTGTGTGTCCGGGATGGCATGGCTGCGGCAAGTGAACCAATATCGCGTTATGTTTTTGTAGAGGCGCCGGGCGAGCGGCCTTTCTCGGCGGCCGGCTGGGAGCCGTGTGTTGGAGTGAACCACCTCTCGCTGCCTGTATGCATGATTTCACCAAGTCGTAGCCTTCCCCCGTGCTCCGTAGTCTGATTGCACTCTCGTCATGCTACTGCCGTGGCGGCTGCCGCCACGGACTGGAGCAGTGAGGCTATACTGAGGCCCGGTCCCGGTCCAGACGCCCCTCATACCGTCCGAACGCGCCGCCAGGGAAGAGATGCTGACCCTGAAGGCGGAGCTGCGGCACGTGCAGAGCCGCACCAAGGAGCTGCTGCTGTGCCAGGGGGCGGGCGTGAGCGGCGCGTCGGTGGCGCTCAGCGAGCTGGCCGCCCGGCTGGAGGCGGCGCTGCGCCACCTGCTGCCGGCGCACTTGCTGCGAGATCTGGAGCTGCCGCACGCGCGCTCCGTGCCGGCGCGGCTGGCGGACGGCGGCCAACCGCCGCCGCGGCGCACCGCCTCGCTGGTGTCGGCGCTGGCCGCGCCGCCGCGCTCGCTCTCGCAGATGGTGCGCGCGCTCGACCTTCCCGCCGGCGAGACGATCGCCGACGAGCGGCCGCCGCTGGCCGGCGGCGACAGCCTCCAGGAGCTGGCCGTGCGCCACCTGCTGGAGGGGCGCGACTCGCCTGAGGGCGAGGAGAGCGCCGAGCGCGGCGAGGCCGCCGACGGCGCCGGGCTCGACGAGCAGGTGCAGCAGGTGGACACGCTGGTCGAGCGGCTCATCCGCGCCGCGTCCTCCGCCTACGCCGCCGACGCCGACGCGGCGGCCGGAGACGGCGCGCAGCCAGACAGGTGAGACACCCGTACAGACGAGTGCCAGCTCGTTGGGGTGGAACAGGGGCACCTACAGGCCGCTCTGCCTCGGAGTCACCAAGTGCGGTACCGATTGTGTCCTGCGCTCACATTGATCAACGTGTGGTCCTCCCCTTTCTTTCCCGTCCCCGTCCCCCCACATGTCATGGAAGCGCTGAGGGAGCAGTCGGATGGCGTTCGGTGGTTCTCAGACCGCTGTCTTGATCGCAGGACGGCCGGCTCCAACAGCGACTCGGAGGCCGAGCTGCGCGAGCGGCTGGCGCAGCTGGAGGCGGAGAACGTCGAGCTGCGCAGACAACAGTCGCACACCGCCGACAACGAGGTGGGCCGAGCGAGACCGGCGTGCGTGTGCGTCATGGGGGAGGGGGCGTGGCGTCACAGCAGGCGTGGGAAGCACACGCACACAATACCTCGAGGTCATGACCGATCTTCCCGATAAACCCCAGTGTGAGTTGGTTGTGCAGCAATAAACGGATGCAAGTATTTCATGTGGCACGGTTGTTGACCTGACCTGCGTCGCTTCCACAGACCGCGAGCTTGCGACAGGAGCTGCAGAAGAAGGATCGCCAGCTGGAGGAGCTCAAGCAGAAGTACACTAAGCACAAGCAGATACTCACAGAGAACGTGCAGAAGGCCGAGTCGGAGATACAAACCCTGGACGAGATTATTGACTACGTCATCGTCGTAAGTGAAGCGCTCGCTATGCCCACCCGCGCCCCATCAGGGGTTTTGCCGTCATTTTTGTGCTCTGGATAGAACTGCCGCTAGTTGCGGTTCGCTGGCATCGATAACGAAGCTAAGTAATTGGTGATTCGTCTTTGTTGGTGCAGTTCAGTACAATGGCTTGTTCACAAGCCTCGTCAAGCGCTGTTTTTATCTGCACTGGTGCCGCTATCCGGGTGCGTGCTCTCGCGTGCCTGCATTGCCCGGCACGCGGTGCCCGGCTAGCCGCCCGCCTGACCCACGAACTCGTCTGTGCTCGGCAGTCGCTGGGCGCCGTGCCGGAGCTGGTGCAGAAGGAGTCGGTGCTGTGGAAGCTCTGGCTGGACCTGGACGGGCCCAACAAGACCATCACCAAGACCAAGCTGAACGGCACGTCTGCGGTCAGTGATCTCAACGCCAACGCGGACATCGTCAAGGTGTAGCCGGCACCGGCCGGCGCTCTCGATACTCGACATCCTGTCCCACCGACACGCGCCGTGCGCGGGCGCGCGTCGCTCCGCGAGCGGCGCTCTTCTCTAGCCGTCGTCTTGGTGTGCCGCGAGAGCGCGAGGTCCGCGGGCGGCTCGGGGTGCGGCCCGCGCGGGGCGCCGCGGGGGGGGGGGGGGGCGGCCCCATTCTTTGACTCGGGCTGCGCGCCACCAGGGATGCCACGGCCGGGTCGGTCGGTGCTTTATTTTTGACGGGCTGCCGCCGCTGGGGCGATGCTGGCCTCCGGGGTGGGATGCGCAGGCGTGGAGCGCCGCGGGCTGAGTGTTGCGAGATATGGTATGTGCGAATCAGTGCTGTCCTCCGCCCAAGTACGTAGCAGATAGCCAGATTGTTTTATGTTTGTGTAATTGCACTAGATGTTTACCGATTTTGTTTGCACAAAACCTGATTTAATAAACAAGTTTTCAGATGATTTGCCTCTCATACGACAAAGACCTACCAAACAACGGAAAGAAAAGAAGTGCAAAAAGACAGAGGACAGTACAAAAACCATACAACGAAATGATTTCTTCCTGCGCGGGAAACGGTCGGAAAAAGTCATACAAACTACCAGTTCCACACCCGCACCCCCTCTCCACCGGCCCACCGTTGGCAGCACGTGATCGACCAGCGCCACCTATCCCATGGTAGGCCACACATGGTGCCATCTGTACCCCAGGCGGTCCGCACACCTCCGCCAGCCCCGCTGGAGCCAAATATCCGGAGGCGGTGCCGGGCCGCGCCGTCGGCCGGTCTGGCGCGGCTCACTCAGAAGCGGCAGGGCGGCAGTATGGAGCACGCCTGCACCAGGTTCTTGGCCACGTGGGCCGCCTCGATGATGTTGGCCGTGCTGCTACGCCGGCCGGGCTCCACCACCGACAGACTGGACTGCCGCGTCTGCCGGCGAGACGGCGGTCACCGGCCGCGGTCTCACGCCCACAGGGTCAGCGGCGGGCGGCGCGTACCGGCCGGCACCGCGCCCGCTTGATGGCGCCTTGTCAACGGTCAGTGTTTGCTGACGCCTGCCACTGCTGACACGCGGCGCAGTGGATCGGTTCAGTCGTGCGGGGACTGACAGCCGAGGCTGTGCAGGGATCGACAGCCGAGGCCGCGCGGGGACTGACGGCCAAGGCCCTGCGAGGGCTGCCAAGGACAGTCAAAGTACACGAAAATAAAAACTACTGTAAAACAGATGTCAACTCGACATGCTATAAATCAGAACGAAGTCCACTGACGGCATGGATGTACCCATGACCCCGAAGGTCCACGCACCAATAAATGCTCGAGCTGACGCCCCGCACATTCTGAAGACCCAGGGAGCCAACATCCATGGGCAGAATCTCATTATTTGGTCTGGAACGTCCCTCTGACGCGCGCGCGCGCACACGCACGCACGCACGCACACACACACACGCGCGCGCGCGCACGCACGCACGCACGCACGCACGCACGCACACTCCCGGACGCACGCACGCACCCACGCACGCACGCACGCACACTCACGGACGCACGCACGCACGCACGCACACTCACGGACGGACGCACTCACGGACGCACGCACGCACGCACGCACGCACGCACACTCACGGACGCACGCACGCACGCACGCACGCACGCACATCACATCGTGAGGCCGTGCGCCCCTTGTCGCACCTGTGGCAGAATGCCCTCGGCCTTGGTGACAGTGCCGGCCCGCAGGTTCTCCATGTAGTCGCGTAGCATCTGCTGCAGCTGCTGGTTCTCGGCGCGCAGGTCGGCACGTTGCAGCGTCATGGCCGTCTTGTCCAGCAGCGCCGTGTTGTAACGACGCCAGAAGTTCTCCAGGGCGCCGTACTCGCGCAGCGCCTGCCGCCCGCAGGACATTACAGGCCGGCCACCGAGCTGGGAGACACGCTCCACACGCCGACGCGGAACTGGAGGTACAACGCTACGAGTTTGCCGGAGGTGTGGAGGCCGCACGAGACTCAATGTATAGCTGCCCTGTGGCCTAGTGATTCCCCTATAATGGGAAGGTGGCGTCTGCGTGCTCTGAGAGCCAGCGTCATACCCGCCTGGGAATTTACATCTCGTCAATCGCACCACTCAGGAGTCGACGACCCGAGCTGCTTTGGCAAGGACCAATCTGACGTCTCTCTGCCAGCGACCAGTGTCAAGGCCCCTCCGCCGGCGGTTCGCCAGCCGCCAGTGACTGTACCCCTGCCGGTGGCCTCTGTGTCGTCTCTCCGCTAGCGCTCGTCAGGGGCGTGTCGGCTGGCGGCCTGTGCCAGCTGTACCTCTGCTAGCGGCTCGTCGCTGGGTTCCTCCATGGCCGCCTCCAGCGCGCGCTGCTCCTCCGGCGTTAGCGGCGCCTCTTTGAACGGCATGATCTTCTGCTCCTCCGTCTCCAGTTTTCGACAGCATTCGGACAGCTTCATGATCTGGTCAGCTTCCCGCTCTCGAAGCTCAAGCTGCTGTCAGCCCGCATGCGGGAAAACACTGTCAGCTCTCCGCAAATGGTTCACACATCCTGAACAATCCCATAAGTCTGAGACCCAACCATTTTGGGGAAATCCTTCAGGTCTTTGAAGTCAATTTTAAAGACAGATAGTGTTGCCAAACTACAGGCTCTGTAACTCCCGTAAATCCCCAGCTGCTTCTGTGTGATTAACACTAGACGCTACGGGTAGCATCAGTTAGTTTAATAAAACCTTTTGTGGTGCCCACCAATCGCACAGCGCTCAGTGCGAATGCAAACAGGATGTAGCAAGAGCGGCAGACGTTTCACTCCGTAATCGAACAAAATCCTCATCCCACCACGGCCAAGCGCCATCCCAACCGGCGATCAGACGCAGGCGCGCGCGTGTGCCCGCCGCCCTACCTTGATGACCTCGCTGGTGATGACGGTCAGCTGCTTCATCCTGTGATCCTCGAGCTGGCGCTGCGCGGCCACATCGGTCTTGACGCGGCGCAGGTACAGCTTCATGCTGGTGCGGTCCTCCTTCAGGCTGCTGGTGCGGCGCGTGTGCTCCTTGGCGCCACCGGCCAGCCGCGCCCGCAGCCGGCCTATGTCCTCCTGTAGCGGCGCCGCCGGCCACGCCCCGTCACACTCCCGGCGCACCAACGGAGCGCAGCTGCTCTTCGATGTGTCTTGGATGCGATGCACCAGCGAACACACGGCGGGCGTCGGCAACAGTCGGCAGGGAACACTCTGGGATCTGCCTGAGGACTTAATGGGGTACGTCGTGCGGCGCGTTCGGTCGTAACCGGGGAGGAAGATGGAGTCGGCTCGAAATCAGGAGACTCAAAGTTGGATTTTTCAGTCGCGCAAACAACCACGTCAGCTCGGCCCATGCCAAAACAGTCGCGATACTCTCACAACAGGGCGATATCCCAGTCACGGTCCATGATGCTGTCATGGTAAAAATTGCATCACGCACGTCACAGACTGACCTGTAGATTTTGTATTTTCTTGCTTTGATTTGCGATCACCTCCACAGAGTTTTCTTCGCGGGCCTTCAGGTCGTAGAAGGCCTTTCTCCGACTCTCGGTGTCCTGGTAACACGAACTTTCGCAGTAGGAGCCACATACATGGTGAAGAGTGTTGTTATCACAGGACTTACAATAAACACAACGACCTAAACAAATTCTTCAGTTCGTGAAAGTTGAATTGCGTTTAGCAAACGCAAGTGACCAATCATGTGCAAGGCGGCAATCATTTAGACACTAGACTCATACAACAAATGAATGCGGATCTTCTTGATCCTTCTCGGATATATGTAAGTTGTTCATTACATTAGCGAGGAGCATTATTCACAAAGATAAGACGGTAGTATTAGCCTTATTCCTCGGAGAAAAACCAGGAGAACGGAGATATAGTTGGGTTAATACTTCAGCAACATGCCTTCATCGAAACAAAGCAGAAGTTGACGTTTGGTGCTGGGCGGCCCGCAGCCCCACGTCCGCCAAACAAGACACTTCGGCTATGTTGAAGGCATGTTGTCGATATATCATCCCAACTATATTTTTATTCTCCTGGTTTTTTCCGAGGAGCAAGGCTAATACTACTGTCCTATCTTCTCGGATTCACGCAAATTCGTGCTCACACTATGGAGCAGAATGCAACCTGAGTGTTTCGGGCACACACCTCGTAGTACGCCCTGAGCGTCTTCTGGAAGCGGTCCCAGAGGCCCTCGATGACGCCCTCCAGAAACAGCTTCAAGCCCTGCCGCTCCTCGATGTTCTACAACAGCCCATACCCAGATACATCATGATACATGTACATCAGCACATGAGCACGACTTTCAGTACATACACATAAGCTTCAAGCCCTGCCGCTCCTCGATGTTCTGCAACAGCCCACACACAGATAAACGTGTACATACGTGTACATCAGCACATGAGCACGACTTTCAGTACATACACATAAGCTTCAAGCCCTGCCGCAACTCGATGTTCTGCAACAGCCCAAACACAGATACACATGTACACCTGCACATGAGCACGACTTTCAGTACATACACATAAGCTTCAAGCCCTGCCGCAACTCGATGTTCTGCAACAGCCCAAACACAGATACACATGTACACCTGCACATGAGCGCGACTTTCAGTACATACACATAAGCTTCAAGCCCTGCCGCAACTCGATGTTCTGCAACAGCCCAAACACAGATACACATGTACACCTGCACATGAGCGCGACTTTCAGTACATACACATAAGCTTCAAGCCCTGCCGCAACTCGATGTTCTGCAACAGCCCAAACACAGATACACATGTACACCTGCACATGAGCGCGACTTTCAGTACATACACATAAGCTTCAAGCCCTGCCGCAACTCGATATTCTGCAACAGCCCAAACACAGATACACATGTACACCTGCACATGAGCGCGACTTTCAGTACATACACATAAGCTTCAAGCCCTGCCGCAACTCGATGTTCTGCAACAGCCCAAACACAGATACACATGTACACCTGCACATGAGCGCGACTTTCAGTACACATACATAAAAGTGCCGTGAGGCTGCCGACATATGAGCTTCAGCTGGCAGGACATGACGCCGAGCAGAACGCCTGCAGCCGGCGCGCACACTCGACGGGGCGCCCGGTCAAAGGTCGTCACGTGGACCACAACCGCGCGAAAACCTTGGTTGACGTTTAAAAGTGCAGGCCGATTATTTTGGCCCAAAAACGATGAGCTGCGGTGAAACTTAACGTCGTGGGTTTTTAAACACCACCTGGCGATGGTTAACGAGTAACAGGGACGCAGCCAGGGGCGAGGATGGGATGGGGGTGGGGGCCTCTCTCTCCTCTTGGGCTTGCGTGCCTTTCTGGTTTAGCAATATTCGGCTTCTGATAGAAATTTATAATCGGCGTGATGCAGCTCCGCACCCCTTCCTTGTAAGGAAATCCGCGCTAGCCCACAAGTAAGTTAGTCCATATGTACGTAATTTTACTACGTACCTTGTTCTTGATCTCCTCCTTCTTGCTCTGGAACTCCGCCCTGGCCTCCTTGTCGGCCTCGGACATGTCGCAGTCGATCTTGTGCAGGATGTCGGCCAGCTTCTGCGTGTCGGTGTCCTGCAGGTCGTCAATGCCGCGCAGCTCTCGGTCGTAGTGGGAGCCGACGGCGCCCAGCCGCTCGTCAAAAGTGGCGCGCGCCTCGCGCAGGTGGCCCCGGTGCTGGTCTGAGGAGGGCCCGCCAAACGCTGTGTACTGTATCGACATGTGTTATAGCGCGGGAGACGGTCTGCTCTATGCTCTGTTCAGTGGTGGAAGGACATTTGTGTGCGATGGCGTAGCGTCGGAGTGTTCGGCATAGTCAATGGCTGTTTGGCACCGGCGACTGGACGGCAGGGTAGGTAAGCAGTCCCTTGTCATCGCACAAAAATCGTGCACAGGCTGAAGTGGCGCCTTTGACCATCCTACTACGCCATCTTGGCCAGCAGCACTCAGGTCACGGACAGGACACACAGTAATGCACGGAGCAGATGTTCGGGTGCGATGGACACATCAGGTAGGCGTTGATAGTAAGCAGGATGCATGCAAAATTATAGGAGTTGAAAATGAAGCAGTTGACCTTGTCCTGAGCACCACCTTTTATCTTACGGGTGCAGCAATAACCAGACCAGCGTTCCAATCAATCATTACCGCAGTGGTATTTTACAGCGATATGCGGAAATATGATTTGACTTAGCCTGTAACCCGTGTTACATCACGCTGCAACCTTTGTGCGCCACCTCGTAACACATTTTACGCAAGGTTTAATCGACACCTCTGGACACATCTTACGCACAGCTGAAATACATCTCTGAACACATCTTGCGCAAGGTCAAATTGCCAGTGACATCCAACGGAACCTCAGCGTCAGTGCACTTCACCGTCGGCTGCGGATGCATGACGCAGCTCCGCTCGACGGATGCCGACGCCAGAGAGCGCGCCGACTGACCTATAATCCGCTCCAGGTTCTCGATGTGGGTGCGAACGGCGATGTTGCGCTGCTCGTCTCCGTCCTCGATCTCCTTGAACAGCCTGCGGATGGTCTCCTCGCGCTTATCCAACTGAGACTCGAACACCTGGCGAAGCGTCTGGCGGAGGTGGCGCGGCCACGCAGGCCGTCAGAGGATGTGGGGACTTCGGCATGGTTATGCCGGCTGTATTATTGGCTGTTCGTTGCTCGGCGTGACCTTGTAAACTGGGCCAGCATTTGACGCCGGAGTTCAATGACCTAGATATACTTTCAGGGGACAGTGGAGGTAAGCACTAAATAAATATTTTCCAAGACAATTTACGTCAGTTGCCTTATCTGTCAAACAACAGTGATTTTAAGACGCACTCTTGCTTGGAATCGATCGGAGCGTTGCACGGACATGGTGAGCACCTCCACAAACGCCAGCACTCGGCGATTTCGAACGGACGTTCCGTCTTACAATCTGCGGTATGGTTCTGTTCATGACGCGTCGACGTTGTTAATTTCACCTTCATGTTATACAACTTTTGGCAGCTAGACCCCACGCATTGTCATTTGCCATTCAAAAACGTCTGGCCTCTGTTGTAGACGGCGCAACTGAGCTCTAGCCACTTTCGTCGTTGATCTCCTGCGTCGGACAGCACATGTCTGGTCACCGTCCCGAGATTTATGGCACGCTGTTGTATAACAGCGTAATGCTAAAATTTGCATGCGGAGCACTAAACGCCATTTTCTGTGACAATGTCTTTGCCCCCCCCCCCCCTCTTCTGCTCATTGCGAATCCTGCATGTATCCGTCACTAAAGCCTGCCAGGTAGTAGTTTAACGTCATTGACAACACGCTGCAATGCGTTTGCGGACTTGCATGAAATGTACTGATTTTGTTGTCCACAGTTCACCATGTGTAGCCTGCAAGAACCGCTGCCCCTAAAATTCATTGAACATCAGATACTGACGTAATTCTTGACCTCATTCAACCCTCTTCACCCACTACCCAATTTATCCCGAATTTTCGTAACACTCAGTTCGCCCGTGGCAAGCCGCATGCATGCAACAGCCATGAATGGGCTTAAGAGACCCCCTCCCCTCCGTCCACCCGGCGGGAGTCCCGCCTGGGCACCCGCGCAAGCCTCGAAGTCGAGGTCCTGTGCGAGGTAAGCCTCGATAACAGGGGACTCCCAGGTGCGCGCAATCTTACCTCACCACTCTCCTTTATCCCAAACTCCTGAAATGGTCATTGCTGACAACAATGGCTCTTATCCATACCAAACGAAAACCTAAGCCCCTTATTGATCGGCTTCCACACCATACGGTCGCCGCTTGGCTGAAGCGTCCGGAGGCAGCCCAGTTGCAGATGGTCAAAAGGCGAGTGTAGTTTCAACGGCGGCACCCAGACCGCAATATGTCGTTTAAGCCATTTCTGTCTTTAACCCGAGCTAAAGGCCGAATAGCAGGCCGATGGAAATGACTGTGAGCTCTCACATTTATTTGGGATCTTATGTCCTCCAAGCGTGTTTGCATGCTTATTGTTTAAATATGAGCTTATCGGGGACCTAAAAGTATGCAAGGCGTGCATGATACATGCAGCAGATTTTGAAAAGCATGTACAAACGAAGGCACACAACATACAACACCACTTAAATGTAATCCACTTGCAAATTTTGTATGCGAAGGCACTTTGTACACGAATTTACTCTGTGCTCTTGGAATGCATACATATAATCACGCCAATGGTATGAGATAATGATTTGCAAATTCAAGCTGTAATAGTGATGTACGCAAAGACATGCAATTCGGAACAATTTCGTCAGCGAATAACGCCGCACATTACAAAACCCGATAGCCAGAAATGAGCGCGCGAAGATATTACGCAAAGACGTGCTTAATTATACCAAGCTGATGCAACGCTTTGTGTTGCGAAAATTCTGAGTGTACAGTTTTGCGTTTACAAAGTTTTGCGCCCACGAAAACTTCCATCCAGGTCAACGCTAGACGAAGCTAGGCAATATCATGAAGCATTCCATGTGAAGAAACGCGATGCGAAATTCTGCCCTGGCAGTCAAATGGGGGTGTGTGTAATTGTCCCGAAAGGGCTGCACATGTATGACGTCACGCATGGATGGTGAGGTATCTTTGATGGAACATAACCGAAAGCTGACGAGGGGAGGGGTGGACAGCGCAACCGTATGCTCGTGTGGGGAGGGGATGGACAGCGCAGCGGTATGCTCATGTGGGGAGGGGGTGAACAACGCAGCGGTATGCTCATGTGGGGAGGGGGCGGACAGCGTAACGGTATGCTCGTGTGGGGAGGGTGTGGGCAGCGCAACGGTATGCTCATGTGAGGAGGGGGTGGACAGCGCAACGGTATGCTCATGTGAGGGGGGGGGGGGTGGACAGCGCAACGGTATGCTCGTGTGGGGAGGCGGTGGACAGCGCAACGGTATGCTCGTGTGGGGAGGCGGTGGACAGCGCAGCGGTATGTTCATGTGGGGAGGGGGTAGACAGCGCGACGGTATGCTCGTGTGGGGAGGGGGTGGACAGCGCAGCGGTATGCTCATGTGGGGAGGGGTGGTCAGCGTAACAGTATGCCCATGTGGGGAGGGGGTGGACAGCGCGACGGTATGCTCGTGTGGGGAGGGGTGAACAGCGCAGCGGTGTGGCTCATGTGGGGAGGGGGTGGACAGCGCGACGGTATGCTCATGTGGGGGAGGGGGGGGGACAGCGCGACGGTGTGCTCATGTGGGGAGGGGGTGGACAGCGCAGCGGTGTGCTCATATGAGGAGGGGGGTGGACAGCGCAGCGGTGTGCTCATGTGGGGAGGGGATGGACAGCGCAGCGGTGTGCTTATGTGGGGAGGGGGTGGACAGCGCAGCGGTGTGCTCATGTGGGGAGGGGGTGGACAGCGCAGCGGTGTGCCCATGTGGGGAGGGGATGGACAGCGCAGCGGTGTGCCCATGTGGGGAGGGGGTGGACAGCGTAACGGTATGCTCATGTAGGGTTGTCAGTCAGGCTTTAGGTTCTTAAATGCTCTAAAATCTTCATGCCAGATGCCGTTGGAATATTATCATGACAGGCAACACACCTGTCCTTGTCTTGGACCTTTAGCTCAATCAGGGGCCACACATACGTCACTGTTTTGGGACGTAGCGTATAACGCAGCGTTACCAGCGGGAGGGGGATTCGCCCAGCGTGGCCAGTGCATAACCAGGGATAGGAACGGTTGGAAACGGCCCAAAATACGCAACGTTATTTATAGGTGGTCCGTAACCACGAGTTCTCCCAAAGGTGTAACGTCCTCCGGGTTCGGTGGGCTCGGACTCCAGTAAGTTTTAAAAAGACTGGGCCAGTTTTGCGTTTTGAGCAGATATAGCATATACAAAGACTGAACCTAGCTAGTCCTTGCTGTATGGCTAGAGACCCCTGTCCGCACTGAAAATGATAGCTTTAAGTCTTTTAAACATATGATCGTGCTGCTTATATGCCAACATCGGCACGATATAAGCACCGAAATTACACGCGGAAGTTCGAAAGGGCTATAGTGCTCCCAACAAGCTGGACTCATTGTCAACAGGCCCCACTTTGGACAACACAGTGACCCACGAATGTCTATTTGATACCCGCGTAACAGTTCGACAATCCGACCGCAATCTGCGGAAGGGGTTACAGGCCGGCACGCCACGGTCACCGCCCCACTAGAGATGACACATACCTCTATTTCGCCCTGAAGCTCCGTAGACTTTTTATCCCGCATGATCGCTCTCCACCTGTCGTTCAGTTTATGTGTGTTTGTCCTCGTCATCTCCTCCTCCTTTGTCAACTTGATCTGTGACAAAACGAAAGGGAAATATTAAAAAGTGAGTCAGCGAGAAGTGGATGGTACGCCGGATTAGAACAGCGCTCGTTCAATCTGCAAATGTATTTCTCTGTTGACACAGCATAGCACAACAGCTTCACGTGATGTGGTTATGACCATCACTAAAAGAATACATTCTCAGTCATTGGTCAGCCGCGTGTAAAACTGTGCGAGTCGAGTCTGGCGCGCTAACAAGTCAATACCATCACTCAGTTCTAGTAAAATGAACGCTTCACTTCTCAAAGCCACAATGATTCACACCACTGCATTAGCTAAGGGAATAATTTTGTGAAACGAGTTAGAGCTTTCACAGAGTACGATGCAATGACGTCGTGATAAACGATGGGTAACGTGATCATTACATATCACGGTCGAAAAGTTTGAGACTTCAGAGAAGGACGTGACCGACCGACATGAAAGTGATTCGAGGTTCATGGAAAAAGTGATTCGAGGTTCATGGAAAGCATGTACAGGGCTTGCTATCAAGCGTGGACGAATTTCTGCATCATGCCGCATCATTTCGGAACCCTTTATGCTCACAAATTTCGACAAAAGTGTCTACCTTCAAGAAGATAGACAGGAGCTCCTGTCTTCGACGCCGTTGTTCTTCTTCCATGGTTGCTTTCTTCTCCAAGAACTTTTGCTTATCTTCCTCTGATAGCTTGCTGAATCCCTTCTTTGATCTGCGTTTTGGAGCCATGGTGGGATAAAGGTTAGGAAAATAGGATAACGGACTGCGGCCCAAGGACTGACGCGTGTGTAAATTGGATGTACACGATAGGACTTATGGGATGATGAACAAAGCCGGCACTGCAATTAGAACACACGATTTGCATCAGCTATCTGTTCGTACTTGTATCTCCAGTATCACTGAAAACACTATGATGCGTTTATCGGCTAGAACGTATATATTAAAACCAGTAGCGCAGGCAGGGGGCGCAGGGGGCACATGCCCACCCCCTTAGGCTCCGACGGGTTAGAAGGGCTCCTCGTAACCTGCGATTAAGGCCCGAAAAGCCCTTCGACCAGAGACCACAGATACCATAGATCGACCAGAGATCACAAACGACGAAAAGTCGGCTGCCTGTTGGTCTGAACTCTGGGCCCCCATTTCCCAAGCAGAGACAAGGCCGGACCCACGATTTGCATTGGTCATTTATCGTTCAGGGATCCGCAGTGCCTAACAGGGCATTCTTCGGCAACAAGGCGCCTCGAATCAGCCAGGCGAAGATTTGCTCAACAGGGACGGGACGGGAGCCCGAATGGCAGAGGTTCTCTTGCGTTGGTCGCGGCCCTCTGGAGATTGAAGAAAACATGAAAACTTATAATGAGTGCTCACACTAAGGTAATAGAATAGTCCTGTGCCAGTTAGGGCCCCTAGTACCGAACGGTGGGCCCCCTGATGCTATTCCAGCATGAGCGTGGGCCCGTTAAGCCCGAATGGAGTCTATGTGCCAAATATTTGACCACCTGCGGTGAGCAGGGATGTTGCTGCGTTAATGACGGCTCATGCCTCGATCTGGGGTCAACTGCACGGGCCAGAAGATCTTCCGCGTCAGGGAGCGAACCAATGAAATATGATATGTCCTTCTAAGGGTGTAAGGATCGGCTAGGGGATGCCGCCCCGTGTCGCCAGAATGACGGCCGGAAAACGCACCGCGGTGGGACAGAATGGCCCTGCAGCCCTTGACCGGGAACAACAATATGCCCCCGTAGTGTTGCACTCAGAGGACCCCCTTTATCGGAAAAAATAAGGGGTCTAATAAGTGTTAAATGGAATGGTTCGAAATGAGTTCAAAACGCACGAGATCATCCCATGTTTCACTGAAAACGTTCATCATTTTGCAAAATCGACGAGAGAAACAAATAGCATCAAAAGGTTTGAGCCAGCACTGCACGCCTGGGAAACCACAGGCACGGGGTTCGGTTCCCCACGGTGCCCGCCCTTCCTGCCAGGGTGAGAGCCTGGCGGCGCCATATAGCCCCAGCAGCTGAGTGCGTCATAGAGCCCCAATGACACGGCCAAAGTATCGGGAGCAAAGATAGCGATGGCTTAAATCGCAGTTTTCGCAAAACCGAGCGGCGTTGTCCATTGCAAGTAACGCCAGAGGGCGGGCACTGAGCGCGCAACGACCATCGTAAAATGATGTTCCTAAATGTCTTTCAAGATTGATTCAGGTTAAAGGATTACACCGGGCATTTTTAAAAATAACTCTGAGGATGTCCTCTGGACAAATTAACAGTTACAATACTAGGGAAAATAGAGATTTTATCCTACTCTTCCAGTTCCACCACCAGATTCCCGCACCACTTCGCAGTACTGTTAAGACCAATACGTTATTGTCATCAATCTAAGAACCGCAGGGGTAAAATATATGCCCGGAATGTCTCTAAATGTACGATTTGGTGTCCAATAGCGTCCAAAGGTGCTTTTTCAGATGCGTCACCATTTTCGTCCACCTGTTGGCCACCTCCTTATGTCAGCCGTGAGGCCGACGCTTCGCGGCCTACGGAAACTGCAACGCCTGGTGTCGAGTCTTTTGTTATTAGGATATGCGAGCGCGCTTGCTCAAAACTACGTTTATAATTTGCACGACTTATCAATTTTGACCGAATGTTGAACATACCCCGAGAAACATGGCTTGGTCATGCTAATACAAATTGTTGACTCATTTTGATCCTCAGTCTACATTGGCGGAATCCTTGCTCTCTGTACACCCAAAATAAAAATTCTGACGAATTTCTAACTTCCATCCGTTTTTAATAGTTACATTGCAAAATGAATAGCGCCGGCAATTTATTTCATGCAGTCATTTAACGCATGATTTTGTCAGTTTATCTACCATAAACTTAAGGCAGAATCGATTTCACGGGAGCGTCTGGCCTATATTCCTGTTATGGAATGATGTGTGATGATGTGTGATAATGATGTGTGATACATCCATCAATACATACGTACATACATACATACATACATACATACATACACACATACATACATACACACATACATACATACATACATTCATACATACATACATACATACATACATACATACATACACACACACACACACACACGCACACGCACACGCACACGCACACGCACACGCACACGCACACGCACACGCCTACGCACACGCACACGCACACACATATATATATATATATATATATATATATATATATATATATATATATATATAGAAGCAAATGCATCATATCTGGCGATTGGGGGGGGGGGGGGGCTTCGGGGTGGCCCTTTATCAACCCTGTGCATCCCTTGGTAAGGCTCTGGCTGCGCCCCTGACGGGGGGAGGCAGAAACCACGCATCCTTCACCCTTCGAGAACGTTAAATTAAATTACACAGCGATGCATAGGAAGAATATGCTCAAAGATTGGCGATGACCCTCTCCCTCACATACTTTCTGGGGCACCGCTATCCTAATTTCCGGGCGCATAGGGTCATGTCCGTCTGATCGGGTAGAGACAAGCAGCGTGCCATAACTCAACAATCAGCTTATGTAACAAATGCAAATTCACAAGAACTGCTCGGGAATGATCTTTTGAGAGTGTAGGTATGCATTGGGAACTAATGTTAGAAGAGCATTATACATCATTCGTACCTAACCTAGCCTAACCTCCTCCTGAGCTGATCTCCTCACCCTATCCCCTTCAACACAGCGCGTCTTCCTTGTTCACTTCCATGTTCTTGGCGTCCACGTTCCATGCCATATATATGCACCGCATTAACAAGTTTTATTTGGCCGCATGGTCTCATTTCGCTTTTCATTCACCACTCAATCCCTCTGCCTCATCCCTGCCATCACGGATGAGGCCCCCCCCCCCCCCCTCTCATCTGCCAATCCCTCATCGCCCCGTTGGCGTCGAAGATCAAATTTCATGTCATATTCCCAACATATTAAGGCATCATACTTGCTCCCCCCCCTCCCTCCCATGTCGAACAATCTACAAACAGTGCGGAAGACTGCTTTTACACACAAAAAAATATATTTCATCGCATTGTTGTTGCTTTGGCCCCATATATTTTTATGGTTTTTGATACGCAGTAATGTTGTGACAACGCACCAATAATGTAGCCACGGAGCCGGGGTAGCGGTCACTGTGTGTTCGCGGCGCTTGGATGTCGTAATTGCTTGAGTTCGAAGGTAAGGGTATATATGTACCTGTTTTACGATTATTTACGATATGGTCTGCCTTAAAAACGACGAATGATGTACAATGCCCTTGTTTAGCATAAGGTACTAATATATAACATGGACGAAGCTAAGACGAGCCCGCCCACCAGTGAAAGGAAAGAAGCATACCTATGCAGTACAGAGGTATAAAATGAAAATTCTACCTCTACGGACTACGGACAGACGGACTTTGCACACATTTCTTCCTACGCGGCAGGGAAAGAATATGGTTCTTAGCGTGCTATGCCTCTGCGCGTGTACAAACCGATGCCTCCGAACGCTGCACACGTACAAATAATTGAATTGTCTCGGTTCAAAGCCACTTCGCCACACAAATGTGAGTCCGCGGGGTTATTTTGGGGCGCAGCAGTCACCATGTTTGAGGTTTTTGTTATTTACATTTGTAGGCTTCTGGTTGCTAGGCAACTGATTCACTGGGCTAAGGCATTGTGATGGATCTGAATTTAATTCTGTAATAATTCGACTAAATTATAGAAAAATATCTTCCCTGGATTTAAAACGCCATCACATTTTTTACTTTTTGATGAATAAGCAAGAAAGTAAAACGAAAATAATGTGGTTTGAAACACTCTTGGCTTAAAATGTGTTGTGGTGAATGGCGCGACCATTTCAAATGTAGCGCAATGTGAAGGTCTTGGCCTGGATCCAGAGCTCCACATTTGTAAAGGAGTTGTGGCGGGGAAGGGGGCGTGGCGCTGTTGCTGTGCTATAGACACACATTGAGGCGAAGAAGTTCAAACGAGCCGCAAGTAAGCCCTCCATTCATCTACTGCAAGGATGATGTCTCGAAGGCGTGTTGGAATTGTGGGCTTTGGAAGCCTGGGTGAGTTGTAGGTAGAGAAACTCCAAAATTGTTTTCGCTCTTGGTAGGTGAATGATTACAGAAGCACTACAGCACTTTGTTCTGATGCTTAAAAGGGTTTGGCCTCCCTTAAAGCTTTTTGGTTTGGTATTGTCAAGAATATGGTGCATGCTGAAATTTTCCAAAAAGGCTTCAACCACAGTAAATTTAAAATATTTGAAACATTACCATTTGTGTTTTTGCTTTGAAAACAAAACTGGTGTCATATATTATGATGATAAAAAACAATATTGAGTGTGATTGAACTCCTAATGAAGTGAAGTGAAGGCCAAAATTTTTTTTGGATTTACTGTGGAAAAGACACTCACATTAAGAGGTAATATAAAATTACTTGGAATGTGAACTGCAATACATTATCTATTTGAAAAGACACCAGTTTTGGAACCCCTTTTGTTATCTTTCATTGCATTTTGAGCCTTGATTTTTCCTATCTGCCTCACAAGCACTTCTGATAACTGTTGGAAAGTGAACTTGAATTTCCTTACCCATGCAAGCAACTTTATTGTAAAAAATGTGGACAGATAGAAGCAACTAAGCTGGATTACCTGGTGACCCTGGGCTGCATGTATTATTGTCTTTTCATGTAGTCTGACCTTTTCCTTTCTGGTCTGAACATGAAGCTGAGTTGCATTTATTGCTCAAGTTGTAGCATTATTTTATGTTGTTTCCCTTTTTAGCCATTGTCATGCATTTCATTCAGCCTGTATTCTTATGCAGCCAGTCATCCTTCCTTTCATACACTGGTGCCTGTGTTTGAAGTCAGTCTTGTGTTTGTTTGCAAGCAAGGATGAAGGTTTTTTGGCACAGATGTTGTGAAGGATGTATGGGTAACAATAATGACACTGTCTGTAAGAACTGTGTTTTATTTGTTTCAGGCCAAAGCATTTACAATGCAATTCAACATGAGCCATCTCTGGAGATTGTTTTTGTGTGGAATAGGGCTAAGGAAGTTCTTGCACCACTGGGTTCCTTGGCCCTTGATGACCTGAAGGATGTCAAGGAAAGGTCACCAGATCTAATTGTGGAGGTGGCTCATCCCTCAATCACTGTTCAAGTGGGTACCAATATCACTGTACATATAAAACATGTTTGTTAGATCACTAGATAGGTAAGATGTCACTGTCATTGACCTTGCTGTCCACTTTACCAACTAAGTGATTATGATGGTTGATGTGCTTTTGGGTTTGTTGCTGGGGTGTATGAGCACCAGGAAGCAATTGTCAGAAAGGTCATGCAAATATTGGTAGCCATTGTCAGAAAGACTGTAAAGACAGTGATGGAGGCTTGTCAGATGTGTCATAGTCACTAGTCAATGGAAAATCAAGTTAATACAAAATCATGCCATTCCTGTTTGCCAGCTGCTTTGCCATTTACAATGATCTTCCACCATTTAACCACAGCTTATGCATATCCTCCTTGAAGCAGAGGGCTATTTGTGATGCATGGCTGTGACTGGTGGCAGCTAGTTACCTTCTTTTGTAAGCAGCCAGCCACCTGTATCCTCAGTATGGGACGTTGTTCCTGTCCACGTGCGACTACATGATCGGCTCTCCCACGGCGTTGGCTGACCACCACCTGGAGAGCTGCCTGCTGGATGTGGCGCTGACCTCCAACCACACCATCTACATCCCCTCTGGTGCCTTCTGGGGCGGCGAGGATATCAAGAAGATGGCTGACCTCGGGATTCTGCAGGTACGTCCTGGCCCTAGCATTTGGCATCTCCATCTCTGTGCAGGCTCTTTCTGGACAGGTTACATGTCCTGCCCAGGGAACGTGACAATGCCAGCTCTTGAACCTGACTTCTTTCAGTGGTCCCCATGCTCGCCGATTTGTGGAATTTATTACCCGACTTTTGAGGCTCAAAAATCATTGCGGTTGGCAGCCTTTCAAGCCAAATAACGAACTATCCGACTTTCGAAAAAGCATGCGTGTCATTTTACTTTGTATTTGACACATGTCACAGACTAATGGCCGTCCCACGGGCAAGACCTGGCAGTGAGTTGTTCCATCAGTCCGTTGACGAGTTGGCACTCCGTAAATCCGTTATGGCAGGTTTGAATATCATATGTGACCATTCATCAAAACGCTCGGCAAAACCGTCTTCGTCGCAATAATCGGTTAGCCGTTATCGCCACAGCCCACGGGACAAAGAGTGTAGGGCACCCGCCAATGGACGGATGTTGGCTAGTAAGTGAGGTGACCGCTGAGCTCTGACCCGCGAAGGCTCCCGAAATAACGTTTGTATTTGCTTAACCCCCCCCCCCCCCCCTTGTCACCCTTAGGCGTCCTAAAGCCAAATGACTGAAGGATTCGAGAAACGATTCGTGGCTTAATAGACAAGCAGAATATTCCTGGCACAGTGTCATCATGGCATCTTTTAGAAAGAAATAAGAATGACAGCCAGGGATATTTTCCATCAAGCGTTGTCATCTCATGCAGCTTACGCGAGAGCCGTTCTGGTCCACGCTTCTCGATAGCGCCCGCGCCACACGCATGCGCTGAAGATCCGGCCGAGTGGAGGCTGATGTCGCGGAGCCCTGCTGCCTGGCTGTGCTCCGGTCTCATAGACCACCCCTGACGCGTGATCAGCCCCGGCCGCAGTCCGCGCGGAGTCCTGCTGCCTGGCTGTGCTCCGGTCTCACAGACCACCCCTGACACGTGATCGACCCCGGCGGCGGTCCGCGCGGAGCCCTGCTGCCCGGCTGTGCTCCGGTCTCACAGACCACCCCTGACACGTGATCGACCCCGGCGGCGGTCCGCGCGGAGCCCTGCTGCCTGGCTGTGCTCCGGTCTCACAGACCACCCCTGACACGTGATCGACCCCGGCCGCGGTCCGCGCGGAGTCATGCGGCTCCGAACGGATGCGAGTTCTCGATGTCGCCACCAGACACCACGTTATGTGACCCGCTAGGTCACGTGACCAGCGAGCCAGGCGGGAGCGTTCCTGTGCATTGGACGGCCGGGGTCCCTCCGCTTGTCGGCATGCGTGTAGGCGATGCTGATGATGATCTATGACGTATGTTTAACACACGTTTGTACTTGCGCTTTTAAGCAAGATATCGAATATTTAAAACCCTCTATGCCCCCCCCCCCCTTCCAAGCCGCGATAACTAGCATGGCGGCCAGTAGGTTATGTTGGCAAATTTCTTCCATAACGTGCCACACTTAACAACACGTAGTATTTTGACTTGCGACCGGGTTCCCTGCATTTGAGATGGTATGAACCGAGCGCATTTTAAAAAACATAGACATTTTTAAAGTCGGTCGGCAATGTCTGTCATGTGGTGTCGTACCGGGACCGTCCGTGTGCGAAATTATTTCAACGTATGACGACAGAATCGCTGCATCGCGAATTGACGCTGTTGTGCTTTCGGAACGTTAAGCTATTGTTATAAACCAGCAATGGCTTTTGTTTTGGGTTGGAAAGATGCAAGCCTGTAGAAAGCACATGACCTGATCTGTGTGCTGTGTCAAACAAATGGTCTCGTTGCATCACTTCAAAGCATTGCGAGCCGTGTCACGATTCTCGAGCAAGTCATGCAGCCTTGATGCAGCCTTGATGGCTTAAAGCATTTGAGGGTACCGAAAAATGTTTTGAGATAGGCAAAGAGACGTTGCGGCATACTTTCCCGATTCATCGCGTTGCTATTCTCGTCAGGAACTTCTAACTTAACGATGAGCTTATTCTGAAAGTTTGTAGCCTTAAATGGACTTATTTACCAAAGACACTATCCCATTTGGATGCTTTGCCATTTGTTTTTTCGTTGAGCGAACATAAAGTTGTGAGGCGATACAGGGCTCTTTTAACTCAACTCATTCCGAATGTCTGAAGCACTGGCACCATAGTCAGTGTCTTCTGTATCGTCGGCTGCAGCGATATGAACTAAGACGCAGACGTGCGCGACGTGCCAGCGGGTAATACCCAGGAATCCATCAGCCCCATGTAAAAGCCAACATTTCGCAGAACCTCAGCGTAAATATGGATGTGGCAAGAAGACAGGCGCCATACAAATCAGGGCATCCGCGAGGTTCGATCGCTTTGGTACGGCAGCTATCAAGATCATGCAGCCTGTCTTCTTTGTACGCTCCTCTACGTTCATGCTCACCGGCCGTCTAGAGCAGACTGCCGGGTGGGACGACGCCGTCTCATTCCACGCCGGCCTGCTTATTTGAGTATGCCAGGCGTCGTCGGCTTGTTTATACGAGGGATATCCGTAGCCACCAATGTCCTAAGCATGCGCCCGTGGACCGTTACTTTACAGATGGTAATGCGCGGCCCTGTCGGCGTGTTCCTGTTTATATATCAGGGAGTTGGCCTCTCGGTGTCCAAGTGCTGACCTGCCTTCGGATTGCGTTGGCTGACCTGCAAGCCGTCAAGTTATTCCCCCCCCCCTGTGTATGGGGGGGGGGGGGGGCACTGGCCGCCTGTTGCTCCACGACACCAGTCGACCCTCGATGTTGTCAGCATGCTGGCCTTGGTTTTTGTAGGGCTTTTGACCACTCAGTCGTTGAATTGCTGACCCTGCGATGCTCGGAGCGCAGATCCACCGAATATGTAAACCACCGAGCATCAGATGTCTGTGCGTTGTCGCTCCGATGCTATGACTCTGATCGTGTGATGCGTCCCAGGGCCTCCGCCCGTCCGTGGTTGGGCTGCCGATCGTGCCGTTTTGTCAGCGCGCGATGGCTGGCCGTCGCGCCAGCCGCCCCCCCCCCCCCCCTGACCTGCCGCACGACCCTCGCCTGGCCGCAGGGTCTGCGCGTGACCATGCGGAAGCATCCGGCCGCCTTCCGACTGTCTGGCCGGCTGGCCGAGCTGGCGGCCACGGCCACCGAGTCGGCTGTCACCCTGTACGAGGGCCCCGTGCGCGAGCTGTGCCCGCAGGCGCCGCACAACGTCAACACCATGGCGGCGGCGGCGCTGGCGGCGCACAACCTCGGCTTCGACGGCGTCATCGGCCGGCTGATCGCCGACCCCAGGTCAGCGGGAGGCCGACCGGGCCAGGCGGGTCCCTGATCGCGGGCTAGGGTGGCGGATGGTGAGGGCCTCAGGTCGGAGCGATGCCGGATGACAGGTCAGCCCGATGGCTGGCTGCAGGTCACGCTGGCTGTCGGCCCAGGTCAGGCTGAGGGTGGAACCCAGGTCAGGCTGAGGGTGGAACCCGGGTCAGGCTGAGGGTGGAACCCAGGTCTGGCTGAGGGTGGACGCCGGGTCAGGCTGAGGGTGGAACCCCGGTCGGGCTGAGGGTGGACGCCGGGTCAGGCTGAGGGTGGAACCCGGGTCAGGCTGAGGGTGGACCCCTGGCCAGGCTGGTGGAGCACCTCAGTCAGGCGCGTAAATTTCGGGTTCGTCACTCACCGCAGGTCAACCTCATTACCGACCCCGTCTGATCGGCAGGTGGAGTCAGGTCAACGTGGTTACCGACTCCAGGTCCAGCTCAGAGACGTTGCTGTGGCTTTCCACGCTTATGACTAGCAGGTGTTCTGACCTGCCGTGGCGGTGCCGCGAGACCCCGTGGCCTGCTCCGCCCTGTGCCGTGCGGCCCGGGAGTCAGCCGCTGACCGATGCCGCCCGTCGGCAGCCTGCCAGACCGACACCTGGTGGAGACGGAGGTGACCGGTCCCGGCGAGCCCGGCGCCCAGTTCACCGTCCACACGGTGCGCACCAACCCGGCCCAGGTGGGCGCAGTCACCGGCAGCGCCACGTTCGCCGCCTTCCACGCCAGCGTGCGCCGCGCGCACGACCGCGGCCCTGGCCTGCACCTCTGCTGAGCGCACGACGGACGGCGAGACGACGCAGCGCCCACCGAGGCCCGGCCGCCAGCCGCTGGCGGCGCCGCGGAGGCGTGTACTGAGTGGTGCCTATTAACCTCTGAGACATGGATGCTTATTAACCCACAGCGCTCAGCCAGACAGTCGGTGGGCGATGGTGATTTTTTAGCGGGTTTTCTTTTGCGAGCTGTGACCCCCTCTCACGGTTTTTGGCGTCCAACACATGTGAATACTCATAGTACATTGAAGTACAATTGGCGCAGTGGTCAAGTTACAACAGAAAACTGCGACGAGGAACGTTTCGTACAAGGTTTTGGCAATAAAAGTAATCGTCCGTCCCTAGAGGCAGAGACACAAGCACTGGTCAAGAGACAATCTGACCAGTTTGCATGTTTGATGTGGCCGTCTGCAAGGTCGCTGTACAGTCGCCAATCCTTTAACAACGATTTCCGCATATATTTTATCAATCGTCCACCGTGATGAGGAATGTTCGATGTGTGGAGTTTTGCACCGGGCCGATACATGCTACCCTAGGCGCGCTACTAACTCCGAGGGGTGGGCCCAGCCTCGATGCTTTAGTGGCAAAGCGTAGAAGCATGAACACAGATGGTGACTAAAGGGCAGGTCATGGAAGCAAGACGTTGGTTCATATATTTCATGCAACTCCCATGCGTCCATGTAGGGTGTCTTAGGTCTTCCTCGGCAAGCAGTGTACGCATATAGTGCTGCAGCATGGCTGTAAAACGAAAGCTTCCATTTCCAGTCGTTGGTGAAATATGTGGCGCTGTGGATGACCGTGTTAGTGGCGTTCGCGGCAGAGTTCGCCTGCTTTGGCTGTCCGCGAGATTAGAGATTATACAAAACAATACTCAAGGAAGGGATTTTTTAGATGTTTTTTTCGACAGACCCTTTTCAAGGTGATAAGTATCATGTTATAATGTCGATCAAAGTACCATTTTCATCGTGCGAACGTGATGCTGGTGATCCTGAAAGGCTCTCATGAGGACGTGTCACATGGACATTCCTGAAAACTGTCATGTGATCGGAGTGGAAGCCGTCTGTTTTATCTTCAGATCAGAGTCTCACTTTTCCACTCAGTGAGGCTTACGCTGGCTTGGTTCCCCGTGTGTCCTGGGATGTGCAGTGTGCGTGATTTGTACCCATAAACATATAACAACTACAACTGCGTGTGATAGCGAGTTAAGTCGCGCCTCACAGCGGCGACTGGTCGACGATGGCGAGCCATGCACGCCACTGGCATCAAGTGATCGGCAAATACATGACATTCGGCAGACATTCAAATGTTCGGCGATCCACTCCGGCGAAAGAAATGCACTTTTGGCGGTCCGTTCCGGCGCAAGAAATCCAGTGCTTCGGACTCCACGTGTCAAATATGCAGAAAAAAATAGACAAAATATAAACAAAAAACAAAATCAAATGACGATAGAAAAATACTGCAATGTGTTTATAGCACGTGAGTGCCCGAAATAGGCCGACTGCCATCACAGCTCATGCTCATAACGGATCGACGTGTGCGTGAACCGAATGCTTCCATATCAGTCATAACTTAGTATTCAGCGGACTTCATTTGCTTTCCGATTTTTTCATACGTAAAAACTCACAAAGTACCCTGAGGATGGCATGACACGAGCGTCGAGATTTGATACTGACCTTGTACCAGCCTGAGGTACAAGGTCATCACACCACGTGTGAAGTTTGTCCGATTGTCATGCAACGCATCGCAAAAGGTTTATAATGCACTTTCTGCATTAAGAAGCCGATGTGCAATATGTGACCAGTTGTCTCTTGCAATCGCGTCGGTGCTGTACATAGGTAAGGGAGGTGCAGCGAAAGTGTCTAGGGGCTGAGCCTAGCGATAAGATGGCGGGGTCACAATGATGCGAACAGATTAACACTTTTCATTGTTACCAGTCATGAAGCACATTATATTCCGAACCGCTGCATGTGTCCACGCCAACACAATCGTCTCATCCGCGTGAAAGTTAATTGCGGCTAAAGCGTGTATGCTCGTGTGATATTGTCGCGTAAATGCTATGTGATATGCTATGCTTTGTTCCTCGAGTCCGCAACTCTGATGGAAAGTCATGGGCGAAGGAGTTGAATGTCATGCCACACAATCGCACACCCACATCCTGAACCAAATTGTTCGTTTCAATTGC